>NC_081408.1:349112253-349712253 GCF_030272615.1 Cryptomeria japonica
AATCTTTCATGTAAGTTACATTTTTGCAAGCTACACATTTATCGTATTGTGCAAGTTACTTATTTATTATTACCATGCAAGTTATTTTCAAGAAGTTAGATATAATGGTCCTCACAATTTGAATATTAATCTTCTAGTAGGAAATGGGTTGGCATTTTCAAGAGGTTCCTCATTTCATAGAATTTGTTTGTTTTCAAGTCTTTGCAATAATGGTCTCAATTTTAGGTTGCACTAGGATAATGTTTATTTAAGTTTTCAGTAGTATATTAGTTTCATTTCATAGTGTTTCTTCAGCTTAATAAGTACTTAGATAGATAACTAAACAAGAGGTGATGAAAACAAAAAACCTAGCATCGTTCGGTATCTATGGTGCCTCTGGGTCATGCTTACAGGTAATGCTGTCTTATTGAACTATCGCACTTAACGCCTAATAAAGCTACAACAACGACGTATTTGGCATCGTCCCTATAAATTGTCGGGGAGTAATAAGGGTCATATGGAAGTTAAAATCCAAGGGGTGGGTAATCCCCCTTGGATCGATAATATAAAAAGATTAATTTTTAAATGAATTTACATCCGATCAGTTGAACTTTAGATAACCCCATCAGGGTTTGGATGTGCATGAAGATCTTTAATATTTATTTTATCTTGATGATTTCAACAGATGATAACAGATTAAGGGTGACGTATTTAATAGCAAACAAGACTTAGTTGTTTTAGGCCACAAGAAAAAGGCCATCTTGAGTCTTTTTGCTATAGAGCTACCATCGTGGGTAGCAACCGCAGAGAAACTGTCTGGGACATTAACCCTAGAAAGGGTTACGTACCCACCATATAGTTTAAATTAAGCCATAATTTAGAAAATAGAACTACATACTTTACGCCTTGATCCTGTGTCGAAATGGGTATGTAGGTAGTCTAGGGATGGAGTTGTCCCTTGTACTCAAGTGTTCGGGGATGGGGATTAGGTTTTGATTATGGGTGAGTAGTTGGTTCTTGAAGCTCCTTGGTATTTTAATCAAATGGTGCAAATAATAATTGAAAGGTTAAAATTAATTCAATGCATACTGAGAAGGAATCCCATATGGATTCGCTTGACTTCTCGAGGCTTTAGGCTGAATTCTGAGGAGGAACTCAAGCTTGTTTATGTAATTATTTTTATACTCCTAAGGACGGTGACCTCGGTGTACTCCTAGTAGGGGAGTGTAGTCTTTAGAGAGTGGCTCAGGACCTAGATGGTCCCGATGAGCCTAAAGTCTCTGACCATAGCATATCCTATTCTTATGAATAGATGCCTACCCTGTTTGGGTAGATGCCTATCTTGGATTGGATAGATGAAACCTCCTGTCCCGTATGGACAGATGCCTAACCCGTATGGTTAGATGCCTAACCCGTATGGTTAGATGCCTAGTCCCGTATGGATAGATGCCTAACCCGTATAATTAGATGCCTAAACTGCATGGTTAGATGCCCATCCTGGTTAGATGGATGCCTATCTCATTTGGATAGATGTACCTAAGTATGCGATTGAACCAAACATAATTAAGAATGGGAAAGAATAAGTAATTATCATCTAAAAAAAAAAATCAGTTGAGTTTTTGGATTAAGTTAAGTGGGCTATTACATGTGGTATCAGAGTGAAGGTTCAAGTCTAGGCCTTGAGCTCACCTCAACTTATGTAATCTCGAAGAGTATCTTGGAAGTAGTTGGAAGTATTAGAGATAAATTGATTGAATAATAAATATGAATTTTAAGAAAGACCTAGATGGTAAGGAAAGTGGAATAGAAAAGCATACCACCACAAGGAGTCAAAGAGAAGTTAGCAATGATGGAAATCAACAAGAACAAGGAGTGAATCAACAATGAGAGTTGAAGCTATAATCAATGTATTAAATGAGAAAAGGGATGAGATTGGTAATGAAATTGAACAATAGAAGTGGGACTTAAAATGAGGATCTCGACAATGATAAGGAAATGAGATGGATGATAAGAGGGAAAATAATATGTTGGAGCTATGTAAAGATTTGAAGAAAATTACCCTACCTATGTTAGATGGAAAGAAAATTGGTGAAGGAGCAGAAGCTTGGTTCAATGAAATGGAAAAATTATTGATTAAAAAGGACATTAGTGAAACTACCAAGGCATTATGGGGTCCCTATCAACTTATCAAGGTAGCAACTAGTTGGTGGATTAACACGAAGGAATAAAATGGGTATAACAAAGATATAACCACATGAGATCAATTTGTTCACCATTTATATAAAAGATGGCTATCACAAGTATTGTTTGATGATAAGGTGACATAATTTCATAATCTTCGACAAGGGACCTTGACTATTCAACAATATTGGGATAAGATCATTGAATTGCTAAAAAAACACACCTATGTATCAAAAAGTTCATTTTGGGTTAAATACCAACATAAGGGTAGAAGTTGATGAAGGAACTACTTGAGAAATATTTAAATCAATAAAGGAATATTCAAACCCTATTAGCAACAAGATAGAACTTTAACAAGAATCATTCATTCAAAAGGAAGCATGAATTCAAGGGAAACTCAAACTTCAACAAGTATCAAGAGTTTAATAAATCTAGAAGGAGGCCACCTCTTAATAAAATCAAAGGGATGAATACAATAATAATAGGAGAAATTATGATGGAAATGATCAACAAATAGGATAACTTATTTACCAAGGTTTGATGAAGCAAGGAAGGATCCTCCTACGAATCGGGGAAATAATGATAGAACTATTTAGAGTTTTGGAAAGATGCCAGTACCAATTGTGCAACAAAGAGGTTTATAAATGCAAAGTATAATAGAATCAATATGATGCTACATGGAAAGACATGAATGAGATGCAACAAATGTTTTCAATAAACTCCTTAAAAGGTTATATTAAATAGGTGCATCGGGATGATGCACAATTCAAGGGGGGAAGGATGTCATAACCCTCTTTTTGGACCTTGATATGACTTGCTATTATTATTATTATTATTATTATTATTATTATTATTATTATTACAATATTAATTTTATGAGTAATGTTAGAAAGAAAAGATAAATTGGAATGAGGTTGAAGTTTTTAAATAAAAAAGAATTTAAGTGGTAACACACACATGAAGTCATAATTTATTTGAAAATTGCTTATTTTCTAAATATCCTAATTGAGCACATGGTGTAGGAGAAATAAGAAGATTCTAGAAAAGAAATTTTAAATTCAAAATATTAAGGAATAAATATTATATTTAGCAAACATATGACATGAGAGTTACAAAATTATTCTATGACAAGTTGTAAGGAATATGTCTTGCATGAAAATATTTTTGGGAAAGAATCTCAAATTCAAACTTCAAATGCATGGCCAAGTGTAACCCCCACTATGACAGCAATCATTTTGCATGAAATTAATTTTGAAAATTCTTATTTTCTCAATATGTTAATTTAGCGCATGTCGTAGGAGAAATTGGAAGCTTCTAGAGGGAATCTTCATTCTCCATTTTCTTGCATGTAACTCCTCCATTTAGTGATCAATCAATTTTGCATGAAGATAATTTAGGAAAAAGAATCATTTCTTTCAATTAATTCTCTTGATAGTGGAATTGAGGGATTATACAAGTTTTCAAAAAAAGGGAGTTGATTTATTTTTTGAAGAAATTTTTTCTCAAGTTCTTGTAGAAAGTAGTATGATTTGTTTTGTAGTCACATTTCATTTGTAGAATTGCTAAGTAGTTGTTTTGAAGAATTTTCACCAAGTTGCAAGGATCAAGGAAGACTAGCTTGGAGATTTGGAGAGGTTTCAACATCAAACTTCGTCAATCTAGGTTCTCTTCTATTGCTTTCCTTAATTTTTCATGTGAAAAAAAATAAAAAAAAATAAATAAAAAAAATATTATGAAGAATATAGCTTCTATCCTTCTTTTAGATCTTCATTTATATAAAAGTTTTTAGAATTTGTTTTAAAGCAAAGTTAAACTCTTTTTTTATTTAATTTGGGATAAATGTTGTAATACATATCTTTATTATATATTTAATTTTCTTAGAAAAGAAAAGAAAAGAAAAAAAAAGATAAAAATCGGATCCTTGTTGTCTTTTTGCTTTAAAAGAAAAAAAGAAATATATTTTTATTTATTAAGAGTGCAGAAAAATATTTCGGGGAATAAACTCTTTTTCTTCTGTGATTGTATGATGTTCTTTATTTGACTATTTTCTGTGAATTAAACTTAACTCTCTGGAATGTGAGTTTGATCATTTGAATGAAATTTTTAAATCAATCTTAGTACCCTATGAAAATCTCATCTCTCTGTTTTTCACCCATGGATCGAAGTTATTTTTCCTTAATTATTTTACCTATAAATAAATTCATTTCTCCTCTCTGAATGTAGATTTGATTAAATATTAAATCCCTCTCATTCCCCTCTATGATTAGTCTTACCTAATTTCATTTGTATTCATTATTCCCTGTGAGTTGAATAAAACTAATTTTCTCCCCCTCTATATATTTAGCTGATTTCTTCCTGAGAAAACCTTCTTTGCCTGCATCCCAAGCATATCGTGAAGATTTAATCTTTCAAAAACTTTCTCAAACAAATATATATATATATATATATATATATATATATATATATATATATATATATATATATATATATATATATATATATATATATATATATATATATATATATATATATATAGGTGTATCTTTTGGCCATTTAGTTAAAAAAATAGGATTTATGCTATTTTATAAGGTAAATAATCAATAATAATAGAATTATTTCTATGTTAAATTTGTAATTTTGGTTTCACAAAATAGAATGTAAATATAATATTATTTTATAAAACGATTGGTGAATGATAATAGAGTTATTTTAAAATGTTATTTGGCTTCACAAAATTGGAAATGAGATTGATTTTTGTTTTTGTTTTTCCTATAAAATAGTTAATAAGTTATGACAAAATGATTTCTATTTTTCAGTTGATTTTGTTATGGAAATCTTCTTGCTTTATTCATTATACCATAAAAGAGATAATAATAAAAATAAATATATATATAAAAAAAAGTGGTTGTGTTTTATGAAGTGGATTCATATTAACCTGTTATCCTTCTAAATTTTATTAAACATAAAAAAACTGCATACCAATAACTTATTAGCCTAATATTTAAATTTACTTGTTCTAAAATTAATTTATATTTAAGTTCACCCAATATTGAAATTTGTTTATTTGTATTATTAAATTCAATTTGAACATTGGGTAATTTTCTTTTAAGAAAAAACAAACAAACTTATTATTGGAATTAATTTATAACTTGGGGGATTATAAATTTTCTTTTAATAGTTGAAACTTATATTATTAGAATGCATTTATTAATTAAAAGGGGTTTTGCTTTTAAATGGTTTCCTTAGTGGATAAGAAGATTGATTATTAATTATATTAAGTGGTAATTAATCTTTTAAGAGAAGTTTAATGAACCTGGCTCATGCCAAAGGGTCACCGATTATGGTTCTATTGATGAGAATTTAAGTTGCAAATTTTGAGCTTCCCTTCCTGATGGAAAAGAAAACCCCTCTAGGGTTTTGAAAGGATAAATATTGTATAAGGCAAAGAGTCAATTAACACATTTGGCATTTCATTAGATAATCAAACATTAAAAAACCTACTATCTAAAATTAATCCTTCTTAGGATGTAGATATAACAGTTAAATCTTCTTATTAAATAGATTAGTTTGTCTTAGGAAAACAAAAGATAGGAAAATGATACTTCATCAATGATACACTTATTCTATAGTACCAGTTCTTTTTCATCAAGTATCACTATTTAGTCTTAATTAATAATAAATGAAAATACCCTTTTGTATACCTCAAAAATTAGTCCAGGTGTTAAGGGTTAAAAGAATTTACCTCCCAAGTAAATTTGTGTTTAGTTACACACTTTTGTATTTCAAGAAATATGAAGTAATGTTTAGCTAAATTTTCCTCAATTCAAGAAGTTGTATATATTTGTTTTTGCAAGGTTAAAACTCACGACATAGAGTATACAAGATGTTTGAGAATAATCAATCTATGAATATTTAAAGATATATAAGAATAGTAAAGGGGAAGTTACATTTATGTCATAAAGTATTTAGTATAGATGAATTTAATTAACATTTAAATTTGGAGATAAGTCGCAAGATATAATCTATTTTGTAAGAACATTAGTATTAATTAGTGTTAATAATCTCCTTAGTCTTGTTGAGTCAAGGGAATTAAATTTGTACATAAGACTCATCTAAATAGTTAAGATTTAATGGGTTATTAGCATTTTTATTTTATTATAAATTATTAATTTCTATTGCAATCATCGTCAAATTTAAGTTAAATATTGATCAAAATTGTCTAATTCCTTGGCTCCCTTAATCAATTGTTTATTCAAATAAATAAATCAATATTTTATTTTAATTTGTCCTCATTTTAGAAATTGAACATTTGTTAATCTTTCATGTAAGTTACATTTTTGCAAGTTACACAAGTTACGCATTTATTGTATTGTGCAAGTTACTTATTTATTATTACCATGCAAGTTATTTTCAAGAAGTTAGATATAATGGTCCTCACAATTTGAATATTAATCTTCTAGTAGGAAATGGGTTGGCATTTTCAAGAGGTTCCTCATTTTATAGAATTTGTTTGTTTTCAAGTCTTTGCAATAATGATTTCAATTTCAGGTTGCACTAGGATAATGTTTATTTAAGTTTTCAGTAGTATATTAGTTTCATTTCATAGTGTTTCTTATGCTTAATAAGTACTTAGATAGATAACTAAACAAGAGGTGATGGAAACAAAAAACCTAGCATCGTTCGGTATATATGGTTCCTCTGGGTCATGCTTACGGGTAATGCCATCGTATTGAACTACTGCACTTAACGCCTAATAAAGCTACAACAATGAGGTATGTGGCATCGTCCCTATAAATCGTCGGGGAGTAATAAGGGTCATATGGAAGTTAAAATCCAAGGGGTGGGTAATCCCCCTTGGATCGATAATATAAAAAGATTAATTTTTAAATGAATTTACATCCGATCAGTTGAACTTTAGATAGCCCCATTAGGGTTTGGATGTGGGTGAAGATCTTTAATATTTATTTTATCTTGATGATTTCAACGGATGATAATGGATTAAGGGTGACGTATTTAATAGGAAATAAGACTTAGTTGTCTTAGGCCACAAGAAAAAGGCCATCTTGAGTCTTTTTTCTGTAGAGGTACCATCATGGGTAGCAATTGCAGAGAAACTGTCTGGTACATTGACCCTAGAAGGGGTTGCGTACCCACCATATAGTTTACATTAAGCCATAATTTAGAAAATAGAACTACATACTTTACGCCTTGATCTTGTGTCGAAACGGATATGTAGGCAATCTAGGGACGGAGTTGTCCCTTGTACTCATGCGTTCGGGGATGGGGATTAGGATTTTGTTATGGGTGAGTAATTGGGTCTTGAATCTCCTTGGTCTTTTAATCAAATGGTCCAAATAATAATTGAAAGGTTAAAATTAATTCAATGCATACTAAGAAGGAATCCTGTATGGATTCGCTTGACTTCTCGAGGCTTTAGGCTGAATTCCGAGGCGAAACTCAAGCTTGTTTATGTAATTATTTTTATACTCCTAAGGATGGTGACCTCGGTGCACTCCTAGTAGGGGAGTGTAGTCTTTAGAGAGTGGCTCAGGACCCGTATGGTCCCAATGAGCCTAAAGTCTCTGGCCAAAGTATATCCTATTCTTATGAATAGATGCCTACCCCGTTTGGGTAGATGCCTATCTCGGATTGGATAGATGAAACCTCCTGTCCCATATGGATAGATTCCTAACCCATATGGTTAGATGCCTAACCTGTATGGTTAGATGCCTAGTCCCGTATGGATAGATGCCTAACCCGTATGGTTAGATGCCTAAACCGTATGGTTAGATGCCCATCCCGGTTGGATGGATGCCTATCTTGTTTGGATAGATGTACCTGAGTATGCGATTGAATCAAACATAATTAAGAATAGGTAAGAATAAGTAATCATCATCTGAAAAAAAAAAATTAGTTGAGTTTTTGGATTAAGTTAAGTGGGTTATTATATTCATCGCTTCTTGGAGGCTGATAACCCATCACGCGTTCTCCACCATTTACAAAGACTTCACACATTCTTGAGGTAGATAGGATCAATCTCCTTCATGCAAGATCCTTCACATGCACAAGGCTAACATGGCAACACAATCTGTTCTTCATTACAATGCTAACTCATCACACGATGTCATCGGTTGAATCACACAGACATAGAACACTTCAACCGGAAACCCTGAAGTTAAGACTACCAACCGGTAGTCATACCATATGAAACCTTGATACAAAACATTCCATATACCGGTTCACATTCCAACATACCGGTTCACTTGGAAAAACATACCGTTTCACTTTTTCACATATACCGGTTCACAACATCATATCGGTTCACTTGCAAGTGCTTACTTCAATATATTGGTTCACTCTTCATCATATTGAATATACTGGTTCACTCTTCATCATATTGACATCAATGACAACATACAATATCATCATGTCAACATACTCTGCACACATGCCAACAGTTTGAAGGTTTCTAGATGATCTAAGGACAAGAGTCATAGGATTGATAGGTGGTCTAAGGCGAGAGTTAATGATTACCATAGAATAATCTCATTCAGAGGTTATTATTGTGCAAATTGATATTAGTACCATAGTTTATTTCAATAGTTTGCATGGAGTTGGTTGTAGATTTTATAACAAAATAGAAAAAATATTTTACTATTATTTAATGTTTAAGACATATATTTTCTCATTCCAAATAGTTGTTGCAAGGGTGGTGAATTTTCATTGAAAAGTGTGTTGTTTTGTTTGTGTCCATTGGTGCTATTTTCTCCCAGTTTGAATAAGATTATTGCAAATGTTATCTGCTGTATGAATCCACTTTATGATAGTAAACAATTATTTATTCATTAGTTTTAAATATATACCATCAACAACTAAGGTCATTGCATTTCGAGTGTGTTTGTTCAGTTAGTTTCTTGGCAATATTTGAAGCAATTTTAGGAATTTTGCAAAGATATATTGTAAGGGTTCAAATAATTTTCAGATCTGATATAAATTGTTTATAAAGGTTATTATAGTAAGAAGACTAACCTTTCAACATTTATTGTAGGATTCGGCCTTCTTTTCCCCAATGAGAAAATCCTTAAATCCAAAAAGAATCAAAAAGAATTTCTCATACAAGAGAGGTAGATAGTAGACAAAAGAATGAAAGAGAAATAAAAAATGTTGAAACTCTCCATACCTACCCAATGGAGATAAATAGAAAAGATATCCTTAGAATCATTTAATATGAATATGGCACTTGTCACATTCACTTTCCATCATACTAAGAAATCTTATCTTCTTAATGAGTGATGAAGGTTGGGAGATTATCCCTTCCAAAAATTTCTATATGTCCACCCAAATGGTGAGTCATGGGAGGGAGTTATCCATCCAATCCAATCCTTAACAAACCTCAGAGGATGAAATGGAATGATGACACATCACCCATTCCATCCCTCAACCTTCAAAATTTTTCATCAACCAAAAAGGCCATTCAAAGGATTTAAATCTCAGCCATACATTAAGAAAAAGTTCCAAAACATGGCTAACCCTAGGTATATACTTAGGGTCCTTCAAACCATATAAATAACATTAAAAGAGGTAATTTTAATGCATTTTTAACTAATTAAAAATAAAGTACCAAAAGGCAACAAAAACTAAGGATTTCCCATCCAAGCACAAGAGTTTCCAAAAAAATTAAAGAAATAACAACTTCAACTATTTTGACTTCAAATATATAAAAACATAAATAAACATAACACTTGAACTTTTAACACATCTTATCTCAACTAGCACTTCAACAAATGAAGTACACATAGGGTATTGTTGATTCTCTCTTCTCTCCCATTGGCACTAATCCTTGCATATCAGTTCCCACATTTATACATCCAATTTACTTGCATTGTTATCACATCATAATAATCACTTTGTTCACGAACCTTACTATGATTAATTCCATAACTAGTTAATAACAACTACCTAGATTAAACACATCATCTTAGGGAATGAAATTAGACAAATTAAATTTAATTGTTGGTTAGTCTACCTAGTTCAAATTCAATCATTTTCGTATCATGAAGAATAACATTTGATTATGTGTAATGTACCACCTATACATACCTGAAGTTCATCCTCTAGTTTAGTTTGTGTTACCTCCACTTGTACATGTGTATGATTCATTTTCATTTGAACTATTTGGAGATTTCATAAAGCTCTTCCTCCATTCATTTGTTCCCTCATCAAGATCAAAGAAATGCATTAGTAAAATTCATTAATCCAAAGATAAGACCAACACCCATTTGTGTTCACTAATTTTATGTATTATATAATATAATTAGCTATTAATTTCCAATCACCAAATATTACATACAATCTTTAATACAATTTAAATTCAAGATCATATAATAAATAAGATCAACCATTAATTCCTAGTTTAACAACCTAATAAGTCTAAGATAACCATTTAAATTCATAACACATTTGGACATTATTCATACAATATATTTCTATAACTATGATTCAATTCAATCACTTATACAATGGAAATACCAATTTCTTAACAACAATCTTGAAGATTTTCAGCACATAGTTAAAGAGATAGAGAAAGGATAATTAGATACCCATACAATTCACTAACATGATCCAAAACACATTGCTTGTAAGAAAGGATGCACAATTCATTATTATTGATCCCTAACAAGGCTCACACCTTAAATAAGGGCAGTTTGAAAGTTTCACAGATGTGGGACCTAAATGCAGTTTGTGAAACAACCTCCATGAATTTAGAAGATGGCTCTTTGTTTTGTGGGGGGAATGGAAAGGAAAGGAGGAAGGGACTGAAACCTAAACAAAGGCAGAACACATGACACAAACCTCTTACATCACATTAAGTTTCCCTTCTTGCGAAATAATAAAGAAACATTGATTCCTAAGGTGAGAACATCACACCACAATCCTTCATAATTGAAAGGAGAATGAGATGTACAAACTGATTTAGACATATCAAATAGCTTTCTAATCTTCTTGTAGAGAGAATCTGTCAAGGCTCAGAAGGAAAACATAGTGGTTCTTTCTATCTTCACAATAATTAACCATTCTTAAAAGATTCTCTCTATTAATGGCATAATTCTGTTAGACAACTCAGATAACCGGTGGACAACTGAGAAGGGGGAGGGGGTGAATCAGTTGTCAAAAAATTATAGAACTTTAAGCATTAAAACCTTATTACTAGAATACACAAACCAAATACTGGAATGGCAAATATAACAGTTAAGCACAAATATAAACAACATAACATTTTACCAACCATCCACAAAAGATAAAACCAAGATTTGTATGTGGAAAACTCGGTAAAGGGAAAAACCATGGTGGGAAGCCTACCCACAATCAGATCATACTTCTGCAATAAGCATGTGATTACAAAAAGAGGGGCCGGCACATGCAAGAAGGCCAACAACCTAGAGCGCACTGCTCATCACAAAAGGAGCCTCACTGACTACAAAACAAATCTAGAATACAATCCAGAATGAAGAGTGAATTGAAAGAATAACATCTCCTATGCCTGAGTACAGTTTCAGTTAAGCTCACTACCAGAGGTCTTAAATCTCTTTCACCAACCCAATTCGATCACCTGTGACCGACCAAAACCTTTTGCATATGATTACAACCTTATTCACACACAAATAATTGTATAACCTTTAAAACCATAAACCCATAACCATAACATGATCTACAAAGAGATATTACATCATATTTATACCAACCAGGGACCTAAACAATTAGGTTGGCCACCTAAAAGATAATATAATAAATTCATAATATAAACCCACAATCCAATGATCAACCAAATCGACCTAAGACCGAAACAACATAATCCAATCAATAGATCCAACTGATAACGCATCGAGATCATCTACCAACATGTTACATAAACCAGTCCATAACCTAGCAAAATAAGATAGCATTAGGTTCGGTCCTAAATGCAACACCACCTATCAATAGGAACACAAACAAGATAACCAACATCATCCTGAAAGCCATCTAGAAGCTGCACCAACACCACTTATCAAGTGCATCAAAAGATCGTCAACAAAGCTCTACCGGTAAAACCCTTATCAGTGACCAAAAGGCTTACTAGAACAAGTGATAGCTCTCGAGTCATGAAATCCCAAACCAACTGATCGTGATACGCATCTGAATAGCATGAATGACAATTCCAAACCAATTCCACAAACCAAAGCATACCAGATCAATATCATAATCCAACCGCTCTACCAGAACCTATCGAAAACTGGTAAACAACCAAAACAACCGGTGTTGCCATCAATGACAAAACATCAATGCAACACATAATCAATTCCTCCAATTGCCAATAATCTCCCCTTTGGTATTGATGGCAACACTAGATGTGAAAAACATCCAAGTGCCAAGAAATGCCAAACAAGTCTCCCCCAAAGGAAGACAACCAACAATCTCCCATAAGATGATATTGCAATGAAGTTAACAAACTCCCCCTATGAATGGTATCCCCGTTAAGCTCTGATCTCTCCCCTTTAAATGATATTATGTTAAGCTTTGTTTTTCACATATATCTCCCCCCCAAAAATGACATAAACATCAAAGAAAAATCATAAATCCACTGAACCACAACTGACTACTCCCCTTGAGTAGTAGCACCATTACATCAATCCAGAATGAATAGTAGGTCTGTAAATGCATACCGGACTGATGCCAATCAACATCACTCAGGTCTCTACCAGAGGGGAAGAAACCCCCAATCTGTCTCTGAAGTACTCAAATGATTCTTTAGGAAAAAGTTTAGTGAAGATATCTGCAATCTACTCTTTAGTGTTCACATAAACCAGTCTAACTTCATTTGCTTCCACCTTTTCCTTCCAAAATTTGTACTTGATAGATATGTACTTTGTCTTAGAATGAAATACCAGATTCTTTGATATGTCAATAGCAATAAAGTTATCATAGTGAATAACTACCGGTTCATTATAATCCACCCTTATATCCTTCAACATTTGCTTCATCCATAGAACTTGTGTACAATTAGTAGTAGCAACGACATACTCAGCTTGAGCATTAGATAGAGAGGTACATGAGTGTTTCTTGTTGATCCATGAAACAAGTTTCTTTCCAAGAAAGAAAGCTCCTCCAGATGTGCTTTTCCGGTCATCAACATCTCCAGCCCAATCTGCATCTGTATATGCACATAGTGTAAAACCATCATCTTGTAGGGTACCACAAACTATATTCAGTTGTTCCTTGCAAATACCTGAAAATCCTTTTCACTGCACTCTCATGATTCTCTCTAGGATCACTCTGACATCTTGATACAATACAAACTACATTCATTATATCCGGTCTAGTTTGAGTCAGATATAACAAAGCTCTAATCGTAGACTTGTACCATGTATGATTTCCCAATGCTAATGCATCTTTCTTTGTCAATTTCTCACTTGTAACCATAGGAGTACCAACTGGTTTAGATTTTTCCATACCAAATTTCTTCAACAGCTCCCTAGCATACTTAGTTTGACAGATGAAAATACCTTTATCAATCTGAGTAATTTGCAAACCTAAGAAAAAATTCATCTCCCCAATCATAGACATCTCAAATTCATTCTTCATATTATTAGAGAATTACATACATAACTTATCCTCACCTCCAAAATTGATATCATCAACAAAGACTTCAACAATCAATATGTCATCATTAGTGATCTTATAATATAAATTATAGTTTGCATTACCTTTAGTGAAACCAAGCTTCAAAATATATTTATCCAATCTTGCATACCAAACTCTAGGGGCTTGTTTCAATCCATATAAAGATTTCCTTATCCTGCAAACCATGTTTTTGTCATATGAAAGTGAAAATCTATCAGGTTGCTCAATGTAAACTTCCTCTTCAAGATCTCCATTCAGAAATGCACACTTAACATCCATCTGATAAACCTTGTAGTTCTTATGGGCAGCATAAGCAAGAAATAATCTCACAGCTTCAATCCTAGATACTAGAGCAAAATTCTCATCATAATAAATTCCTTCCTTCTGAGAATATCCTTTACGAACTAATCTAGCTTTATTCCTCACAACTTGTCCATCTTCATTCAATTTATTCCTAAAAATCCATTTAGTTCCAATAACATTCTTATTTTTAGGCTGGGGAACTAAAGTCCATGTATTATTCTTTTATATCTGATCTAATTCCTCTTCCACAACTTTCATCCAAAATTCATCTTTACATGCTTCAATTACTGATGCCAGTTTAAAAATAAATAAATTAAACATAATTCATCAGCTGCCAACCTTCTTCTTGTCATCACTCCTTTAATCTTGTCTCCAATGATTTGATCTATTGAATGATTTAACCTAACATACTTAGGAGTCTTCTGATTTTATGTTCCTCAGCTCTAATCTTCAGTTACTGTTGAATTTTCTGATACTGCCGGAGTAACTGGTTCAATATTATGTTTTGGTGTAGGTGCTACTGGTTCAGTTATGATCATTTCCACTGCCGGTTCTCTCTCATAAGTTTTGATTTGAATTTTGTTATGCTCATCCACTTTGACATTAGTGCTCTCCACAATTATCTGCAATATTTTTTTATAACATCTATATGCTTTGCTTTGATTAGAATAACCAATAAATATCCCTTCATCACATCTAGGATCAAACTTTCCAGTGGAATCATCTCTTTTGATATAGCATTTACTACCAACGATTCTAAAATACTTAACTGTAGGTGTATGACCAAACCATAACTCATAAGGTGTCTTACCGGTGTCTCCTTTGATATGAACTCTGTTGAATGTGTATACTGCCATGCTCACAACATCTCTCAAGTAGATATGAGACATATTATCTTCCATCATCATAGTTCTAGCCACATCCAAGATAGTTCTGTTCTTCCTTCCACAACTCCATTCCACTGAGGTGTCTGAGGTGCAAATAATTGTCTTCTTATCCCATTATTTTCACAATAATTATTAAATTCACCGGATGTGAATTCTCCACCCTGATCAGACCTTAAGCATTTAATCTTTAATCTTGTCTCTGTCTCAACTTTAGCTTTAAAGATTTTAAACTTTTCAAATGCTTCAAATTTATCCCTTAGAAAAGGAACCCACATCATTCTAGAATAGTTATCAATGATTAGCATAAAATATCTATCACCCTGAAAACTTTTGATTCTAGTAGGACCACACAAATTAGTATGAATAAGATCAAGAACATCATTAGATTTGTCTTGTATAGTCTTAAAAGAAGTTTTGACTGTCTTTCCCATTTGACATTCCTTACATACTAGATTATATGGCTTCACAATCTTAGGTATATCTCTAATTGCCATAGTAGAATTGATCTTGTAGTGTCATAAAATTGCGCCTCCTGCAATTTTAACCACATTTGAGGTCCTCACCATGGTGACGATATTCTCCTTCCTATTCGAGACCCCTTTCTGCATTTTTACCCCTTGCCCCCTTCATGTTTGAGCCTTGAGATAGCCTCAGGACCCTATTCGGGATCCAAGATAGGGCAAGATAGGGGCATAGCGCCCTTGTCCCACCCTCTTAGGGTGGCCCCAAGATAGGTCCCCCTGACTCTATCTGCACTTCGGGATCCAAAATCTCCCTGATGTCATCCTTTTATGAGATGAATTAATCTCCAGAGGCATGTATAAAAGGGAGTTGGTTTTTTCATTTGTAGGAGGCAAAAATTAGCAAAGGGATGATAAGCAAGCATAGGCAAAGATATACATCATCAATTATTCAAGTCTTCTTCATTCATCCATTGGAGCAATATTTCAACATTTATTTGCAAGCATGTATGTGTGTTAGGATTTTGTCATGTTACATGCCATTTCATGGAACACTTGTGATTACATTCAAGAAGCAAAGCAATCATCATCAACAAATTGTAGATCTACAAGGTATACATTTCCATTGTTTACATTCAAGCATTTGTAATTACTTTCTTTCAAGGTTGATTGCTCAACTAGGGTTTGACTGAGGCAAACCCCTATCCACAACACTTCTTCCCCTCTTTTCTGTGTGTAGGTTGTAGGTGCGCAACTGTAATTGTAGGTTTACAAAGACAAAAGAACCCTTTTCATTTCGCGGATTTTATGGAGGACCATGTACACTCCCACCACGGTCCCGATGAATTTTCTCCAAATTTGTAGGGCAGATCTGTATTAGTCTAATTAGCCCAGATCCAAAGTTACATCGCGATTCCGAACTGGTAGCTCCTCATTTCACTCATTTTCTCTCTCTTTTCCACATAGTCAACAAGTCAACTTTCTCATTTACAAAAGAGGGTAAATCACACTTCAACCCTTGCAATCCACTTGGAATTCACATCCTTGTTTCCCTTGGATTTGGATATAGTGGATTCAATCCCTCTTTTAAATGTAAAGTTCCTCCAAGTGAAAATCATCCTAGTGGCTTCCTTTCTCTCTCTTAGGTGGGGAGTCACTAGGATGCAATTTTCCACTTTATAGATCTTTACAATGCAATCAAAATTCACATGACACAATATCTTATGCCATAGACAACTCATCTATTTGTGCAATCAAACATGTCTTCTCACTAGAGTTCAAATGAAAGATGTTACCTTTAGTCTGAGTACTAGTTGCAATCTCCAATCCAGATTTGTTGATAATCTTGCATTTTCCATCCTTGAACTGTAGTTGAAATCCCTTATCCACCAACTATCCTACACTCAAAAGATTATGCCTTAAACCTTCAACATAATAAACCTTATTAGTATCGTTCTTACCATCCAATGGTATAGTTCCTCTTCCCTTGATCATGCATGCTTTGTCATCTCTAAATCTAACTAGACCGCCATATAATTCTTGCAAAGATAGAAAATTCCTTTTATCTCCAGTCATATGATGTGAACATCCACTGTCTATCACCCATTCATCCTTGTCTTCAACTTTAGCAGCAAGGGCCTTTTCTTTAGGTGCCAGATCATCTTCCTTGATAGCCAAGAATACCCATTCCTTTCCATTGCTAGATCCACTAGCTGAATCTTGTGTCGATTCATCATCAGAATTAGTCACACCTTCCTCATCCACATACTAGCATGATTTTTCTTTGTTCCTCCTACACTTATGCTTGTTCTGATAATCATGGTTAGGCCTAAAATATATTCTAGCTCTTTCCTCAAATCTTGAATTCCTTTCAAGACATATAGATGCAAAATGACCTATCTTATTACATGCAAAATATTTAAAAGGTAATTTCCCTTCATACTTACTTCCCGTCGGATTGTTAGGTACTCTTCTAGCAAATAGGGCTTCAAGTTTCTCAAACTCTTCATCTTCATTCTTCATTTCCTCCAGTTCCTTAGCATATAAGCATTTCCAATCACTCTTGCCGTTAGATGATGTAGATGCATGAAAAGGAGGTTCAAATTTTGTAACTCCAGAAGGACCAAATTCCTCAAGCTCAAAAGAAGATAACTTCCCAAGCAAAGTATCCCTATTAACATAGGTGTTTTCCATTGTCTCAAATCATTAATTGTAGTAGCCTTTATCTTATAAGCTGGTGGCAAAGCTCTCAATACTTTAGAAACTATTTCATCTTCGCTCAGAGATCCACCACAACATTGAATTCTTAGAACAATTTCATTAACTCTCTCCATAAAAGCACTAATCCTTTCATCTTCTTCCATCTTCAAGTTCTCATATCTCACCCAGTAACCATCAAGTTTAGCAATTTTAATAGTAGGGTTACCTTCATTCAGAGTCTCCAATTTATCCCATATAGCCTTTACAGTTGATTTTCCAGTTAGTCCCATAACTTGCTAACCAGAAAGTGCACACAAAAGGGCTTCTCTAGCTCTACAATCATTTTCAATGTCCTTATCCAAGCTTGTCAGAGGAGGATTGCCAGATGCCAGTTTATGAGGTGTATATCCTTTCTCAGTGATCTCCTAAATATCCTTACCAAGACATCTCAGATGAGTCTCCATCTGAATCTTCCATACTCTGTAATTTGTTCCATCAAGCCTAGGAATTTCTCTCTGGAAAATAGCTGCAAATGAACTTGAACTATTAGATGCCATAGGCTCTTCCTCAAGTGGAAAATCTTGTGCAGAGAGGACCAGGCTCTGATACCAATTGTTAGACAACTCAAATAACTGGTGGACAACTGAGAGGTTGGGGGTGAATCAGTTGTCGACAAATTATAGAACTTTAAGCATTAACACCTTATTACTGGAATACATAAACCAAATATCAGATTATCAAATATAGTAGTTAAGAAAAAATATAAACCACATAACATTTACCAACCATCCACAAAAGATACCACCAAAATTTGTACGTGGAAAACCTGGGTAAAGGGAAAAACCATGGTGGGATGCCTACCCACAGTCAGGTAATACTTCTGCAGTAAGTATGTGATTACAAAAAGAGGGGCTTGCACATGTAGGAAGGAGAATAGCCTAGAGCACACTGCTCATCACAAAAGGAGCCTCACTAACTACAAAATAAATATAGACTACAATCTGGAATGAAGAGTGAACTGCAATAATAACATCTCCTATGCCTGAGTACAGTTCCAGTTAATCTTCGTACCGGAGGTCTTAAACCTCGTTCACCAACCCAATTCAATCACCTATGATCGACCAAAACCTCTGCATATGATTACAACCTTATTCACACACAGATAATTGTATAAACCCTAAAACCATAAACCCATAACCATAACATGATCTACAAGAGATCTTATATCATATTTATACCAACTAGTGGCCTAAACAATTAGGTCGGCCACCTAAAATATAATACAACAAATTCATAATATAAGTCGGTAATCCAATGATCAACCAAGTCGGCCTAAGAACAAAACAACATAATACAATCAATAGATCCAATCGGTAACGTATCGGGATCATCCACCAACACGTTACATAAACCGATACATAACCTAGTAGAATAAGATAGCGTTAGGTCCGGTCCTAAATGCAACACCACCAATCAACAAGAACACAATCAAGATAACCAACAATATCTTGAAAGCCATCTAGAAGCTGCACCAACACCACTTATCAAGTGCATCAAAAGTTCTTCGCTCTGCCGATAAAACCCTTATCGGTGACCAAAAGGCTTACTAGAACAAATGATAGCTTCTGAGTCATCAAATCCCAAACCAACTGATCGTGATACGTATCTGAATAGCATGAATGAAAGATCCAAACCAATTTCACAAACCAAAGCATACTAGAGCATACCGGATCAATATCATAATCCAACCGCTCTACCGGAACCTACTGAAAATTGGTAAATAACCAAAACAACTGGTGTTGCCATCAATGAAAAAACATCAATGCAACACATAATCAATTCCTCCAGTTGCCAACAAATTCAAGTCCTAATTTGAGAACAATGACAGAGTAAATTCCACTACATGAACTATTATTTTGGATTAATAGGAAATGTAGAAGCTGAAATGAGCATACAACTTCTTTTAAATCAAAGCGACACATAGCATATTAACTTAAATAAAGAAAAAAAAAAGGCTAGCAAAGGCACAATTCAATGCCTAGCTTAAGAACAAACATGCTAGGGTCGGATCATAAATGCTAATTACCATTCTACAAAAAAATCTTTTAAATTAAAAAAAAAAAGGCAATTATAAAAAACTTTCTCCTTCAAAAGTTTTGAACCCTGATTACAGGCTCGTAGGATTTTATAGAATTACCTTCACCAAGCAGGAATGAATTTTACAACTGAATTCATCTCTACATTTTCACTACATGTTCTTATCAATCATGATGACCATTGTAATTGCACCCGCATAAATAATCTTTGCATTATTTTCTCTCCTCAACTCGAGGCATGAATGCTACCTGGGCCTTTTATCAATGTAAACAAATATTTTGATATGCAATCACTTTTCGGATCTTTTGTCAATTGATTCTATCTTTGGTCCATTGGGCATCTAAATATATTGATGGGACTACACATTCTCTAGATACATGGTGAGTCTTTAGAGTTCCTTAGGGTGATAATTATTGGTTTGAGGTTGGATCTCTGTAGGGCCTCCATGTGTCTTACTTCTGTAGAACTATCATAAAAAAAGAGCTCCTTCAACACATGGCATGATGGCAGAGGTTTGTGGGACCTTCCTTATGTTTTCATTCCTTTTCTACATGAGGCCTACACATGTATTAGTTTTGCAGAACTCTCACTTTTGGGATGAAAGGTCATGGAGAGAATGCAAAGGGAAATTTTTTCTCTTTCCTTTATTTTGGACATGTGACACATTGTCAGAAAAAACCTTGAGGCCTTTCATTCTTGCTTTTAGTTTTCTTTGAAGCTTACATGTGTGATGCCTCAAAAAATAGGAACCTTTACAAATATTTCACACGCCTTGGAAGGTTTAAGGCCATGGGGTTGCAACTTTATGGGATTAAAGCCAGGCTTGATCTTGTTGTAGTTGAAGAATCTGCTACTTGTGGTGCCTCATAGGGGTCCTTCACTTAGGATGGATCCAAAAACTCTAGTTCTGTATACTAGTCTTAAAATATCCATGTTTCCCATTGTGGATTTCTTTGATCTTTTGTTAGTGATGAGGAAGACTGCTATTTTTGATTGATGCATCAGTATTCTTAGAAAGATGAGCTTGCTTTCAAAAGGTTTTTTGGTTTCATCCTTCACATCTAGCTTGTCTTGTACATTGCTTTGGCCTCTTGACATTTGCGAGGAAAAATTCAAAAATTAGTAAATCAATTAATTGCTTTTTAAGTGTAAACCAATACCCATTTTAGATAATGAATTATACACAAAACAGAAGTATTAATTATAGAGATAATAATAGGCTCACGCTTTTAAAAATAATATAGAGAATTAATGGATTAGGAATTCTAATTTATAACAAAAAAATTAAATTGATTTCCTAGAGATGGAACTTTATATATCAGAAAATCCATACTACACATAATTGAAACATCAATCGATCGTGTGTGCATTGTGTTTTGTTAATTATCCTTTTTGTAGGATGGAGTAATGCAGAAGAAATATCTGCATTAAGCTACATAGATTGGTGATTCCCTCATAGTCAATGTAAAGCCCACCAAAATACCCTAGAGAAATAAACTAACCAAAACACAAAAATAGAGATAACAATTTTTTTTAAAACATCATATAAACTAATGCTTCATATACATTTAACTAATCATATCCATTCAACATTCTTTAACATAACAAATAATTAACCATCATAGACATAATTCACAAATCATGATACGCAAGCGGAAATGAAATACAATACATCAATAACCATCTATCTTCCCTAGGGTATCTCAACGCCACTACTTAAACTACACACTTAACAAGTCCTAGTCATGATAACATTTTACTTCCATAATCCTAGTGCAATCTATCCTACTATCATTAATTCCTTTCACACAACCATATATGATTAATTACCTTATCCTAGAATGACTATATCCATTTATGAATACTCAACCATCCCATAAGGCTCATTTTAAGCACCATTACCAAATGTTCCTAATCCCAACCATTCATTTCTTTTAACTTCAAATAAAAATTTCAATACTAGTTACCACATTATTAACCATAGCATTATGAACTAATTACATCATTACAAGCATAAAACTAAGTACACATCCATAGCTCCAATATCCATTATTCTCATTATTAGACATTCTCAAGATACACATGATAAATTATTTTCCCTATTAACATCTACTAGATACACGAATATAATGTATTTTACAACAATGAGAATGGTTCTCAAATACAATTACATATACACGTCAAAAGAATCATATACAATAATCTTCTATGAATATCCATCCACAAACTAAAGAGATAAGAGATCCACATCCACGCAAGGAATCCAAAGAAGAACATCCCAATGGAAGAAAGACACCAACCACTCGGCCATGTGGAACCAAAGGAACCACCCCGTGCTAGGAGATGACACAAGATCCCACACACACTCTAGATCTAAGCTGACACCTATCAACCAAAGAGGAAACAACTCTAACACAAACCAAGGGAAGCATACCAATCAACCAAGAAACCTCCAGAGGCAACTTAGTAACAAGACATAAGGAACTAAGGTCAACATGTAGGGAAAGAGTGTCATCACATGCTACCACATAGGATACACATGCGGATCCGTCTCAAACTTTGAGGAAATCAAAGGAGTTTGATTTACTCGGTTACCGGATCTACCACCTCACTCTGGTCTCTGATCCATGAGATGAGTATTATAAACACATTTATTATCTTGCTTAGATGAGTTACCCTACCCAACCCACCTAATATTAATTATTATGTTATCAATTATTAATTATAATAGAAAACCTCCAATGAGCTATCCAAACGGTCTAGATCCTGACTCTATTACTCAAGAATCTTAGTAGTCTATTCCTTGTGACCTCGACAAACTCACAAAAGCCCACTCCCCCTAATCATGCACCTAGGACTCAAACAAGAAGGCTCACAAAATATAATCTGACTAACCAAGATAAAATCACATAAATGCACAATGAGCCAACAACATAATCCACATAGATCTCATAAATCAATTTAGACCAAGAAGTCAACACTTAACAAGGGATTACTCATATTGTAATTAAAATGATCAAATAATACATCAAATCACTACTCCGGACATCCATGAGTACTTAGGAACATATTCAGCCTTTGGACATACCTTAAAAAAAAAAGAAAACCAAAGAATCAAATCTTAAATTGAAAATCGGAAGAAACAGGTCAAAGAAGACATAATAGCACATTTGCATACTTGTATAGTGCATATACAAGTTTATACAATGCTTCTATAGATTCCTACAACACTTTTACCCAGGGATTCAATGCATATACATAATTTTTTAGCATATATATTAAGTTTCATCGCATTTGCATTATTCTGCAGCGCATATGAGAAAGAGAACAACACATTTGTTAGGTAGATCAACACATATACTTAATGAAATAGCGCATATGTCATTTTATTGCATATACTTAGAAAACTTGAAACCTACGAAAATAAAATAAAATCAGTCAAGTATCAGAAATATACAAATAAAGGCTCAAAAGAGACACCCAGATCATAGGAAACAAATGATATAAACAAAACACCAAACCATAAACCATAATAAAAGATTTCTTAGAAATGGTCGACATGACATTGAGTCAGAACACATAAAACTACAGAGAATAAACAAAGTCCCGACTCCTCCAACAAACAAAAAGGATATAATAGAAACCAAATCTCAAATCCTATCCAACACATATCTCACAGGAAGCCAAGAATGCACAAACAATATTTGTAGAGCCGACCATTCACGGCTGCGCACATCCACAATACATAATATTTTCCCCAATCCATATAGTTCCAACTATATAATATATTATATATGAAGATAAATCAAAACTTAAACTATATTAAAATATATGAAATATTTTTCCCAAAACTCGCGAGAATACGTAGAGAGGACAATCTTTTCAAAACTGAAAATGCAAGAAATCCTCCGACCTGGGGAAAGCTGAAAAATGAAAGGATGAATTTGTTGAAGAAGATCCTACAAGCCACAATCCAAATTCCTCAAAGCAATCCAATTCCAAAATCGCAGAAAAATACTTCCCGAGCCAACCCCTATGAATTCTCAGGAGAGAAAATAAATAAAAAACCAAGCCAAAACCATAGAATATGTCAGCCAATCAAAATAATAGCCAAAAATAATATTTCTTACCAACCGTTTCCAAAATCCAAGGTAGAAATAAATAAAATAATAGTTAATTTACTTACCCAATAACTCAACCAATCACGCGAAAGGGTAGGTAGAATAATATTTAATTAACCCAAGAAGTTAAATAATAAAATAATACTCATGGGCAAAATTAACTATAAAGCCCAATAAATATAATAAACCAAGGGCTATAAATAAATTAAAGCCACAACAAAATATAATCAAAGGCTATATTAATATAATTAAATATCAAAGCCTTATTTATTACAAAGAAATAATAATAATAATACCAATAATAATTCTAAGAGCCAATAAATAATAAATAATAAATAATAAATAATGAATAATAAATAATAAATAATAAATAATAAATAACAAATAACAAATAATAAATAAAAATAATAAATAATAAATAATAAATAATAAATAATAAATAATAAATAATAAATAATAAATAACAAATAATAAATAATAAACATCCAATGATATAAAATCATTTACTAATATTACTTCTCAATTATATTAAATATTATAACCAACCATCTATTTATTCTATTATTATAAACTATATAAGTCTATTAATTTGATTTAAAATTATTAAACAATATAAATTACTTAATTAATTAATAATTAAATGAATTAATACTTACAACACTCCAAGCATACCAATAAAAGACACTCAAGAGATCACTTGACACTGAACAACAACTTGCATAAAGACTGACAAGGGTGATCAATCTTAAACCTAGAGTGTAGAATGAGATTTTATGTCAACTCCGATCAACTTGCCATTAGGATAAGATACGCTTAGACCTGTGAAGCCAGGTGGAGTCAAGTCTGGTACCTGCAAATCCTACATCCACAAAGCCACTATACAACATATATAATATATAATAACAAGCAACTGATAGAGAATCGCAATGACACATCTCGCTTGCAATGAGTGACTTGACATCATCCCTATCACGTAGACAATAGAAGACACTCGCACACAATCAAACATTATCATAATCAATCTCACATCATGAAATAGGGTTAGTATATCATAAAATATCCTCAAATCATCGTAAAAGAGTATAAACAACACATAAAATAAGTCATCAAATGAGCACCTATCATAATAATATCCCATATAACAATCCTTAATGTCATCATCCACATGAAATAGTAATGCCAAATGCAATATAATATGTCCAAAATCCATGATAAAGAATCTAAATCACATGTAAATCCACAATAGTCTAATCCAAGCATCACAAGATAGTCTATGCTATGACAAAATAGTCTATCGAAGCACAAAAGGAAAAGATAAATCAAGGAAGGACACTACAATCAACCAGATAAAGCCTTGGTGTCAAATGAGCATCCACAGCCCTGACAAAGATATTGCTTTGGTTTTTCATGACCATTTCTCTACTACTAGATGAGTGTTTATGGCCTTTGTAGAGATGCTCACATTACCTAAACATAGAATGCCTTTGATTTTTACTTTTACCTTTTTGAGCTTGCTCATTTATTCATCTTTTAATTCCATTGGTAATAAAAACAACTGCCAAATTGGAAACCAAAGTGATAGAAAGGGCTATCTTTAAATTTTTCACTTAAGGAAGACATGTGCCCTTTCAATACTTCATATCGAAGAAACATCAATTATATTATTGTTACCTATTTTCTCTAATAGCTCAATCAGGTAGACCTATGATGTTTTACATAGCACACTAGAAGGTGCATTTTTATTCTGCTAAATTGCATTCATGGTTAATTGAAAAGAAAGACAAAAGATTGCAATATCATGTTTCATGGCAGAAAGATGCATATGAAATAGAGAGAACACAAATTTTTGGAAAAAGTTTATATTTTATTGATTTCAAACATGTGTCTCACACAAAGGCCATGAGACTGGCTATACATAAATGACATAAGAAAGAAGAGTATACACATGTATGCATGAATATAAAGGAGAACACATGATAGGAATGGAACCAGTCATTGCCTGAATTACTGGTATGTTTGGTGTTGTCCTTATTTTTCTGCCTTCTCCTTGTTTGTTGCTGCCTTGTCTTTGTCCAAATATGTCCTCTAGTACCTGCATATAAACATACGATGAGTTAGAACTTTCAGTTCTAAGAAATGGCTGATTACATTCAAATCATGTACATTAATGCATGCATGCAAATGCATATCTGTCATATATCAGATATGTATAATCAATTTCATGGCAAAAAGATGCAGGAGATATCAGATCAATATGCCTCAGAAGGAGAAATAAGTGCTAAGTATGAAAAGAACACATGTTTTTATATAACTTGTTTACTTCATGTGCAGGAATAGGAAAATAACTGTTTGATGGTTATGAATTTTATGTATGAGTGGGAGTAAATGTGTCTCCCACAAGGGTTGAGCCCAACTCATAGAATTAAAAATTACAAGTGAATCATCTTATGCTTGTATAGAAAATAGACGTGTGAAACTTTTCTTCAGTATAGGTATGAGATACTTTTAATAATCAATAGGAGCTACAAGCTAAGTGAGCAATTGAGCATTTTCAGCTTCAAGTAACATGATTGGTAACATATGAAAAAGTCAGTCATTGCAATGACAAAATCTCAAAGAGAAATCAACTATAATGATCATTTCCATGAATATAGTCAAGACACACATCATGAAAACTGTCCATGCAAGGCCCCAATATACAAATTTGAAAACTCAATGATGTTAGTATTATGGATCATTGTCAAGACATAGATGACAATTGTGAGCACTTGCAAAAGAAGATTAAGATAACAAAAGGACTTGGTATGTTCAATATGTGTAATGTCTATAAAAATGCAATAAAAAAGCAAAGAAGTTGATAGCCTAAGGCGTGAGAAAAGTACAAAGAATACACAAAGATGTAATCACAGTGACCAACTTCAAAGCAGAGTTATAAAAATTTCTTGAGATGAAACTAAGTTCATGTGCCTTTTAAAAGAAGTCAATGCTTGGAAAATAGTTGTAGTCCTATGACAACAAATGAGGAGTCTCAGTCCAAATTTGGTGCAAAGACAATTCATATACAGTGTTCAAAAGTCATAAGAGGGGATAACAGTTACATTTAAAGGTTTCATCACTGTTAGTGCAAGTCCAATTACAAGAATGCTTGCACAAGAATAATATGAAAGAAATTAATCAGGAAAGGAGAGTAAAGGGGCATTTACTAATAGTGTATAACCAAAGAAATAGTCTAGCAAGGTCATCAAAGATCAGTGACACCACAATTATAGAAGAATTTTATATGTAATGAGAAAATTCATCAAAGGAAGTAAAACACACTGTATCATAAGGACAATGATGGAGATTGTAATTAAGAACTTCAAAGCAGTAAGAGTCTAGTTTATAAGTAATATGCAAGATCAATATAAAGCAACACCAAGGCATGTTTGATGGTACTATCTCATGGTTCTAATCTGCAAAAGATCTTAAGTTGACAAAGTACAGGGGTCTTATCTGGCTACAATGAGGGGTTGTCTCACAGTTATTTTAAAAGGCTATCATGATAAAGAGCCATGAGTAAAGATCATCCATACATTGTCATAGGTGTAAATGATTAGAGATAGAATTAGCATTTAGTGACACTTACTCCAATCAGAGTTTTACAGTCCAAGGGAGAAAAACACTTAGAGAAGGTGGTAGATAGTGGGTAGTAATGTCTCACATGGGTACAGTACAAGGGTCAGATCAGTCAATGAGTGACAATTACTAAGTCAGTTATAGCTCAAAGTAAGGACATCATGCATAGACAGGAAAAATAGATATCAAAGAGATCATTTTGTAGTCAATTAACTGTTGTGACAACTCAAAAGCTAATGACGTAGAGACAGTTATTATCATTGTTAATGTAAAGAGGATTGTGAATGGGTCTAGATCTAAGATATAGGTCGTCAAGGGTTCCAATGAGAGAAGCAACTTCAATGGGGTCTTATGATAGTGATATCTATTCACTATTTTTTTTATCGAGGACAATCAAGACACAATGTTACATAGTTGAAGGGTTTATCATCATGACATAAAAGATGCAGAGGGATAGTGATGGTTGTAGTCCTAATGATGTATCAGTCATAGTAAGGAGAATGAATACCATGGACAACTAAACATAAGAAGTTTCATGACAGTTCTAGCCATATAAGGACAACAAAGGCTTCATAATAGCATACAAATTTAGCAGCTATAGATCCATCAAAAGAGCAGTATCAAGAGCATAAAGACTATGACAATCTAGAAGATCACAACCTTTGTGCAAGGCAAATCAAAAGAAAGCAATATTTGATCATACACAGTTATCAGCCCATTAAATGTCACTGCATATCATCGAAATAGTGGAAATGTTTATCAGCAAAGGAAGAGAAATATTATTAGCTAAAGGAGGTATATTAACATGGTAAAAAATGCTCTAGAAGCATTGTTTACAAAACATCTCTACTAATGGGTACAAAATGCCAACACAAGTATCAAATCCAGTTACAGTTGTAGCTCCATCATACAATTGTGAACTATAGACCATAGAGTAGTCACTTGTTCCTTCAAAATGCATTTTCAACGGAGCCATAAATACCCAAATTATAATAATCATGAAAAGAACCTACAATAGTCAATGAGTAACAGGGAGCATGAATTCATGGCTTGGTGTATGTGAAATAACTCCATAGCAGAAAGTCACGCCATTATGCATCTAATGAAAGAGATTTTCATTATCATAGTCATAAAAGAATTTTTGAACAAACAGTGAGATAATAATGACAGTATTGGTGCATACAAGCAAAGCTACATAAGAAAATATAGTGGTACAAAAACAAATCATTACATTTGAATAGTAAAATGAGAAGGCAACATATAAGGAAATGCACCAGTGAGATAGTGTAGAGTAAATCTAAGAGCACATCGTGAAAGTAAGCTTGAGGAACCAAAGATCTTGGAAATCTTCAAAGATACAGTGAAAGAATTATACACATTAGCGGCCATGGAATGAACAGTATAAGGTACAAACATGGTGACAACCCTAAAAGATTAGATCGGGAGAATAAGAAACTGTACCCTGCTTTTCCTTGCAGAAATCCTCATTGGATCACCAATCTTAGAAACTAAATAATGCACAGTGCACATAAAACTCTAACACTCCCATGATGGCTCGAGACCCAGAAAATAAGTAGAGAAAGGAGGGATAATATAAAATAAAAAGATCACAGTGAGCCCATGAGTATAAGATATTTTCAAAATGCTGCAAAGAAATAAAAAATGAGAAAGACTCAGAATTTCCTAGCACAAAGAGAATCTCACCTCATATTCACTGGTGAATATCTGTGAAAATCATCAGGGTAATAGAGATATTGAACTTCAAAGATCAAAACCCTAAGTTGCAGCATACTGGCCGCCTCCAAGCTCAACAAAATAATAGAAGATGTAAAGTTCTTTCCTATTTTTCTTTACTTCTAGGGTTCCAAAAACCCTAAGGTAGGCCCGATGAAGCAAAAGCCTTTTTGTTTGTGCATTTTAAAAACAAAGCTTCATTTTAATTTCTATGTCGTGGCCTAGGTTTTCTTTTGTAATTCATGGAAGTGTTAAATAAACACTTCTTCCTTTTAGGTCGTTGTTGGCATTTTTAGGGTTATTCTTTTTTATGAAGACTCTCTTATGTTTGCATGTTAAAATTTGTAAATATTTATTTAAAGTGATATTCATAAATCACTTTAGTAAAAGATATTTTTTCAAATGCAAAATAGGGTTGGACAAGTGTTAATTGAATAGTTAACTTTAGTGATTTGGTGTATTTCTCAAACACATGGAGTTAAACTAGGTGATTGGACACCTAAGAGGCAATTTGAGTCCAGTTAGAGAGTCCTAGTAGTTGAAGGTTAAGTCAAAGAGAGTTTTTGAACACTCAACTACATGATTCTTGGAGTTTCATCCCTAATTTTGAGGGATTTTCAGTTGCATCCGAGTCAAAGAGTTTGTGTTCTTTTTTACTTCTCTTTTTGCAGTTTGAGAGGAGTTCACTTTCAGTTAGGTTCTGAATTCGAGGAGAGGCTTAGATTTTTGACAACACATCATTCTTGGAGCCAAAAAATTCAAAATTTGACAAAGTTTCATGAGTAGTATTTAGATTTTGTGATGAAAAAGACTCCTTCTTTTCAATGAAAAGTTGTTTTCCTTCTCCTATATCAATGTTTAAAATATTGTTGTGGATATTTTTGATGAAATAGTTGTGATTGTTGTTCAATAATCCTCATTTTATCCTTTTTCCTTTAATGTTAAGTTCATGGTGTAGCATGCTATAGTGCAGGTTTGTGGTTGTGTATGTTATTCTGCTGTATCAAAATTGTGAGAAGCATCATTTCTTATCCTTTTGTGAGCAACAGGAAGTTAGCCTTTCATAAGAATTATTTTTGCAAGCATGCATTATGGAGTTGTGAGCTATTTTTAATTTTATTACTGGATTGTTGTGAGTTCAATATCAAAACAAGTCATTTTTAGTCATTGGTGGATCACCTTTTTAGCAGTAGTTTCATTTTATGCATGAACTTTTACCTTTTTCTCAGAAATTTCAATTAAGTTTTATGTGATCAAATAGGAAGTTGGCCTATAACCCAGAGATCTGCCCTCATAATAGGATACCCACAGTCTGAGAGCAGTCTAATGTGTCACGAGATTACAGGAAATTTAAGCTTGCATCGAGTGAAAATTCCCGTGACAACAATTATGATGATTGATCTTATGAACACTATCACCAAATAAATGACAAGATTGTAGTAGTATGAGAATTTCTATCATACTAACTAAAATCTCCAGACAAATCAAGCTAAATCTTATGCTAAAAATCACAAGGGCTTCACTGGCTAGACAATATTATATCACATGCATTCATATTGGGGGGTTTAATATCCCAAAAATGAGGGTACAATATATTGTCTATTGGTGAAAATAGGGGGGTTTTTAATTCAAGCTATCAAAAAATATAATATCTGGAAAAAGTAGGGGGGTCTTTAATTAAGACTATGTATTGGGAGGGGGTGACAAAAAAGAAATTTAGGGAAATATTTTTTGAAAATAGGGGGATTCTTTAGTATGCCATGAACACACATGATATAACCTAGGCTCACTAAGTGAAGCCCTTATGCTATAAATAAGAGAAATAAATGCATCAATTCTTCACTTAACTCAAAAAAACAAGTTTCATACTACAATCTTTTTTGACATCCAAAGGGACACTAAATTAAATGCTTATTGAATACAAAAAGTATTGGGCCTACTACCTTGGTACCTCAATATTTTTTGTCAAGCATGATTATTTCACCTTGAGATGTGGAAACATTGTTGTTCGCACATGCATAGAGAGAAAGAATTGTGTATAAAAGATAATTACTCTGTTAATTAAATTATTTGAAAATCTCCGATTAAACCTTCATAAGTAAGAGCATTAGTATAGTCTTTAGCTTAGATAGCCATGGATACTCTCATTAGGTTGATTGCCAATAAGGCACAAAGGGGTTTTTTGAGGACCATAATAGATACGTCAATAGAGCAATTGAAAAATACTAGCAATGGCTTGGTTCTTGCTTCGATCAAATGGATTCTAGGGAATGATTTTTCAGTTAGCAAGGACTGATATCAAGTGAATTTTGATATTGCATCTCACTTCATGGGCTTCTTTCTTGACCTTGGGGCTCCCAAGAATGCAATTGCAATGATGATGTAGGGGTTATTTGGAAGCGATCTTGTTGGTGGGTTGGACTAGATTCTAGAGGTGGCACAATACAAGGTAGGGATACCTACTATGACAAACCTTAAAGCATATCTAGAGAAAGATGCATTAGTGTTGTGGTGGCCCTTTGTTGCCAATTTCAAGATTTATTCTCTTGACTTGATCATCAAGTGCATTATGGTCATTCCTACACATTACTCAAGAAGGTGATGAGAGAGGAGATAATGTTTGACATGGATTGGATGGAGGGATTTTGGTTCCTAGTAGTCAACTGGGATACAAACAACAACGATAAAAGTGACATGCCTAGAGAGAGGGAGATAATCCAAACATATGAGGATGCTAAAGAGGAGAATGATATGAGAGACAAACTCCAGGCCCGATAAAGCTACCCCTGCCTTCTTGTGTTGTGCCAAAAATAAAAAGGAGTTAAATGTTTTTCTTTAAAACAAAAACCTCAAAATTTTGTAAGTTTTGAGATAACCCATTTTGTAATTTTAAAATGTATTTTAAAGAGTTATGAGCATACATGTATACTTGTACAAATTTTATATATAAATGAATATACATGTATGCAAATTTTGATACCATGATTCCTTGCAAAAATTAACTACACATGTGTGCTATTCTTCTCTTTCTGTAAATATTTTATTTTAGTGTGATCTTAATTCACTTAGATCTATAATGCACAAAAAAGTATAATTAATAAGTGTTAGCATTATGTTATATGTTGCTATTGATGCAAAATCTTATAATCAAGATTAGATTCTGATGTGGTACATTAAACGGTATCATATGTATCAGTTATTGTTGGGCGTTTGGTGGTTTCCTGAATTTCCTAGATGTCCTGGCTTTTCAGAAGATGTATTGGTAGTACTATGTAGTGTTATTTTTGAGTCTGGATTGGTCTAAAAGTTGAGGTTTTTGGTTTGAACGTTGAAATTGGGTAATGACAGTTGTATAGAGTGTGGATAATATTTTGGGTCAGTCTTTGGCGATGTAAGTAACATGCTGATGTGTTATATAAGGAACATTGTGATTTGGTCCACTTCTCAATCCCTCCCACCATCAAAATGTTTAGTGGTGACCTATTTTAGATCTTTGTCTTAGCCGACATTGAAGATTATGTTTTTCCAGAGGCATTATATAGGAGTATGATTTGGATGATTTGGGGTGTGTCTTTTTGTGTTGAATACATGCGAGATTTAAAGAATATAGTTGATGTGTGAGATTTGTGTTGTGTATTATGACCGGAAGTAGTTCCAACAGTGCAGAGTGTGTTTCAATGGTGGATTCTCTTTATCTTTCTTTCTTCAACAACGAGCCTTTCTGGGCAGTGAGCCTTTCTAGGTAATGAGCCCACCTATAGTGAGCATCTTGGCATTGAGCCATCATTTTTAAAAATCACCTTAACTGGTGTTTCTGTATTAAGAATTAGCATTCTCTGGGGTTTTTCCCTTCTTGGGTTTTACACATAATTTCGGGTGTTGTCTATGTTTGATATGTTATGTACACATGCTTTCATGCTTTATCTGTTTTGATTAATTCTATCAGTAGTTCCAAATCTATGAATGAAAGTTTAAAGAAATTTTATTGTCAAATGATTAACCCCCCTCTTAGTTTCCCAGATATTCAACAATTGGTATCAGAGCTTTGGTTTCTTGATATAGAGCTTAACTGTTGAGGTAGATCTTGATTCGATGGCACACAAATTATTTATTTCTATCTTTGAAGGATTTGATTACAAATTTTGGAAAGTGAAGATGAGAGGTTATCTGGTTTCTCTAGGTTACAATACTTGGAAGGATGTGGAGACTAAGTATGTTCAACCAAAAAATGGTCTTACTACTCTGGAAGAAGTTCAAGCTTATGAAGAAAATGAGAAGGCAAGGTATGCTATATTTAGTGCACTATCAAAAACTGAATTGCCAAAAGTTATCTCTTTGAATACTACTTATGATGTTTTGCATAAGCTGAAAGATATCTATGACGGAAATGAGAGAGTTAAGTTGACAAAGAGGCTAATAGCTAAGTGAAGGTATGAAAATCTGAAGATGGAAGAAGGAGAATACATAGTAAGCTACTTTGAAAAGGTTGACAACACTATGAATGAAATGAGAGAACTCAGAGGCACTTTGAATGATGAAAATGTCATTGACAAAATCTTGATGACTTTACTAATGAGTTACAGTGATAAGATCTTAGCTATTGAAGAAACCTATGATTCGAAGAAGTTCACTAGAGAGTAGCTATTTAGTACTCTAATTGAATTTGAAGTGAGAAAGTTTGGAAAGGACAAAGATAAATCAGTGACAACATTCAAAGCATCTAAAGATGGTTCAGATGATTATGAGAGCCCAGATGAGATGAGAGGAAAATTTATGATAAAACTAAAGAAAGGCACCAACAAATACAAAGGTATGTTACCCTTTAAATGTTTTAGATGTGGAAAGATTGGTCATATAGCTATTAGATGTCCAGAAAAGGGAACAAGACACAATTTTAGGGAAAACAAGGGAACGCTCAATAAGAAAGCCTATTATGCTAAGGATGATGGTAGTATTTTAGATGATGAGTGAGATTGTGAATAAGGTGATTATTTATTTCTGGTAGAAAAGGATGTTCCTAAGTTTGATATTTCTAAGACTATTACTACTGCATTTCATGCTAGAAGAGATAAGAATGAATGGTTGGCTGATAGCGGATGTTCAAATCATATGACTGGTGATAAGAGTAAGTTCATAAAACTTGAAAAGTATGATGGAGGTTTTGTTAGGTTCGAAGATAATTAGATAGCACAAATTGTTGGAATCAGTTCAATTACTTTTAATAGAAAACATAACACTGACAATGTCTACTATGTGAAGGGTTTGCATCATAATCTTTTGTGTTGGACAAATGTGTGAAAATTGATATAATGATATTTTTCAAGATAATGGATATGAGATCTAGAAGGAGTTTGAAATGATTATTGCAGCTAGAAGGAGGAAAAATGAAAATATATATTAGTTGGAAGGAGCTACAAGACAGTGCTTAATATCAGAAATTGATGAGAGCTGGCTATGACACTAGAGGATGTCTCATATCAACTTTGATAACCTGGTACAAATTTGTTCAAAGAGTACAGTGACAGATTTAACGAGATTGACTAAATAGGAGAACAACACCTGCAAAGAATGTCAAGTAGGAATACAAAAAAAGAGTACATTCAGAGAAAAATAATACTTTTCCATTGGATTACTGGATTTGGTTCACACAAATCTATGTGGTTCAACCAAAACAAGGAGCTTGCAAAAGTCATGATTATTCGAGGCTGAATCGGGTTGCATTTTTAAGATAAAAGTCTGAGGCATTCGAGAAGTTCAAGATATTGAAGGCAAAATTTGAGAATGAGGTTGATAGAAAAATCAAGTGACAGAGGAGGATAATTTATTTCTGATGAGTTCAATGATTTCTATGAGAAACTTGGCATAAAAAACTAGTTATCTTCCCCCTGAACATCGTAATAGAGTGGTGTAGTGAAAAGGATGAATCGAACTATACAAGAGACAACTAGGACTATGATGAAAGAGCAGAATTACCGGAAGTCTATTGGAGAGAAGCAATTCATACAACAACATACACTCTTAATAAAATTTTGTATTGGTGGAAATATTTGAAGACATCCTATGAACTTTGGTATGGTAGAACTCTGACAGTGAAATATTTCAAGGTATTCAGAAGCAAGTGTTATATCTAGAGAGATGAGGATATTCTTGGAAATTTTGATAGCAGAGCATATGAAGGCATATTCTTAGGCTATTTAACAAAGAGCAAGGCATATCAGTGTTACAAGAAGAGGTTAAATAAGATTGTTGAAAGTGCAAATGTGAGAGTTGATGAAAGTACTTGAAAATATTAAGAAATAGCACCAGGATATGAATCCAATGAGTCCAGAGAAAAGAAAAAGGAAGAAGAAAATAGAAGAGAAGAAAAGAATGATCAAGATGCTCCAACATCTAAATCCCAAACCCCAAGTTATGTTTAGAGGAATCATTTAGAGGATCATATTATTGGAGATAAGAGAAAAGGTATTATCACAAGAAGCAAAGCATCTTAAGAACAAGTTTTGTTATGTTTACTGGTGCAGTCATCGATTAGGAGGGACCTCAAAGAGATCAATCTGGACTAGGCAGAAAGAGTAAACACAATGAAAGAAAGACAATATAATGGAGGTAACGCAGAACCAGATGAATTAAATCATGAAAATTGATTACAAATGGCTAATAACATTCGGGCTAGAAGATTTGGCTCACTGGCCTGCTGCATACATGCTTAATTACAAAATCGATCAACTTCGGACCTCTTAATCCTAAGATATGTCTTCTATATTATTTCTAATGATTTAGGATGCTAAATTACACTGATTTATATGGTCTAGAGGGATCCAGCTAACCCAAGAAGAATCAAACAATAATGAACATGATGAAACATGTAAATCCACTAGGTCGTCCTCCACCAAAGAGAATCCTCTGAAAAATCCAAAGGATGAAGTGCGAACAAAGAGAAGGTTGGCCACATGCCAAGGAACATTGGAATCAATGAACTGGGGATCCACAAGATATGGAAAGGATTTGCAAGATTCACCAAGAGAAAATAGGTCCAAGTGGCTTTGGTGTTCTAAGCCAGAAAACTGTCTTGGAATCGAGAAGCGATAACTTTCCGGAAAAAGATCCAGATGTCCCGCGGGTTAGGGAAAAGGAAAATGATCATGTTCACAAGCAAAATATAGCTTTGCAATATCTAGTGAGCCAAATGCAAGAAAATTCAGAAAGAAATATTGACACTGCAAAACAAGAACAAACTAAAAAACAAATGTTTTTGGTTGATACAAGATTGCCAAGAACTTGGGATGCTCTTGCATCATTTACTATCTGAAACTGAGCCAAAAATAGTAGAAGAAGCTTGTAATGATGAGAATTGGATGAAGGTAATGAAAGAAGAGCTGGAATAAGTTTAGAAAAATTAGACATGGGAATTAGTTCACAAACTGAAAGACAAGAATGTGATTGGAACTAAATGGGTATTCCAAAACAAGATGGATGAAGATGGAAAGGTTGTAAGAAACAAGGCAAGGTTGGTTTGCAAAGGATATACTCAGATTGAAGGTATTGATTTAGATGAAACTTATGTCTCGATTGCTTTAGTGGAGGCAATCTGGATGTTCTTGGCATTTGTGGCATTCAAGGACTTCAAGGTCTATTAGAAGGTTTTAGATTGAAAGATGATCCAAACATTGTTTGGAGATTGAAAAAGGATTTGTATGGACTAAAACAATCCCCTAGAGCCTAGTATGGAAGATTAAACAAATATCTAACTGATCAAGAATTTCAGAAAGATTCGATCCTAATTGTTATGGTATATGTTGATGATATAATCTTTGGAGGAAATGAAGGAATGTGCAGAAGATTTGCTAATGAGATGCATAAAGAATTTGAGATGTCCATGATTGGTGAGTTAAATTTCTTGCTTGGTTTGCAAGTCAATCAAAATGATAATGGAGTTTTCATTTCTCAGTCCAAGTACATCAAAAAATTATTAAAGAAGTTTGGGTTGGAGAAATCCAAATTAGTGTGTACACCTATGACCATCAGATGTAAGTTAATCAAAGATGATAAATCTATTTGCAACAAGGCAGAAAACTAAGGGGGGGAGGGGGGTAAATTAGTTTTCACAAAACTTTACTTAAACTCAATTTTAGATCTGATAAATAACAGTGAAAGCATAAATAAACACCACATCAATAACACACATAACACCAAGATTTTTTATATTCTAAAAATAGCTATGAAAAACTTTCTGCTAATGATTCCAGATATTCTTTCCTCCGTGACTAAGAATTTAGAGGAAATTGCCAAGTTCCTCGATGGTTATAGCACCCCCAAACCTGTCATGGATCTAGATATTTATGAGGATTCTATCAAGGCAGGAACAATGGAAAATGCTCCTGGTGGTGCGATAAAAAGAACAAGGGCAAGCATGAAAAAAGATGTTGTGGCCTCTTCCAAGGAAATCCCTAAGCTTGGGGATAATATTAAAGATTTGCAAGGGATTAGCGTAAATTTGGCTAATGCCCTAAAAAACATTAAGTATTTTGTTTTCTGTCTCTTTTCTATTATGGTTGGATGTGGCTGGTTTTGTTGGGCTTTTTTGCTGATTTTTGCCCATAACTGTGCTGGTTTTTTGGCAGTTTGTCTTTTCTTGTTGCTTAATGCTATTATCTTTTAGGAATATTTTGTAAAGGGTTTTGGGATCCCTTCAAAAATTTCTTTTCCCGTAATAAAAAACACCAAGATTTTTTATGTCGAAAACACGGTCAAGGGAAAAACCACGGTGGGAACCTACCCACAATATGATGATACCCTGTTAGAAGTATATAGAATATTACAATGGGGAATGCACATGCATTCAGGCACACTGTCTAGAGCTCACTGCTCAAAACACAATATTACAAGGGTACAACCCTGGGGAAGGCTCACTATCTTACAAAAATATTTTTATTACATCCAGAAGATCATGAGATGATAGAATAACATCTCATCATGCTTGGTTACAGTTCCGGTTAAGCTCATATACTACTCTGTCACGCTTATTTGCACTTCTTTACTACCAAAAGATCAAAGCATTATTCATACAATACACACACTCATAAATACTGCAGATACATCCACAACATGAAATTACATCATTTTATACAAATCATCAACCTATATTTCAAGGTTGGCTCAACCCACAACATAATTTATAAAATATAACCATACACGCTACAATAACACATGTGGACCAAAACAATGTCGGCTAAGACATAGTATGGATTTAAATCACCTTCAAGAACAAGAAACATTTCCAAGAATTATGCCTCAAACATCCACAACATGCTACAATCATCATGTTGACTAGGAACATGAAGAACACCACCAGAATAAGAAAAATCATCAATAATGCACACAATGATCAACGCAAACAATTAACACAAATAAGACATGATCTAGAAACATCCACAAGCATCATGAATTATCACAACAACAACCACAACATCACCACTTACTAGAATCTTCATCAACATTATATTGAACCTCAAGAACATTAACTGAACTAACTGTCAAACTGAAAGATACACTTACGGACCTCCAAATCATGAACCATCTGAATTGTGGACACACTAGAACATCCCAAACACTCTACCAAATCTACAAACAAAGATATTGCAATTCGGGAGCAATGTGGAGCAAAATCCAAAACACTGAACAACTAAAAAACCAACTGCAATACCAGACCTCATAACTTGATCAAATCAACATGCAAACCACATAAACTTATGCTAAATCAACTAGAGATACTTAGATCAAAACCCTTTAATCCGCAACAACTCATCTACAACACTATGGCCAAACCAACCCACTTAATCTAACTGCAACACTGAAACACATAGAGAAATATGTTGAAATCAATGATAATAACACATTCTAGCAAGATTCTCGACAATGTCTAACAATCTCCCCCTTTGGCATTGATGACAACATATGATGTGAAAAAAAATCAATGCAAAGAGAGAAAATAATCAGCTGAGCCCCCTAAGATCATGCACACCTCTCACCATAGGTTTTTCACATAGCTTTTCTCCCCCTTTAACATCAATGCAAAAAGCACATACTACACAAATCTCTCTCACAATTCTAAACATCTGAATCATTGACTACTCCCCCTGAGTAGTAGCCACTACACATCAATCTAGATCACAAGATCTCTGTGAAATCCACTGGACTGATGCAACTCAATTAATCTTAGTTTCTATCTAGAGGGGAAATTACCCCTATCTTCTCCTTGAGATACTCAAAAGCATCCTTAGGCAAAGGCTTTGTGAAGATATCTGCAATTTGTTCCTTTGTAGACACATACTCCAATCTGACTTCCTTCTCATTCACCTTCTCTCTCAAGAAATAACAATGAAAGCTTAAATCAACACCACATCAATAACACACATAACACCAAGGATTTTGATGTGGAAAACCCGGACAAGGAAAAAACCATGATGGGAACCTACCCACAGTATGATGATACCTTGTTAGAAGTATATAAAATATTACAATGGGGAATGCACATGCATTTAGGCTCACTGCTCAAAGCACAATAACAACAAGGGATACAACCTTGGGGAAGTCTCATTGTCTTACAAAAAGATTCAGATTACATCGAGAAGATCATGAACTGATAGAATAACATCTCCTCATGCCTGGTTACAATTTCAGTTAAGCTCATATATTGCTCTGTCACACTTCTTCACACTCCTTTTGTGCTACCAAAAGATCAAAGAATTATTCGCACAATACACGCACTCGTAGATATTGCAGATACATCCACAACATGAAATTACATCATTTTATACAAATCATCAACCTATATTTCAAGGTTGGCTCAACCTGTTGGGACTTCAAAATTTGTGACAATTTTGAAGTAAAATATTTTGAAGTCCCGGGCTCAAAATTTTGAATTTTTGCACTCAGAATCCCCTTTGCAGGATAAAATGCAGGTTATCATATTGTGGCAGGCAGTAATGTGTCGTATAACATGAGGATCACATGAAGTGTAAATAACATAATATATTATTGACCCTGTTCCTAACATAAACATCTCATGTTAATAACACGTGGTGTTATTGACCACCCTGAGTCATTTGTGTAGCACGTTCTTGACTGCTGAGGCAACAATAGGTGGCTAAGTATTTTATAGCGCAGGAGGGAGTCTTTTCGCGCTCCAAAAAATCTATTTTTGAGTTGACCAGTCCAGATAGTCAACTCACTTAGGCTTCACTGGCTGATGGGTTTCATCTCATTGGTGGGCCGATCTTTAGGGTTAGTCCTTACCAATTGGCGGTAACATTGCTTGTTATCTCACGAGGCAAGATGACCAACCAAAGGGTCACATGGGATAAGGCAGGAGAGATAGTCAAGAAAAGGGTTTTCCTTATCTCGCACTTTCCTACGGGGATAAGGAAAAGGCCGCAGAATAAGGAAACATAAAGGAAAAAGATGAAAGTCTTATCTTGAGTGGTGACAAAGACCTAGGTTTGCAATACACAAAGGAACAAAAGTAAAGACAAAGTGCAATGCGGGATAAGAAAGTGAAAAGGCAAAGGATTATTTCCTTATATCGTGCATCCTCACAGGAATAAGGAAATGACTATGGGATAAGAAAATGATCAAGGTAAAAAGGCTTATCCCGCATGGTCTTCAGACATCAAAGGAGCAAGGAAACAAGCGACGCGGGATAAAATGAGGCTTTACAAGCATGAAGAAAGTTTGTCCTGCGAGATTGAGCAGGGCTAGAAAATATGGCACGGGATAAGGGATGCTGATGGAAGCAAATCTTAAGGGGCTTATCCTACAAAGGACATAGGAGAGCCCCCACGACTTGCGAGATAAGAAATAAAAGGAACATAAAGATGAATTTCCTTATCCCGCGCGTCCCCACGGGGATAAGAAAAGGTCAAATCCGTAGAGGGAGATAGAGCTCCCCATTATCCCATAGTGTGAAAGAAATAGGTTGAGTGGCTCGTGGGGTAAGTAAGAACAAGGATAACAGTGTAACTTGTTATCCGGTGATACCTAAGGCCATGAGATGGAATCATAGCACACATAACATGCATGTTATACGACTTACAAAGCAACGCCACCATGCAGCCCGGTCAAATTGTCCACATGGAGGGTTGATGGAGGTTAACCAAAGGAAAAATGAGAAGATTTCAAAGACATGGCACATGCAGATTGGCCAGGTTCCACCTGTCGACAAAGGAAATGATTCCAATGGAAATGATTGTGCCGACTCACTACAAGTAAATTCTTACAATCAAATCAGAGTGGATTTCAGCGATGGCGTCAGGAGGGAGCTCACATTTAATGTGATTGGATAGAGGGATGGTTGAGGGGCTCCATAAGATTTGATGATCTTTTGTCTGTAATATTTCATAGCCTTGAACACGCTAGAGGATCACTGACCAAAGATCAAAGGACACAGAGAAAGTTTATTACTAAGTGTGGTAATCTAGATTTAGAGATCGGTTAGGATGCAGCAGAGGATGAACTTAAGGCAAATTTTTGTGTGGCTCGAGATACCTACTTTTGATTATTCTCAAGCTCGTGGTCCTAGAGGCTATCTTCGTGTCCTCTTGCATTAATTGTTTCTAGGCGAATTGTGTGCAGATCAGGAGAAGGGACACATCATTGTGTATTTTGTTTCATGTAATAAGATTGTGACATGTGTGTCTCACCTGGCCTATAGCTTGTTTTTCTCGCTTGTGCTTATAAAAGGGAATTCAGGGCCAGTGTGTGGGGGGATTTCAGAATGTAATTTTCATTTTGGAAGCAAGGATTCCATGTGTATATTGCAAGTTTTTTCATGACAGCTTAGTGTTAATTTTCAGTTTGTAGTATTTTGGTATTTTAGTAGTTTACAATCTGAATACAAGTAGATTTAAATTTTTCATTTGTAGTTGTCTCTCTTGTATGCACACTATTTTATGGAATGAAATGACCAAGGGTCTTTTGCTTCATCTCTGCAAGTCGGATGTTTACTTTGTTGTTTGCTTCTCTTCAAGGAAGAGATTAATTTTCTTATCACAAAGTAGAGAAATAGTGTTGTGTGTATGGGATTCTCGAACATGGTTGTGGGTAGAACTATAAAGAAGAATGTTACTATAATGCACTAGCATTTCAATCCCAATGGTTTCATGTTACCCTATTTGGATACCAAATCTACATATTATGTAGTTGACTCTACTACCCATATTAGGCACTAGTCATGGTTGTTGCTTTTAGTTTTCAGAATATTTTCATAATCAAAATCCTTTTTATTTTTGCATTTCCTTTCAGCATTAGGAGTAGGATTAGTGTAGAAAACCCCTATCCTCAATAAGCGCTTAGATACTTATAAACTAAGGTTAAATCCATAACCAAGAGTTTATCCATCTTCCTTAGTATCTTTCATTGGGATGATCTGCTGTAATATATAATGTCAAGGGTGTTTTGAAGCTAAAAGTTATAGGACATTGCATAGGTTCATCCACCTTGGTCTCGCGGAGCCAAAAGAGTAGGAGATCTTAGTCTTGCGATTGAGTCTTGTCAAGTTGGCCAAAACCCTTCCCCAAGTTTGTCGATGAGTTAGTGACGATTCCTCTAGGACTCGGGACTGTTGGTTTGGGAACCAACACAACCCACAACACAAATTACAAAATATAACCATACATGCTACAATAACACATGCAGACCAAAACAATGTCAGCTAAGACATAGTATGGACCGAAATCACCACCACAAAAAAGAAACACCTCCAAAAATTATGTCTTGAACATCCACAAAATGCTACAATCATCATGTCAGCCAAGAACATGAAGAAAACCACCAAAATAAGAAAAATCATTAATAAAATGCACAACAATCAACGTAGACAACCAACACAAATAGGACATGATCTAGAAACATCCACAAGCATCATGAATTATCACAACAACTGCAACATCACCAGAATATCAAGAACACTAACTGAAATGACTATCAAATTGAAAGATACACTTGCGGATCTCCAAATCATGAACCATCTAGATTAAGGACACACCAGAATATCCCAAACACTTTGCCGAATCCACAAACAAAGATATTGCAATTTCACAGCAATGCAGAGAAAAATACACAACATTGAACAACTAAAAAACCAACTGCAATACCACATCTCATAACTTGATCAAATCACCATGCGGACCACAAAAAATTTCGCTAAATCAACTAGAGATACTTAGCTCAAAACCCTTTAATCCACAACAATCATGTGCAACACTCTGTCCAAACCAACTCACTTAATCTGTCTACAACATTGAAACACATAGAGGAATATGTTGACATCAATGACAACAATACATTCCAACAAGCTTCTCAACAATATCAAACAAAATCTCATAAGATAGATGCAAGTTAGTATAGGTCAATGATTGGAGGACTGTTGTATTTGATTGCTACTAGACTAGATATCTTGTATGCAATATGTTTGGAAGCTAGATTTCAACAAGAACCAAAGGAATCACAAGTTGTGGCAGTGAAGAGGATTTTTAGATATCTGAAAGGCACATAAGAATTTGGTTTGTGGTATCCCAGGAGCTTTGATTTTACCCTGACAACTTATACAGATGCATACTAGGCTAGAAGTGTTGATGACATAAAAAGTACCCGTGGAGGAGCATTTTTTCTTGGCTCCCGGTTGGTTACTTGGTCAAGTAAGATGAAGGAATTTGTATTTGTATCTACAATTGAAGCAGAATATATTGCATCATCTTCATGTTGCGCATAGATCTTATGGATGAAATAGACTTTGAAGGACATTGGTGTAAAGTTTGATGACCCTATCTCAATCATGTTTGACAATACTAGTGCAATAAATATTTCAAATAATCTAGTACAACATTCCAGGTTAAAGCATATATATTTGGTAGCATTTTTTGAGGGAAAAAGTGTTGGAAAATTAAGTCACACTTGAGTATGTACCTACAAAAGAGCAAATTGCAGATATATTTAGTAAGGCATTGTGCAAAGATTCTTTTGAGTATCTTCGACAGAAGTTAGGGGTATTACCCCTTTCTAGTTTGAACTTATGTGCATTGGTCTACTTAGTAGCTTGCATATTATTTTCTAGATTGATGCTTGGGTGCCTCCTCTTAGGGGAAGTAGGAGTGAGTTTCATAGGGGGGATTTTTTTCCCGCCTTTGTCATTGTTGTTGATGGATGTTGCCATCAATGAAAAAGGGGGAGATTGTTAGCATTATGTTATATGTTATCATTGATGTCAAATCTTGTGGTACAGATTAGGTCCGGATGTGGTACATTGAGTGGCAGCGTATGTATGAGTTATTGTTGGGCTTTGGTGGTTTCCCAAATTTCTCGGATGTCCTGCCTTTTTGGAAGATGTATGGTTAATTATCTTCAGTGTTATTTCTGGGTCTAGATTGGTTCAAAAGTCAAGGTTTTTGGTTCAGACGTTGAAGTTCTGTAATGACAGTTGTATAGCATGTGGATAATATTTTGGGTCCGGCTTTGGTGATGTATGTAATGTGTTGATGTGTTCGATGAGGAATGTTGTGATTTGATCCACTTCTCATTCCCTACCACCACTAAAATATTTAGTGGTGACCTATTTTATATCTTTGTCATGGCCAATATTGAAGATTATGTTTTTTTGGAGGAAGTTGTTAGAATCAGAGATCACTGAGAGGGGGGGGGGTGAATCAGTGATCTACCAAAAATTGAAACCACAAAATTATTCTTTATCCACTCATTAACAAAGCATAACAGAAAAGAACAAAGACATGCAACACAAAATTCATAAATCCACAATACCATAATTTTTACGTGGAAACACAGAAAGGGAAAAACCAAGGTGGGGCTGGAACCCACACTATTCATATACTATGGCTAGTACATAAATATTACATATGGGGAATGCACTTGCATTCAAGCTCACTGCTCAAATAAAGTTTCCTGGAGGTCTACAACCCTCAGGGAAGTCTCACTCACTTACAATTTGATTACAATGAGTAAATACAATGAAATGAACTCTCAATTAGTATTTGACTATGCAAGAATGAGTTCCAGTTAAGCTCTGAATCTTTGACTATCTCTGCTCTACTGAATACTCTATTTCTCTCTCAGTCAGCTACCGGTTGGTCTGAAAGAAAAATGCGCACGTGAACCTACACTGAATCACACAAAAATGGATCACCACATCTCTAATATCACGAAAATCAATCGCCAAATCAATCTTATATATCCGGTCATAACAAAAAAGCAATCTCCTTCATGTCGGCTTCAAGAGATCTAACATGTAGCTCAAAGTTGGCTTCAATCTCGAACAAAATATAACACTGGACCAAAATATTATAATCACATGCTTCCCAAAGGTCTTCCCTATCACCGAGATCACAAAAACAATCACTGAAAACACCACAATCATCAAAAATCATTCCGGACCAACACGTTACTGAAATACCCTGTTTTACCGATTAACTGGATACCGGTTAACACCAACTTCTGGATACAATGAATCACAACTACTAAATTGAACCACCATGAAGAGCTGCAAAGAGTTGCCATCAATGACAACCTTGAAAAAACAATCAACCACCAGAAGCCACCTGAACTCACTGGATTAGTGTCAATTGCCAACAATATCCCCCTTTGGCATTGATTGCAACACTTATGAAAAATGGCTAAGTGTTGAAACCTGTACACTAGAGGAAAGAATAAAAGAATTCTAAGTCTCCCCCTTAGATCAACAATCTAAGAATATGCACTACACTGGACTATACATTCTATACACAATTAGTCTATACATTTTTGATCTAATCTCTCCCCCTTTGACAACAATGCCAAAGATGAGATGCTGTCCAAAACTTATATATTGATGAACACTTTACAAATATTTGAATAGGTCAGCATAAACAATCTTCAATAATCCCAAGTGAGTTTCCCACCCACTCTTTAGGTTATCCAAAATTGTGCTAAATGCATTGAATACAGTGGCATGAATTTCTAACTCTCTCAAATCTGATGGTACAAGTTGGTCTATTTCCTTCATACAATCTGCCTTATTCCTCAACATAGTATCTAACTAGACAACAATTAGGTTTTGGAGTTCACCCACTTTCCTCAAAACTTTCTCCTTATCAGCTTGAAGGTCGGAGATCTGATCATTCAAGGCTATAATCTGCCCTTCAATGCTTTTGGTTAATGATACATTAGGGTCAAAAGATTGTGAGATACTTGCTAGATTGCCATGACAGTCATTTATTTGTTTGATAATATTAATGGTGAATTTAGGTAAAATGAGACAAGATTTATATAGTTTGCCGACTTCAGAGAATGTGTCAGAAATGGTTTGCACTCTCTTATTCAATGTCACCCTGTCATCTTCAATCGTTTTCAAGAATGTTTGTTTTCTGACTTCCTTAAATCTATCCAAAACTTTTTGAGTAGTCGTCTTCTCCAAGGAATCAAAATTACTATTTACATTTTTAATCAATTACAATAATTTACCAGAGGGGCTGTTATTTGAATCTAACTGTACATTGGTAGCCACCTTCTACAAAAAAATCAATGGACATCAAAATTATCTTTTTATCTTCAATCTCAGATTTCAACAAGTCTTGACTAGCTTGATCTTGGACTACAGCAGCAAGCATAAGCTTCTCTACAACTTATATCTTCCAAAGATCAACTGACCCATCAAGATTGATTTGAGTTGGGATCCCTGTTACCGGAGGAGTGGCAATTGCCAGATCAACTATACCTTTACCTTTGTACACCTTGGATACCTCAGCTTCTCTAGACTCAACATCATTTTTCTCACCCTTATCCCTATTATCAGTTTGTTGAATTTCAGGGGCTGCAGTGCTGTCAGTCACTGAAGGATTGTCACCGGTTTCAACATCAATTGTGATGTTTCCTTGGTCTTCCAGTTGATCTTTAGATCATGTCTCAACCTTCTGACTTTCATAATCACCTTGCTTGTCTTTTGGCTGAGATGATTTAAAGGCATCCTTATACAGAGGGTCATTCTGAATAATCTTCTTCCATATTTCCTCTGTTTCTTTTTTGACCTCCTCTACATTACCAATCATCAACCTATTTATTCTTTTCTTACTTCTGAATTCCTTTTTATTGGCTTTTTCAATCAATTTGTTAACTTCATCATGAGTGATACATGTACACCTATTTACAAGTTCTCTCTCCTTCATTTCTCTATCCATTTTACTCACATTCATCCTTCTAGCATCTATTATACTATACAGGTTCTTTGGAATGGACTTCTCTAATTCAATCAATGTCTTACTAAAATTGTGTAAATACAATACTACCACTTCCTCTACTTTTCTTTGATCACCATCATCAAAATTGTCAAAATTTTCTTGAAGATTCTTTAAATTTCCATCCACTAATATCTCATCTATCAACTGCTCTACCGATAGTGGAGGAATTATTGTATACTTACCTTCTATATTTCTAGATTCAGGGTCCTTTTCCAATTGACTTTTGACCTATCTGCTTCTTTGGTGTCTTCTAGAGGGAGCAGGATCAGACTTGGCCTTTTTGTTGGGTTGTGCTCCACCAGATTGAGGCTTCCTCACCTGTCAGAAAAATTCACCCTTTTTCTTCGCTCTTCCTGCCTCTTCCTTAGATTTGATTTCTGAGGCCACCAGAGATACAACAACATAAGTTCTTTTGGGTTTTTCCTTTTTCTTCAGCACACCTTTTTCAGATGAAGTAGGCTTAGCAGGTTGTGCCACCGAAGCAGGAGTAGACTTAGTTGCCTCCTTTTGAGCATATTTTTCTTTGGCCTTCTTCACCTCCTCCTTGGTGAATCCCATTTGAGCAACTACTTCTTCTTCCATCTTGGTCACCTTTCTCTTCCGGGCAAGAGCAGTGAACTGCTGGTGCAAACTAAGGTCCTTTTCATTAAATGTCCCAAATCTCCCTCCTTTGGGATCTATCGGTTGACTCAGAAGATGTTGTACATATGCTTCAAGTGTAACAAAGTCAGCTTCATACCCCATGTTCATGATCCAAACTATCTGGGGCTCCACTTCTTCCATCAGGCATTGATCCTTATTGACCATGAAGCAAATGGTTTGCTCATACTTCTCAACCACCTCCTTAGGAATCCTTTCTCTGTTCTTCATTTAGGCTTGGAAGGTTTTGAAGTATCCCCAGAGGGAAAATATCCTCATAGTAGCATCACCAATTCCCCATAGACCTTCCTTGATCTGCATGGACACCAGTCTATCATAGGCCCATTAGACCTTGCCATTTATACTAGGTATCTCTTGCAAGAAGTATAGTGCCAGGAAAATAAGTAGTTTACCATATTTAAAAGTATTTTTTTTGTCCTACTTAATTTTCTTTAGATTTCTCAATAAATAATTCAAAAGTGCCATGCATAGGTCATACCTCTTATCCTCTTTAAGCATCTAATATGCAGAGTAGATGATGGTACCGAAGTTAGAGTTGTACCGACTAGCTTGGTAGACCTTGTATCTGACTACCATTGAAGAAAAATTTACATCATTCTCCAAAATATCATTTACAGTCATGGCTCTATTGTCAAAATTCAAACCAGTGGTGGAAATAACGATGTCATTTGATACCTTTCTCAGGTTGGGCACATCACCGGTTTTAGCTAAACTAGTTACAATACAGATAGTTTGCTTGGTGAATTTGTGGGGTCTATCAAGCCATATGAATTCATCATGCACGCAGCTCAGGATGTAGCAGATCCTCTCCACCTCATCAAATAACTAGAAATGTATGAATTGTGAGAAACCCTTATCATGTAGCTCCTTGTATTCAGGTTTGAGATTTCCCAAACTATCAGCCAAATGCTTGTTGTAAAGGTCCAACATGTCAGCATTCCCAAGATCTTCAAAGTCAAAGTGAATGTAGGTCCTAATATCCTTGTTGTGTAGTACGTTGTAGGGCACTAATGAGAATGCCCCCATCGGATCATCCTCAATCGATTTGAATGGATGTTTCTTGAAGACTGGACGAGCCCTATCCTTGATCTCAACCACCAAAGGAGTCGTAATACCAGAAATTGAAGCCATCTTGAATCTAGGGTTTACGAAAAAATAAAAATCTGAACAAATAAGTAACTTGCTTCACAATCGGGAGCTAGAATTCACTTGGAAGTTGTTGAAATCACTGTTGAAGTCACCAAGTTGCTTTCTCTCACTATGCTCTTACTCGCTTGATCACATTGTGACAAATGAAGTCTTGAAATGCACTTTTATTCTTTGAAAACCTAATTTTTTACTGTAATAAATACAACAATCGGTTATCATGATTTTCATGAAATTTCATACCAGAGCACAAGATCCTTTAGAAACTTCTAGATATCATTTGCTCATATGATTCACTCCTTCTGTAACCTTCCAGAATCGATTACAGACCACTGAAGAGGGGGGTTCTTAGAATCTGCATGAAAATATCCCCCTAAGGCATAAAGCCCTATTTTTCGGTTGAAGATCCTACACCGGATTTGGGTGCAGACACGTTGTCAGCTCTGGATTCATCCTTTCTTACCCACATCTTCTCATGCTTTGCCTTGATTTCTTCTACCTTCACTTTTCCTTTCTCATCTTGTTGTTGGGCAAATATTTCGTCACTAGCGTACCAATAACAAAATATATGCTTCACACATAGCTATGTTGAGAAATTAATCTCTCCTCTCATCAAGGGGAGTTTCCCTTTGAAATTTCTTCTCTAATTAAAAAGAAATAAAATCTACGGGTAAGTTTTGGGCATATAAATCTCTTTTTTTAGAGTCTATGTATACTCCCTCCACTTTGTAACAATTCTCAGTCACTTTTGATATTTAAAGAAATGAACAAACTATACCAAAACTTACAATCAAGAAGCACAAAGTCTTTCTTGAATGTAATTCTAACTAATCTAATTATCACAAATGGTAAGAAATCCAACTTGTAACTCAAAGTCTTCAAGTGTACTTTCCCAATCCTTAAAACTACAAGCAATAGCAGCAATACAAAGCCTACCACTAATCACTTAACATCAGAAAACTCCCCAAATATGCAAAGAGCACAAAGTCTACTTCCACAATTACAGGGCTCTCTTACTCACATAAACAATATCACCAATACCAGGGAATTAAAGACCATATATAAGCAATTAGCATAGGAATATTAACTCATATAAACAATCTTTGACACAACACAAATTTTGAGATCAAATAGAATTGCTTTCTTTATTTGCTTGATTGAATATCCACAACAAAAGCTTAAAGTCTTAGTTGAGGCAAAAATTCGATAGAGTTTTTGCTTAGCATAAATAAAAGATAAATATTTACAAATGAGGGTCCTCCTTATATAGGAAAAAATGTGCCCATAGTTGACTAATTCAACTGCACAGTCCCACTTGACTACAACTACAACAAAAAGAAAATATGCAGCTACGAGAAAACTTGCAGCATCTAACAATGCAACTACATGAAAAGAAAGTGTCAAAAAGGGAACACTTTATTCATCTTTCTCCTCTTCATTGGATTTTTGAAATTCCTCAAACTTGACCAGGATGGCTTCCATATCAGCTTTGTCCGACATTGGGGTAGAGTTGGTGATGATGTGAACATGGGAAATTGCATCTTCAGCCTTTATGTATTTCTTTTTCCCATCTTTCAACATCGATACAAGGATCTCAAAACTGCCTTGAATTTCCAGCAATTTATCGAATGCACTCAATGAGAAATCCTATTCTGTACAGTGATCCATTAGGGAAAGATATTATTGTATGATGGCATCATTGGTCACAAGGTTTTTATTATCATTATATAAGTTACAAGGAATGTCAGCAATTCTAGCTGAAATAAGATCAATTTCATCATCACGCTCCTTCTTTTCTCGATCCAGCTAAGTAATCATTAACCTTATTGTTTATTTCTTATGAGACAATAATGACAAGATTTGGTTATACTTCTCTCTGGTTGGAATTACCTTATTCTCCACGAGGACATCAATTTTGAAATCCTCCATTTTATTCCAAAGAGTCGCACTTCTTTCAATATCTACTATTTCTTGAGATAAATAAGTTTCAATACCTTGCATTTGACTTTGAATAACTTCAAAATCAGCCAACAACTTAATTGTCGAGTCTAGAAGATGTGAACCTTCTGATTTCAATCGAGCAATCCACTCATGCACTACTCGACCTTGATCCCCAGCTATTCAACCTTCTTGAGAGCTTCAATATCCATTGAGGAAATAATTAGCTCAATTTCTTGGGATGATTGTGTGACCTTGACAAGCACACTGGTTAACTGCTCACATTTTTGCTTTAATTCATTCTTCTAATCTCTTTTCTGATCAACTCTTCGCACCAAAAATTAAAATTAGTTTGGGAATCCAACTTGACACTTTCATGCATTTCCACTCCAAGCACCACAGTATGCATAGTATAATCCTCAGGTTCTATATTACCCTTATTCTTGTCTGAAGAGGGCACCATAACCTCAACATATTTCCTTTTGGTAGCTAGATCCACTAGTACTCGTGTTGGCATTGTGTTATCATTGATGTCAACCGGCATGGGATGAATACCGGTATGAGAGATGTATGTGCAACACTGTCAAGGAGGAGTATAGGTTGAGATATCTTTGATATCACCTTGTGTTGCAAAACACTGATAAGGTAAGGAAGATGACCCCGAGAGTCACTGATACACAAATTGGTGCCTAACTTGTGTGGATGGAATGGTAAGGTGATCGGTACCGGTACAGTGCATCACTGATAAGGAAAGGATGTCAACTGGTAAGTGATGTGTTGACATGGGGAAGTCAGATCAACCAAGTGAGTGGTTGTTAGCCTGAAAAGGCCATGACTAGTGTACAAAAAAGATGAGAAAGGTGTTTGAGTTGTTGTTTGTGATGAAGAGGCAAAATGTTACCTGAATCACATCAACACTGGAGGAGAAGAATGAATAGGTCACATGTATGTTGTGAAGTTGTAGAACACCAGGACTCCCACCGGATGAAGATGCAATCACCATATGAAGAGATGACTGATAGTGAATGTGCCCACACGGGATCACATGTGTCTATTTGAAGATATGCTACACAAATAGGGAAGTCACATGAGTACATTGCAAGATGCAAAGACAAGGCGTCACTCCACTGGTAAGTGGAACTTATCTCCTATTATGCATTGTATGCATCATAGCTCTGTGAGATAAGGAAGAAGATGTAAAGGCAAGTTGAGTTGCCAGAATAGATGGAGTGTGATGTGTTTGTCATCTTGACAAACCAATTGTAATATGGTCAAAGCTGACCAGGGAGAAGGCAAGGCTGAGCAGATGTAGTCAAAGGAGAATGGCCAGACTAAAGATGAAGTATGTTGATAGTTGATGACAAAGTGTCATCAAGAGTGCTTACTGGTATGTAAGTCCACCGGTACTATGAGCAAGGTGCAGATGCAAATGTCTTCCCACCTTGTGGGAATGAGCATGCTTAGGATAGACATGTCTGGTGACCGGTTATGGAGTTCAATCTGCAGTTCAGCAGAGTGCAAACATGATGAGTGAACTGACATAATGTGAGATATCGACAGGGTTAGAAAACCAGGAGAAAAGAGGAACCAGTAGAAGTGTTTGGTCAATGATCCTATCTGGACCAACATGATGAGCTAAGCTGGCAGATAGTTGACATAGATGCCACATGGAGTCAGAGTGGTGGGCTTGCATGCAACGGTAGATGAAATGTACATCGTTGGAGTTGTTGCAGGGTTGGTCAACATTAATGGAAGATCCCACAAATCACGGGACGTATTGCAGAGATGTTGCAGTGGTTTGTGGCTCAAGGTCTGGAGGACAACTATGAGCCAACTAAGAGTGATTGAGGAGATCAAGGCAGATAAAAGAAACAACAAGACTGATCTTAGTGTTTGACCAAGAAATCAATCGATAAGGGAAAAAGAAGATTGCCAAAGATGGAAGACGTGATCAAGAAGGCGAGTTAATGGTGGAAGTGTATAGATGGATGTCGGGGAGATCAGATCAAGAAAGACTAATTGGATTGGGTTTGCCTCAAGGATGATGTTGAAACCCTAACCACCTAGAATTTGAATTGGCCTTTGGCAGGAAAACCAGTCTATAAATATGCAGGCCAAAGACATAGTGAAGTTGTTGCCGAATAGAAGAGTGCTACTGCAAAGTGTATTACTTCTACATGTGAGAGAAAATTAGTCAAGTTCATAAAGGATATTTGAGAAGAGACTGAGTGTGAAGGTAAACCAGGTTGAAGTGTTCAACCGGTAGCAGTGCAGAACTGGTAGTGATTATACCAGTAGAGCCGAAGTGAAGAGAGCTACAGAGAAGAAGAAGAGGAGATGTGTACTGGTAGACTTTACCAGCAGTTAAGTAGCAGATGAGAGCAGCAGGAGAAGCATACCGGTGTAGCAGAGAAGGTTTCTCACTGGTAGAGTAAGGTATATGAAATGGTTGCAAGATTCACTTGTAACAAGATAACTACTTTTGTAATTGAAGTTTGCATTGTGATCACTGATTTGTAGCTTGGTGCAGGGGTTGTAGCCCTTTGGGTTGTATCCCATTAAAAATTTAGGGGCTGGTGCCCTAAATTAGGGGTTGGTTCTCCTTGGGTTGGTGCCCTAAATCAAGGGTTGGTGCTCCTTGGGTTGGTGCCCTAAATCAGGGGTTGGTACTCGTTGGATTGGCTCCCTAAACATTATAACAGTTTTCATTGTGAGGCTGGATTAGAGTAGTAGACTCCAACAACATTGCTCACTAAGGTTTTTCTCATCTTGGGTTTTCCTCATATATGTTGGTGTTATGCGATGTCCCTTGTGTGATTGCATTTGTGTTGGTCTCTCCACTAATTGGTAAGTCTACATTGAGCTAGTTCTATTAATCAGTATGCTCACATAGGATAGCTAAAGGGAAAAGTTTGAAAACCACTGATTCACCCCCTCCCCCTCTTAGTGGTGCATTGTGTCTAACAACCTGAGAAATAGTCTTTGACTTTTTAGTACCTTTGGCTTTGGGAGGAGCCAATTTTTCAAAATCAAATTCATCTAGTGAAATCATCTATTTCTTTATTTTGGGTGCTACTACATCCATCCATGGTGGTAATTCTGGGTTAATGAATGGAGTTGTGGCCTCCTGCTGAGTATCAATTGATATTTGAGGAGCATTCAGACTTGAAGTTGCAGTAGTTGTAGATGCCACCATTGGTATCAAGGCTGAGGCGTCCAATGATATGCCAGTTGACGTAGCAATAGTAATTTCTATTGATGCCTCCTTTGTAACAACTATAGATGGAGAGTGGATGGTACACTAGTGGTAATCACAGTACTCACATGGGGTGGAACTTCAACTACAATCATTGTGGAAGGTAAAGACACCATCTATTGTTCTGCAAATGCTTGCTCCATGACTTGAGTAAAATACAACATTGAGGATTCAATTGTGGATGAAGGAATATCATCCAAACTAGAGAAATTAGACAATGTGAAATATTGTTGAGCACTCTCTGATTGTGGTATTTTAATATTCAACTCTTCATCATCATATTCCTCCTCTTCTTGATCTGAGTCAGATTCAATAGAATGAATAATAACCTCTATATGAGTTGATACATGTGAGATGGTGGGAGTATTTCTCTCTCCTTGATGAGTTGGTTCTTCAACCTGTACTTCCTCTTGATGAGGAATTTCCCCTTCTTCTGGTTCTTTTTATTTCTTAGTTTCTTTGATAAATTGTTGCTCTATCTCCTTTGTTGATGTCTCTTGCACTGTTGAAGAAGATTCACCTTTCTTAGACCCTTTGATTGTGAATTTAATTTTAGGCTCTTTACCCTTAGATTGTGTCGAAGGGATCGATGGTGGTGTTTGCATATCTGCTCTTCTTTTGGTCCTTACTTCAGCTGTAGCTATTTTACCAACTGAACCATCATTGTTGTCATCATCACTAGAATTGGCAGGGAGTTGTTTCATTCTAATATTCTTCTTTAATAACCATGCATTGGTATTTGCCAAAATAGGAGCAATTCTTTGAGTAATGAATTTACTCTCCTTTTTCAACCATTGAACAAGTGGGAGTGGAGAATAAGCAATTTTTTGTTTAAAATAGACTTGGTCTACTATGTCATCAGTATCCTCCATGGTCATCGGGATTCTGGCCAAATCCAGATTTTCAATCTGCTCCAATGTAAGGCGACTAAAATCCATTTTCCTTACATCCTCTTCATCCTGACGATCAACCCATACATCTTCAAACCTGAATACATGAGTGTAATTTATTTTGAGTTTATTTTTCATGCCGTGAAAATCAAAATAATTTCAAGCTTTGAATCTCTTCATAGTATTCCATTGCATTTCTTCTTCCATGTTCTTAGCCTTGGGATTGCTCATAACCAAATATCGATCAATAGATTTTGGGAACTTTAAGCCATTCTTATGAGCTTGTGACTGCTTTTCATGCACATAAATAAATTGCCGACATAGCTCCATGAGTATAATTTTATGATATGGATATCTTGGTAAAATAAAGGGTTCTCCTGTGAAACATCCTATATGGATGTAAGTGAATGTAGGGAATTGGAGAAAGTCACATTCAAAATGAGGAACCTTACTATATGTTGCCTCTGACAATCTCTTCTTCTATAAGTCTTTATCAAACATACATTTCCATACAACAAAGAATGCATCATTAACTCTTTTGAAATGACTGCCTTGATTATCGATTGTGAGTTGATCATAATAATTCTAAACAGGCACTAACCTCCTGTCACCCTTTATAGACAGACCTGGATATTGCCTCATGGAGGCGGCTACATATATAAGGTATGAGGTCATGTAGAATTTTAGTGTTACCTTGACCTCTTTCAATTGTGCACAAAGTGCATCACTGATCTTCTCACCCCAATCTATCTTGGCAACTCCTTTCCTAATTATATTCATATAGTAACACATCCAGTTTTGAAAATAGTGGGAATATTTTAGGCCTTTTACTCATGCCAAAATGGTAACCATATCATTATATTCCTCATTGAAGTCACTTCTATGAAAATACTTCGGCCATCTTGAAGTGGTGGAATTTCTAGTTGTAGAGAGATAAAATGTATTAATTATTTTCTTACACTTTGCGTCATTTTTCTCAAAATATTCTTGAGCACTTTCCTAAGTAATGTCAACTACTTCCTCAACTAGAGATCCCTTGAAAACACTATCTAACATCATAACCACATTTTGGTTAGCATCTTTTACTTGTCTTGTATTTGGATCAAAATGATCTGCCACTGCAAGTAAAAAGTCTGGATCATGAGCTGCTACTGGGAAGGAAGCATATTTGTGCAGCTCTAATTTGATCAAATTTGACAAATGTGAAGGAGCTTTCTCAACTTGATCAATGAACTCCTGCATACTCACATGACCAATTTTTGTATCCCTTATCTCCTTGATATTGGAGTCAACTGAGCTTTTTGGATACATATTCAAGTATTTATCATACTTGTACTTCATCTTTTTTGCCAATGGTTTGTTTGGTGAGGATTCCAATTGACTTGAGGATGGCTTTGATTTGTCTTGAGAGGGCTTTGACATTTACAAAGTACTACATCCAACACCAAGGATTGGCTCTTTTGACAATCATAAAACTGAATTTTATCAAATGGACCAAGAATTTAGAGCTAAAATGGACTTGGGAATAAAAATGTCAAAAACTGGCAAGTCGGGGAAAAAAGTCTGACCTACCAATTAGGAATCAAAATGTGCACATCGGGCTATAAAGTTAGATGTGTAGGGGTAAATTATCTTCCTTGCATATTGGACTTTAAAGTTCGATGTGCAAGTTGGAGGAAAGATATTAGCTGATGTGCAGAGGCACATGCAAAGAGAAATGCACATCGGACTTTAAAGTCCGATGTGCAGGGGGAAGAACAATAGTCGACATGTCAGGTTTTAAAACTCGATATGTCTATAGGATAAAACTAGCCTAAATATCAAACTTTATAGTTTGATATGTAGGAGGAATAAAACCCACTTGCTAACATGTCGGGTTTTAAAACCCGACCTGTTAGTAGGGAAGAACGTCTCCTACATATCGGACATTAAAATCCGATATGTAGGAGAGGGGAAAAATTAAAAAAATCATCACCTCACATGTCGGGGTTTGAAACCCAACATGCAAGTGTAGAATGAAAGAGAAGAAGAAATTAGGGCATCAAATTTTAAAACCTGATGTGCCCTAATTTAGACAAAATTCCTAGAGGAAAAGTAAAAAGGTGAACTAAAACAAAAAGGAACATGCGAAAATAGAAGAAAAACCTGAAAAAAACAATAAAAACCTACCTCAAAAAAGTCGATCGACAGGAAGGAGTGTTAGGTCCCAGAGACAATTGAGATGGGGGGGGGGGGGTGAGTCAGTTGTCCAATAAATCTAACCAAAATTAACTTAACCAAAACTTAATGCTTAATGCCAGTAAACCAAAATTTATGCCGGTAGATAGTTTTATCATTTAATTGCAGTACCGGTAAAGATTAATGCATGAAACAAAAAGACAATAACATCCACAACACATAACACAAATATTTGTACGTGGAAACCCTGTAAGGGGAAAAACCACGTTGGGAAGCCTTACCCACAATCAAATGATACTACTGCAGATAGTATGTGTGTACAATATGGAGTCTACACATGCAAAAAGGCTAGCTGCCTAGAGCTCACTGCTCAATCACAAAATGAGAGTCACATTGACTACAATTGGATGGTTAAATCCAATGATAATGTATTGCATAAAATAGCATCTTCATATGCTGGATTCAATACTGGTTTAGCTCTGATTGCCTTCACAAAAACCTTCCTTCAATCTTCAAATGATGTTTGCGTGTGTAGTTCTGCTTATTTTCGCATATACCTTATTACAATCCTTTTTCTTATCGTATCTCAATCTCATAAATGAGATCTTACATTTATACCATAACCTAAGACCAATTGAATAGGTCGGTTTATTAAAAGATATTACAATAAATTCAATTAAAAATAAATCATTATGTGATGCATCATGTCGGCTCAATGCATTTACAATAATAATAAATCATCTCCATAACATGCCATGCTGATCTGGAATAGATATGCTTGTCGGTGCATAACTTGGACCTATTTGCTAGTAACAACAAATATACAAACCTGAATAGACCAATAACCAAATCGCCAAAACCAAGTGATCGAATAATATCTTCGACATAACCAAGTAGTCTCCAAGTCATTGCAAGTGCTAGTGAATAATATAACGTATCGGTGAACCAAATACTGGTGACTGTGCATAAGTCTCTGACTTGCCGATGAACAAAACTAAAGATCTCCAAGTGCTGATAAGGCTGACAAGTGTTGACAAGTGTTGACGTCAATGACAAAACCATATCAGCATATCCAAAATACTAACAATCTCCCCCTTTGGCATTGATGGCAACACAAGATGGAAAAACCATCAAAGTGCCAAAATAGAAATGCCAAAAGCCAAAAATCAACAATCTCCCAAAGAGATCATTAACCAGAAATCAAAATACATAATTTCTCTCCTCTAGGAATAATTTCTCCCAAAAGATATCTCTCCCCAAAATGTTTTTCAAATGTTTTTCCATAATATCTCTCTCCCTTTGAAATCAAATGCCAAAGCAATACAAAACCAAATACAAAATACCAATTAACCAATTTATCCAACTACTCCCCCTGAGAAGTAGCTCTCCTCATCAAAGCTGGAATAAAAATTCTTTGTTAATTATGTTGGTTGATGACAAACATCAATCGTCTAAGTCTCTACCGGTGGGGGTAGAACTCCAAGCTGCTCTCTGAGATATTCAAAAGTCTCCTTAGGCAAAGGCTTAGTAAAAATATCAGCAATCTGTTCTTTAGTATTCACATAAACCAATTTCACTTCTTTTGCTTCAACATTCTCTTTTAGAAAATTGAATTTGATAGAAACATGTTTAGTCTTAGAGTGAAATACCGGATTCTTTGATATATCAAATGCTGCCATATTATCATAGTAAATAGTTATAGGTTCCTTGCATTTTACCTTTATTTCCTTCAACATTTGTTTGATCCATAATACCTGTGTGCAATTAGTTGCTACTGCAACATATTCTGATTCTTCTGTTGATAGTGATGTACAACTCTGTTTCTTGCTCAACCATGAAATTAGTCTGCTACCAAGAAAAAATGCTCCCTCGGTGGTGCTTTTTTTGTCATCTACATCTCTTACCCAATTAGCATCTGTATATGCACATAAATCAAAAGTTTCATCTCTAGGATACCATAAACCAAGATTTGTAGTGCCTTCTAGGTACCGAAAAAAACTTTTCACTGCTAATTCATGATTTTCTTTAGGATTACTCTAAAATATTGAAACAATACACACTGCATTCATAATATCAGGTCTTGTTTGTGTCAAATATAGTAAACCTCCTATCATAGACTTGTATCTAGTTGGATTAACAAGTATTGATTCATCCCTCAAAGATAATTTATCAGTTGTAGTCATAGGTATGCTTACCAGTTTAGAGTTTTCCATGCCAAATTTCTTTAGTAATTCCTTCAAGTACTTAGATTGACATAGGAATATACCTTCATCTGTCTGTGAAATTTGCAATCCTAAACATAATTTTATCTCTCCAATCATAGACATTTCAAATTCTTACTGCATTTTGTTAGAAAAGTCTTTACACAACCCATCTTCTCCTCCAAAGATTATATCATCAACAAAAAATTCAATAGCCAAGATGTCATCATTAGTCACTTTGTAGTATAGATTGTTGTCAGCATTACCTTTAGTGTATCCAAGCTTCAAAAGATATTTGTCCAATCTAGCATACCAAGCTCTAGGAGCTTGTTTTAATCCATATAAATCTTTCCTTAACCTGCTAATCATGTCTTTGTTATCTATCAAAAAAAATCCATCAAGTTGTTCAATATAAACTTCTTCTTCAAGATCTCCATTCAGAAATGCACATTTAACATCCATTTGATATACTTTATAGTTATTGTGTGCTACAAAAGCCAATAAAAGTCTGACTGCCTCTATTCTAGCTACCGGTGCAAAGGTTTCATTGTAATCAATTCCTTCTTTCTGTGAATATCCATTACACACTAATCTTGCTTTGTTTCTGATTACATTACCATCTTCATTAAGATTATTTCTAAAAACTCATTTAGTTCCAATTACATTTTTGTCTTTAGGCCTGGGAACTAATGATCAAGTGTTATTCCTTTCAATTTGTTCCAATTAATCTTCCATAGCTTTAATCCAATATTTATCTTCACATGCCTCATTAATTGATGTAGGTTGAATTTGAGAAATAAGACATACCTTTTCATTTGCCAATCTTCCTCTAGTCATAACTCCTTGAAATTTGTTTCCAATTATCTGACTTTCAGAGTGGTTCAATCTTACATACCTGGGTGTTTTTACTTGCCATTGTTCTTTAGTAACTGTTGAATCTTCAGATGATGTCGGTGTAACTAGATCAACATTTTGTACCAGTGTACTCACAGTAGGTTCATTTGTGATTATCTCTATTGTCGGTTCAGAGTCCATGTACCTTGAGTTTCCTCTAAACTGTTCATCAATCTTAATATTTGCACTCTTAACAATTTTTTGCAATCTCTTGTTAAAACATCTATATCCCTTGCTCTTAGATGAATAACCAAGAAATATTCCTTAATCACTTCTAGGGTCAAATTTGCCAATATACTCATCTCTTCTAATATAGCATTTACTTCCAAATATTCTGAAATATTTAAGAGTAGGAGTATTTCCAAACCATAGTTCATGAGGGGTTTTACCAGTTTCACCTTTGATGTGAACTTGGTTGAATGTATAAACTACTGTATTGACTGCTTCTCTCCAGTATACATGAGGTAGATTTGATTTTGATATCATACTTCTGGTTGCATCCAATATAGTTTTGTTTTTCCTTTCAACAACTCCATTCTGTTGTGGTGTCTAGGGTACTGATAACTGTCTTCTTATCCCATTCACTTCATAGAATGTATTAAATTCCTTAGATGTGAACTCACCTCCTTGATCTAAACTCAAACATTTTATTTTCTTGTCGGTTTCATTCTCTACCATCACTTCCAATAGTTTGAATTTCCCAAATGCTTCAGATTTCTCCTTGAGAAAAGTAACCCAGCACATTCTAGAATAGTCATCAATGATTAGCATAAAATACCCATCTCCTTGTATACTTCTAGTTCTTGCTGGACCACATAAATCAGTATGAATTAAATAAAAAACATTGTTAGATTTCTCTGGAATACTCTTGAAAGTTTCTCTAACTTGCTTTCCAAATTGACATTCCTTACATACCAGATTGTGAGGTTTAACAATCTTAGGTAAATCTCTTACCGCCTTAGTTGTACTGATTTTCACAATGCAATCAAAAATAACATGACAAAGTCTCTTATGCCATAACCATATTTCATCAATATGTGCAATCAAACATGCTTTCTCATTGTTGTTCAAATGAAAGATGTTACCTCTAGTTTGATTACCGGATGCAATTTCCAAACCAGTTCTATTTAAGATTTTGCATTTAGCATTCATGAATTGTAACTGAAATCCTTTCTCAACTAATTGACCAACACTCAAAAGATTATGCTTCAAACCTTCTACATAGTAAACATTATCAGTATTGTGCTTACCATAAAAAGATATAGTTCCTTTTCCTTTGATCATACAAGCTTTATCATCTCCAAATCTCACTAGACCTCCATTGTAATCCTGAAAGGTTGAGAATTTACTCTTATCACCTATCATGTGATGTGAACATCCTGAATCAATAATCAATTCATCCTTATCTTCAACTTTAGCTACCAGAGCCTGCTCTACCGGTTGAACAATAGGTGTCGGTTGATCTTTTGTTATAGCAACAAAATCCCATCCATTGTCCATCGGTTCCTCATTAGAATCATCAATAACTCCTTCATCAACATAATAACAATATTTGTCTCTATTCTTCTTGAATTTGTATTTCTGATGATCAGGGTTAGGCTTATATGTTCTTTTAGCTTCTTCTCTTAATCTTGTGTGTCTATCAGGACATCTAGAAGCCATATGACCAATCTTATTACAGTTAAAACATTTAAAGGGTGCTTTACCTTCATACTTACTTCCAACTGGACCTTTAGGCATTTTTCTTGCAAATAGTGCTTCAAGCTCTTCCAGTTCTTCATTCTCCTTCTTGATTTTTTCAAGTTCTTTTGCATAGAAGGCTTTCCAATCAGATTTCTCAGATGATGATGATTATGCTGCAGATGATGATTCTTTGAAAGCTAGATCTGTCTTAATAGTAGCAACAGGACTGAATTCCTCAAGTTCAAAAGCTCAAAGTTTTCCAACCAAGGTGACTCTAGATACTGATGCATTAGGCATTGTTCTTAATTCATTTATAGCAGTAACTTTCATTTTATATACTAGTGGAAATGCTCTTAAAAATTTGAAAACGATCTCATCTTCACTTAAGGTTCCTCCACAATATTGTATACCTAAAACAATTTCATTTACTCTTTCCATAAAAGCAGAAATTTTTTCATCTTCTTCCATTTTTAGATTTTCATACCTGACCTGGAAGCATTTAAGTTTTGTAATTTTGATTGTGGAATCTCCTTCATTCAATGTTTCCAATTTGTACCAAATATATTTAGTAGTAGATCTATCTGATAATCCCATGACTTGTTGATCTGATAATGCGCTCAAAAGTGATTCTCTTGCTTTGCAATCATTTTTCTCATCTTTAGCCAAGTTAGGTGGATTAGGTTGACCTTGAGTAGGAGTAGTATAACCATTCTTTGTAACATCCCATATGTCCTTTCCAATGCAATTCAAATGTTTTTCCATCCTGATCTTCCATATGCCATAGTTGATTCCATCAAGTTTTAGACTGTCCTTCCTGAAATAGTTAGAAGACATTGGATCTCCTCAAGCTGTTAAACTTTTGCAAAAAGAGGACTAGGCTCTGATACCAATTGTTAGGTCCCATAGACAACTGAGAGAGGGGGGGGGGATGAATCAGTTGTCCAATAAATTCAACCAAAATTAACTTAACCAAAACTTAATGCTTAATGCCAGTAGACAGTTTTATCAGTTAATTGCATTACCGGTAAAGATGAATGCATGAAATAGAAAGACAATAACATCCACAACACATAACACAAATATTTGTACATGGAAACCTTGTAAGGGGAAAAACAACGGTGGGAAGCCTTACCCACAATCAAATGATACTATTGTAGATAGTATGTATGTATACTATGGAGTTTGCACATGCAAAAAGGCCAACTGCCTAGAGCTCACTACTCAATCACAAAATGGGAGTCACACTGACTACAATTGGATGGTTAAACCCAATGATAATGTACTGCATAAAATAGTATTTTCATATGCTAGATTTAGTATCAGTTTAGCTCTGATTGCCTTCACAAAAACCTTCCTTCAATCTTCAAATGATGTCTGCATGTGTAGCTCTGCTTATTTTTGCATATACCTTATTACAATCCTTTTTCTTATCGCATCTCAATCTCATAAATGAGATCTTACATTTATACCATAACTTAAGACCAATTGAATAGGTCAGCTTATTAAAAGATATTACAATAAGTCAATTACAAATAAATCATTATGTGATGCATCATGTCGGCTCAATGCATTTACAATAATAATAAATCATCTCCATAATGTGTCGTGCTGATCTGGAATAGATATGCTTGCCGGTGCATAACCTGGACCTATTTGCCGGTAACAGCAAATAAGCAAACCCAAATAGACCAATATCCAAATCGTCAAAACCAAGTGATCAAATAATATCTTTGACATAACCAAGTAGTCTCCAATTCATTCCAAGTGCCGGTGAAAAATATAACCTGCCGGTGAACCAAATACCAGTGACTGTGCATAAGTCTTTGACTTGTCGGTGAACAAAACCAAAGATCTCCAAGTGCTGATAAGGTTGACAAGTGTTGACATCAATGACAAAACCATATCAACATATCCAAAATACCAACAAGGAGAAGTTGGCAACATGACCAGGAGCAAAATGGGGGGAGGAGAGCTGAAGAGCATGCGAGAAGAACTTGATTAGCAAGAAAATGAGATTTAAAAACCAAAAAATAAGTAAATAAACCCCTAAACAAAACAATTAATGACAACATTAATGCAAAGTGCGCCATGCATGTCAGACTTTAAAGTCTGACATATGGGGAAAGCCTCCTTGCAAGTCAGACTTTAAAGTCTGACATGCATCTTCCTTTATGCAAAACTGCACATTGGACTCTATAGTCCGATGTGCAAGGGGAAATTCCCTGCAGGTCGGACTTTAAAGTCTAATCTGTAGGAAAAGAACTGCCTGCAGGTTGAACTTTAAAGTCCAATTTGCAGAGAAGATTGGCAAAACAAAGTCTGATGTGCAATTCTATCTAAGAAATACAGTGCAGGTCAAACTTTAAAGTCCGACCTGTAGGCAAAACTGCAAAATCTAAAAAACTTAAAAAACGAGAAAAACAAAAGATGAAAAGCAAAAGAGGCTAACCAACGAAGTCGATCAACCTTTCCCGAACGATGTGAGGTATGAAACGGACCAGTTTCATAGGGTTTCCTCACAATTTTAGCCGCACTGAAATCGAGGACAACACATATGATATGTTCTTGTCTAACCAAGCACTGTTCTTACTTCTGCAGTACTTTGCAATGTGATCGATTTTGTTGCATGCTCGACAAACAACACTATTCTTCATAGGTCTAAAGTTAATCTGATTCTGTCTTACCCTACACTATTTAGAAATATGTCCAAACATTCCACAACCATAGCATCTTTTGTTCTGAAAGTTATTCATTACTCCTCTACACGCATTTGACTTGTGTCCAAAATTATTGCATATGAAACACTGACCGGTAAAGGTATGAACATTATTCATATTATTCATCCTTCTTCTACACTGACTTGCCATATGACCGAATATATTGCAAGTAAAGAATCTACCATTAAATTTATGACCATAAGGTTGTCTTACCAGAGGATTCTTGCTCTTCTTTTGATCAGGTTTACCATTGCCTTTTCTAGATCCGAAAGATTCACCTTTCTCAAATCCTAGACCTCACATATCCTTTCCATGTCTCTGACTTTTCAGCATCTCATCAAGTCTTTTTGAACTAGCTCTGAATTTGTCTTTGTATTATTTGGTAGTAGCAAGTTCATCCCTCAAGGTAGCAACCTATTTTTCAAGCTCTTGACCATTATTTCTTGATTGAGTCAACTCAAGCTTCAACTGATCATTCTCATAAGTAAGCTTGAAGCATTCATCAACTCTTTCCTTAAATGATTGTGCCAGATTCTCTTAATTCTTCTTCCAGTCCTCAATTTATTTAGTTAGTCTCATCACAATGGATTACATCTCATTCTTCAAAGCAACCTTCCCTCTCTCAAGCTTGTTAGCCTCATCAATTTTGTCTTGGTATTCCATGATCTGATCTTCTTTCTCCTTCAACTTGTCCATTAATTCCTATTGGCCATTTGGTGGAATTGATTATGTGTTGCATTGATGTTTTGTCATTGATGCCAACACTAGCTATTTGGATGCTTTACCAACACCCTTTTGGTCCCGGTAGGTTGAGTGGTTTCTGGTTGATTTGGATCCAGCATGATCCGGTAGACTTTGGTAGAGTTTGGTGATGGAATTGGCTTGTTCATGATATTCATGCTCATATTCGGTCTATTGGTTTTGGTCTAGTGATTGGATGCTATCCTTTTTCCCTAAAAGCTTAGCTTCTGGTTCCACCGAGGGTTTCACCGGCAGAGCTTTTGATGAAGATCTTTGATGAACTGCATAAGTGGTGTTGGTGCAGCTTTTGGTAGAGTTTTAGGATGCTCTTGGTGATCATGTTTGAGACTTGGCAGATGGACATCATTTCCACAGCATGTGGACCTATACTGGGTCTCGGTTGATCTAGGTTATGGACTGACTTTAATGTAACGTTTGGATTGGACCTCTCAATGTGTTTTCGGGATGTCTCATGTGTTGGATATTATTTGTTTGGTCTAAGGCCGACATGGATTGTAATTATGTAATTGGTTTATTATCAGATGGCCAACCTAATTATTAATGGTCAAGGGTTTGGATATATATATGTAAGATCTCATTGTAAATCATCATGGTTATGTTAGAGGTCCTGGTCAAGAATGTAATGTATGAATAATGTAATACCATTCAGGTAGAGGATTTGGTCGATCATTGGAGATTGAATTGGGTGTATGTAAGAGGATTTAGTCCTCTAGTATTGAGCTTAACCAGAACTATACTCAAGCATAGGAGATGCTATCTTTTGCAGTTCAACACCTCTCCGGATTATAGTCTGGATTTCTATGTAGTTAGTGAGGCTCCTTTTGTGATGAGCAGTGTGCTCTAGGCTGTTCCCTTCCTGCAAGTGCAGGCCTCTCGATTATAATGCCCATACTTACTGCATAAGTATTATCTGACAGCGGGTAGGCTTCCCACCGTGGTTTTCCACGTATAAATCTTGGTGTCATGTGGATGGTATTTATTCTATGATTATTGTTTATGCTTAATTGGTTTAACTTCTATTCTGGTATTAGTGTTTTGGGTTCCAGTATTAAAGTTTAAATTGCTAATAGTTTTGGTAATCTATGAAAACTGATTCACTCCCACACTCTCAGTTGTCTTCTAGTTATTTGAACTGTCTAACACTTCGTATCAGAGCTTTGGTCCTCTTTGCAGAAAGCTTAACCACTTGAGGAAGATCCTATGATGACTAACCATTCAAGTTCATCTAGTTCTTTTGGAGCTATCTTTCTGAGGGATATTCCGAGGCTTGATGGAAAAAATTACACAGTATGGAAGATTCGGATGGAGACTCATCTGAGATGTCTTGGCAAGGAGATTTGGGAGATCACATAGAATGGTGTCACACCTTATAATCTGGGATCTGACAATCCTCCTTTGACAAACCTAGACAAGGAGACTGAGAATGATTGTAGAGAAAGAGAAGTCCTCTTGTGTGCACTTTCCGATCAGCAAATAATGAGATTAACCAACAAATCATCTGGAAAAGTTATATGGGATAAGTTTGAGACTCTTAATGAAGGTGACCCTACAGTGAAGATTGCTAAATTTAATGGTTACTGGGTGAGATACAAAAACCTAAAGATGGAATAAGATGAAAGTATTACTGCATTCATGGAAAGGGTAAATGAGATTGTTACGTGAATTCAATGTTGTGGTGGAACTCTGAGCGAAGATGAAATTATTTCTAAAGTCCTGAGAGCCTTACTATTGGCTGACAAAATGAAGGCTACTAGTTTTAATGAGTTGAGAACAATGGCTAATACATCTGTCAATAGAGATACTTTGGTTGGGAAACTATCTACTTTTGAGCTTGAAGAATTTGGACCTTCTGGCGTTGTGAAGTCTGAACCTTCTTTTCATGCATCTACATCATAGAAGATTAAATTATTTAGGTCAGATCATGGTGGAGAATTCACATCCCGTGAGTTTAATAACTTTTGTGAGAAGCATGGTATAAGAAGACAATTTTCTGCTCCCCGGACACCTCAGCAGAATGGAGTTGTGGAAAGGAAGAACATAACTATCTTGGATGTTGCTAGAACAATGATGATGGAAGCTAGTCTACCTCATATCTACTAGAGAGAAGCAGTGAGCACATCGGTTTATACATTCAATAAAGTACATATCAATGGAGAAACTAGTAAGACACATTATGAATTATGGTTTGGTAATACACCTACAGTTAAGTATTTCAGAATTTTTGGTAGTAATTGTTAGGATTTCCATAGATACTAAGAGGGGGGGGAGGGATGAATCAGTATCTAACCGGTTAATAGATTTTCTTAACTTAAAACATGTAGAGCATATTAATATTGTGTACGGTAAGCAGAAAGTAATGCAATAAACAGAGATAAAAACATTCACATGAAAAACACACCATAACACAAGGATTTAACAAGGAAACCCTATGTGGGAAAAACCTCAGTGGGATTTGTGACCCACAATATTCACTTATAGGCCAATAAGAGAATGTTAATGCTACAAGAGGGGCCTACACATGCAGGAAGGCCAATTGCTTAGAGCTCATAGCTCAAATACAAAATAGGAAGTCTCACTGACTTACAAAATGGATTATACAAATCCAGTGTCTTGTACTGCTTCAAAATAGCATCTATAATGCTAGATCCAGTATTGGTTTCTGCTCTACTTCTTACATAAACCCTTAACCTATAATTTGCATAATAGGTCTTCCTTATTTCACCTAATTACCTTCTTCTTACTTACTCAAAATGTTCTACAATGACCTCTCTTATATAAGAGTCATTTTACAACTTGCCAAGCCGGCTTACAATGATTTTACAAATAATAAACAAAATATATTACAACAAAAATCCTATCGGCCTCTGTGTCGGTATGCTTCCTTTCACTATCGGTGCCTTTGATCTGAGTGCTAGTGTAGAGTCTGATCTTGCTAGTGCCGGTGGAATGCCTTGCTGGTGTCATAGGATTGTAAGGTTGCCATCAATGACAAAACCTTCAATCACCTACAATGTCTCATTGGAGTGTGCATATGCCTACAGTAAATGTTATATCAGGAGAGATGATATCATTGGCAAATTTCATCCTAGATGTGATGAAGGCATATTTCTTGGTTATTCCAATGAAAGAAAAGCATATATATGTTATAACAAGAGATTTCAAAGAATTGTGGAGAGTGCTAATGTCAAAGTAGAATTGTGGAGAGTGTTGTTGTCAAGGTGTCAATAGAGTTGTAGTTTTTCTGTCTCAACCTTGTAACTGGGTGGTTACAATTTGAAAAAGATCCCCCAAAACCAAATTTATGCTATCCATAAACTTCTTACTATCTTTTATTGCTGCCTCTGTTCTTTGAACTGTACCGGTGAGGTGCTGCATATGATTTTCCGGTGTTTTCTGTCCTTGTACTAATGCCTCAGATATTTCCTTCCTCAAGAATGCTAGATAGTCCAGTCTCGGACTTATTCTTAGTCTCATATTTTTAACCTTGTTAATTATTCTCTCCTTTTCTCTCTCTAGCTTCAGTAACTCTTCCTCAAAACCTGTTATCTTTTGCTCAAAAACTGATAATGTATCAGGTGAATTAACAAAATTGTTAGCAAGTTTATTTATTTCTTCTTGTACCTTGCTCATTTTCTTATCTATGTCAACTGTTAAAAAGTTTGTCTTGCAAGTATCTTTGTATAGAGTTTTAAATTTATTCAATATGTTACATAGTTATGGTAGAAGTGTGTCAAATTCCCTTGTACACTTCTTTATTTGATCCTCAAAGAATTTTTGTTTTTCAATTTCCAACCTGTCTTTGAATGCCTGTTCCTTTATTTGGTCAACTGTCACTGTGTTGTCAGTAATATACTTCGACAAAGTGTCAAGTTGACTCAAAGAATCCTTATTATCTATGTTGCATTTTGGAGCTATCATCTTCAAAATTGGGATTGTGTCATCTATAGCTTTATAAGCTTGTGAACTGCAATTAGTTATTTTCTTCAAAAAATCTAAAAGAACTTTAGTTACATTGGTTGATTTGTAATCCGCTGAGGAGGAACTAACATTATGAATTCTGCTAGTGGAGGAAGTAACCATGCTTGTAGTGACCTCTGGTAGGTTAGTATGTGTTTCCATTTCCTTAAGCAAGGGTTTTTGTTTCTCTCTTATTGTCGGTGGCACTATTTCCACATGAACTTGTTCCTGTTCCGGCGCCTATTGCTTTGCTTGTCTCTTTGTCTATTGATCTATTTCAGTCTTTGTTGGAGTCTTTGTCTATTTCCCTGTGCTATCATCTTCAACTTTTCCTTCAGTGTTATCAATGTTGTTAGTTGTCGGTTGTTCACTAGCCATGTCAGTCTTACCGGTTGTGTCTTTATCTACCACAATGTTGACCTTTTGAGTATCAGCATCAATTGTGTGTAGTATCTCTAAATTAGGATTAGTATCCTCTTGTGATACATTCATACTATCATCTGCCAGTTGTTCTTCTATTGTTGTTACCAGTGGAGTAATCAGAGGTGGTGGGGATAAGTTATCTTTTATTTTGATACTAGGAGGTCCACCAACCTTTCCTTTACCCTTATCTTTGTCCTTTTGATAGATTTTGATAGGCTTGGGGTTATTGTATTCTTCCTACTTTTCCTTCTCCACAAGGAATATATCCCATCCATTTTCTATTTCTTCTATTACCTCTTTTTCTCTTCCTGCCATTAGTGCAATATGTCGGTGTGCAGTAGAGAATACTGATTGGTTGGCCTTTGCAATTAGATCATCTATTTCTTTTGTAGAGTTGACTAGGTAGACAACAAGTAATTTTTCAATTTTGATTTTCTTGTCAAGTTCTACAACAGATTGTCTTCTTGCTTCTAGTCTCTTGAATAATTCATCTGGTAGTTCATATACAACTTGCATCAAAAACTTTTTATAGATATCCAGGTGTAAAATGACACTGTTTTCAACTTGCTCCTTCTCATCTGTTGATAGTGTATCATATAATTTTTCTATGTTCTTGAGTTTTCCTTCTTCTGTGATTTCATCCAACAGTCTGTCAATTGGAGAAATATTCTATTGAGTCCTTTTCTTCTTAGGTGTTAGCTTTTTCTTTGGGACTGTCTTCTTTACCGAAGACCTCACTGCCTGTTGTTTTTGTCTAGTTCTTCTAGGTGAGGGTGTGGACACCGGTGAAGGTTGTCTTTTCCTTACAACTCTTTTAAATTCAGTTGGCATGTCACTCTTTGAAGAAGTTGCTACCGATGAAAGGTGAGTTTTTGGTTGTTGAGCCTGTAACTCATCTTCTATGATACTAGTTTGTTTCAGTACACCTTCTTTCATAGCCTTAGCCTACCTTGAACCTCTTCTCATAGTTGCTTCAACTTTCTTTACTCTCTTCTTAGATTGAATTTGGCTTTCAATGGTCTCAGCACTACCAAATACTTCTTCCTTAGGTTCATTTGGTGCTTCTAGAAGGTCTTTAGCATATGTTTCAATGATGTGGTCATCAGTCTCATAGCCCATCTCAGTAACCCAAATTATTCTTGGGATAACTACGTCCATCCAGATCTCATCCTTTTTAGTCACAAAACATATATCATCTTTGTATTTGTTTACAATTTTCTGTGACAGTTTGACTCTTTTGTTCATTCTGGCCTTTAGTGCTTGAAAATACTCATCAATATTCTTTTGTTTGCTTTCACCCATGTTGTTGAACAAGTCTGATAACTGTTTTCCTATCAGTATGTCAAATCCAAGGTTCTTGATACCTATACGGGGTACCTGTTTGGTTATGTGTAGCATTAAGCATACAAGTTGCCAAATCTAAATGTTCCTTTCTTATCCTTCTTTATCTTCCCTAAATTTTTAATCAATTCATCCTTTAACCATTCACATACATCAATTTTTACATTATCCTTAACCATATCATGTGCACTTTTTATGCATAAACTGGAAACTGAGTTAAGTTGGTTTGCATGTGTTGCTTTGTAACCTAAAATCATGCTAACAAATCTCACATTTATATCGGTCACATCATTCCCTTAGAGACCTTCTATTAGACGTTGTGCGAGTTAGGTTCATTACCAGGTCATTTGAGACCTTCTTTGTCTTGTCTGGTCTATTACCGGTGGAAGGTAACCCTGTTACAGCTTTCACAGCTTCCTTGGTAATTTATGAATTGAATATAGCCAAAAGAATTATCCATGTACCCTGCTCAATACTATCCTTATCACTTCCTTGGGGAATTCCGGAATGTAGGGGATCTCAATGAATCCTAGGGTTTCAACAATTTTGTGTTCAGGTTTTACATTTTTGGAGTCATCACATATAACATATTTGTACATGTTTTTGACTTCTTCATCTCCTAATTCTTCTATATGGAAATGGATATAAATTCTAGGGTCTTCTACAAAAACAACTCCTTTGGGAATTTGGGAAAAAGCACCTACATTGTCATCCTTTTTAGCTATCTTGGGAACTAACTAAAATACGGGCCTAGGGCATTTGATTACCTCGACCACAGTAGGGTTTGCTATGAATTCAGGTACAAAAGAGGATGCCATGATTATAAATACCTTTTTCTGCCTTTGGAAGGATTTATTGCTGAAATGCTTTGCCTCTTTGCTCAAAATGCCTTAGCTCTGGAAATTTCACGCTCTTTGAATGTTTGAATGCTCGGTGAAGTGAAATGGAGCCAAAAACATTAATTTATAATGTCAATCTGCCAACTACCACATTTAATGCATGCTGTTTAAGTAATCACTTAACATAACTGCCGGTATAGAGGTAATTTCAACTTCTTACCATCAATCGAGGGAATAATAGCATATGTTTCATTGATTGCCAAACCCTTAAAGAAATTTCTTCAATTTGATTAATAGACTAGTGCCGGTGGAGTGCTACTCTATTCTGCTGGTGGAGGAGTATTCCCAACACCATTTAGCTCTGATTTCCCGATCCATTGTTTTGAGAATTCCTACTTAAATTCTTCAACCTTTTCTTTTCCTTTCAAACTAGAACCTTTGTTGTCTACCGGTGATCCTTTACTTATGTAGAATTTTGCAATATGTCCAATCTTGTAACATGCATAACAAGTCACATTATTTCTCTGAATAGCCTTTCCATAACCTATGTTGGTTTGTGTTCTGCATTGATTAGATAAGTGTCCAAATCTTCCACAAACATAACATCTCACATTCATTATGCAATTCTCAGAGTTATGAACAACTTTTTTGCATTTTGAACATTGACCGGTGGGTGCATTGGTATTCTGATAGTTTCTAGATCTACATTCATTTGCTCTATGACCATACTTATCATAGTTAAATAATTTTCCACTAAATTTATAAGCAGTAGGTTGTCTTACCAGTTTGCTATGATCCTGTGTGTTTGCAGTACCGGAGCTTACACCAACTTCAAAGCCAATTCCACAATTGTCACCTTTAGGTTTTTGATTCTTTAGCAAGTTACCAAGTTCTTCTGAGCTTTTCTTGAATTTCTCTTTATGTTGATTTGCAGTATCTATTTCTCTTTCTAATACTTCTTGCTGCCTCATCAGTTCATTTGAGTCATTCTGTGTGTGCATCAGATATGTCTTCAACAAATCATTTTCATAGCTAAGTCTTGTGTTCTCATTTGCAACATCACTTAGTCTTATAGTCAAATCTTCTTCATTCTTCTTGCTATCTTCAATTTCTTTACAGAATCTCATAGTCATATCCTGCATCTCATTCTTTGTTGTCATATTCTCTTACTTCAACTTGTTTATCATATCATTAAGAGTTTCTTTTTCATCATTCTCATTTTGCATCTTTTCACAAAGTTCTTTTCTCTTGTTTCTTGAAATAGTAAGATTTTCTTGAAGTGCTTGAATAATATCTTGAGCAGCCTTTAGATCATCTTCAAGTTTGATATTTTTCAATTTTTCTGCATCATAGTCTGGGAGAGCTCCTTCAAGTTGCTTCATCAGATTTTCCATCTCTACTGGTGTCAAGATCTTCCTCAAGTTGTTAGGCTTCTGAAAATAGAGGACCAAGCTCTGATATCAATTGTTAGGATTCCCGCAGATACTGAGAGGGGGGGGGGGGTGAATCAGTATCTAACTGGTTAAAAGATTTTCTTAACTTAAAACATGTTGAGCATATTAATACTGTGTACCAGTAAGCAGAAAGTAATGCAATAAACAAAGATAAAAACAACCACATGAAAAACACACCATAACACAAGGATTTAACAAAGAAACTCGGTGTGGGGAAAACCTCGATGGGATTTGTGACCCACAATATTCACTTACTAGCCAATAAGAGAATATTACTACTACAAGAGGGGCCTACACATGCAGGAAGGCCAATTCCCTAGAGCTCATTGCTCAAATACAAAATAGGAAGTCTCACTGACTTACAAAATGGATTATATAAATCCAATGTCTTGTACTACTTCAAAATAGCATCTATAATGCCAGATCTAGTACTGGTTTCTGCTATGCTTCTTACATAAACCCTTAACCTATAATTCACATAATAGGTCTGCCTTATTTCACCTAATTACCTTCTTCTTACTTACTCAAAATGTTCTACAATGACCTCTCTTATATAAGAGTCATTTTACAACTTTCCAAGTCGGCTTACAATGATTTTACAAATAATAAACATAATATATTACAACAAAAATCCTATCGGCCTCTATGTCGGTATGCTTCCTTTTAGTGCCGGTGCCAGTGGTCTGAGTGCCCATGTAGAGTCTGATCTTTCTAGTGCCGGTGGAATGCCTTGCCGACGCCATAGGATTGTAAGGTTGCCATCAATGACAAAACCTTCAATCACCTACAATGTCTCATTGGAGTGTGCATATGCCAACAGTAAATGTTATATCAGGATAGAAGATATCACTGACAAATTTGATCCTAGATGTGATGAAGGCATATTTCTTGGTTATTCTAATGAAAGCAAAGCATATATATGTTATAACAAGAGATTTCAAAGAATTGTGGAGAGTGCTAATGTCAAAGTAGATGAGCTGAACATAAATCAAATTAGAGTTTATGAGAAGGAACCAATAGTAGAAATGATTATATCTGAACTGGTAGCACCTTTTCCGAAACAGAGTGTTGAACCAGTTACTCCAGCAGTATTAGAGAATTCTACAATAACTGAAGAATAGGGAAGAGGAACAAAAAGTAAGAAGACTCCTAGGTATGTGATATTGAATCATTTAGAAGATTAGATCATTGGCGATAAGAGAAATGGAGTGATGACAAGAAGAAACTAATGAGGTATGCTTAATTTTACAAATTGAACTAGTATCAGTAATTGAGGCATGTAAAGATGAATATTGGTTGAAAGCTATGGAAGAAGAATTAGATCAGATTGAGAAAAATAACACATGGACCTTGGTTCCTTGACCTAAAAATAAAAATGTTATTGGAACTAAATGTGTTTTTAGGAATAAATTGAATGAGAATGGTCAAGTTATAAGGAATAAGGCTAGATTGGTTTGTAAAGGATATTCTCACAAGGAAGGAATTGATTATGGAGAGACTTTTGCACCTACAGCTAGGATTGAAGCTGTAAGATTATTTCTTGCCTATGTTGCTTATAAAAACTACAAGGTTTATCAGATGGATGTTAAATGTGTATTTTTGAATGGGGATCTTGATGAGGATGTTTATATTGAGCAGCCTGATGGTTTTTCACTATCAGATGATACAAATATGGTTTGCAGGTTAAGGAAAGCTTTATATGGATTGAAAAAACCACCTAGAGCTTGGTATGTAGGATTGGATAAATATCTTTTGAAGCTTGGCTTTACTAAAGGCAGTGTTGACAGTAATTTATATTATAAGATCATTGATGATGATATACTGATTATTGAAGTATTTGTTGTTGACATTATTTTTGGAGGTGAAGATAAGTTATGCATAGAATTTTCTAAGAATATGGAGAAAGAATTTGAGATGTCTGTGATTAGTGAGATGAAATTTTTCATAGATTTGCAGATTACTCAGATTGACAAAGGTATTTTCATCTGTCAAACTGAATATGTTAAGGAATTATTGGAGAAATTTGGTATGGGAGATTCTAAACCGGTAAGTACTCTTATGACTACAAGTGAGAAATTGATAAGAAAAGATGTTTCTGCATAGATAAATCCTACAAGATACAAATCTATGATTGGAGATCCTCTTTATTTGACTCAGACTAGGCCTGACATTATGAATGTTGTTTATATTGTTTCAAGATTTTAGAGTGATCCTAGAGAAAATCATGAGATTGCAATGAAAAGGATTTTTAGATACTTTCAAGGTACATCTAAATATGGTTTGTGGTACCCTAAAGATGGTAACTTTACTTTATGTGCATATATAGATGTTGATTTGGCTGGAGATGTTGATGACCGGAAAAGAACTTTTGGTGGAGCTTTCTTTCTTGGAAAGAAGTTGGTTTCATGGATCAACAAGAAACAGTCATGTACTTCTTTATCTACTGCTGAAGATGAGCATGTTGTTGTTGCTACTAACTGTACACAAGTTTTATGGATGAAGCAAATGTTGATGGGTATAAAGGTGGATTGTGATACACCGGTATTTATTCACTATGATAACTCTACTGCTATTGATATATCAAAGAATCTGACATTTCATTCTCAGACAAAGCACATATCTATCAAATATAACTTTTTGAAGGAAAAGGTGGAAGCGAATGAAGTTAGACTGGTTTATGTGAACACGGAAGAGTACATTGCAGATATTTTCACTAAACCTTTGCCCAAGGAATCATTTGAGTACTTGAGAGACAGATTTGGAGTTTCTGCCCCTCCGGTAGAGACTTGATTGATACGGATTGGCATCAGTCCGACATGCATTATCATAGATACTATTCATTTCGGCACTGATGTGGGATGCTACTAGTCAGGGGGAGTAGTCAGCTTTGTGATTCAGTGGTTTATGTTTTTGCTTGGATATTTTTGTCATATTTCTGGCATTGATGTCAAAGGGAGAGAGATATTGATGTGAAAAAGACAAAGGAATAAAAGAAAAAATCATTGGGGGAGAGATATGAATAAGAAAAGTAAAGGGGAGATATATTGACATTCAGAGCTCTATATGGGAGATTGTTGGTTGTCTTCCATTGGGGGACACTTGTTTTGCATTTCTTGGTACTTAGATGTTTTTCACATCTAGTTTTTCCATCAATGCCAAAGGGGTAGATTGTTGGCCATTTGGTGGAATTGATTATGTGTTGCATTGATGTTTTGTCATTGATGCCAACACTAGCTATTTAGATGCTTTATCGACACCCTTCTGGTCATGGTAGGTTGAGTGGTTTCTAGTTGATTTGGATCTGGTATAGTTTGGTGAAGGAAATGGCTTTTTCATGATACTCATGCTCATATTTGGTCTATTGGTTTTGTTTGGTGCTTGGATGCTATCCTGCTTGCCTAGAAGCTTTATTTTTGGTTCCGGTGAGGGTTTCACTGATAGAGCTTTTGATGAATTGCATAAGTGGTGTTGGTGCAACTTTTGGTAGAGTTTCAGGATTCTATTGGTGATCATGTTCAAGACTTGGTAGATGGAGATCATTGTTGTAGTGTGTGGACCTATACTGTGTCCCGATTGATCTAGGTTATGGACCGACTTTAATGTAATGTGTGGATTGGACCTCTCGATGTGTTTTTGAGGTGTATTATGTGTTGGATATTATTTGATTGGTCTAAGGCCGACATGGTTTGTAATTATGTAATTGGTTTATTATCTAGTGGCCGAACTAATTGTTTATGGTCGAGGGTTTGTATATATAAATGTATGATCTCATTGTAAAACATCATAGTTATGTTAGAGGTCATGGTCAATGAATGTAGTGTACACATAATGTAATATCATTCAAGTAGAGGATTTGGTCTATCATTGGAGATGAAATTAGGTGTATGTAAGAGGATTTAGTCCTCTAGTGTTGAGCTTAACCGGAACTGTACTTAGGCATAGGAGAAGCTATCTTTTGCAGGTCAACACTTCTTCGGATTGTAGTCTGGATTTCTATGTAGTCAGTGAGGCTCCTTTTGTGATGAGTAGTGTGCTCTAGGTTGTTGGCCTTCCTACATTCCTACAAGTGCAGGCCCCTAAATTGTAATTCACATACTTACTGTAAAAGTATTATATGATTGTGGGTAGGCTTCCCACCGTGGTTTTTCCCTTTATCAAGATTTTGATGTATAAATCTTGGTGTCATGTGGATGGTATTTATTCTATGATTATTGTTTATGCTTAATTGGTTTAACTGTTATTCCGGTATTAGTGTTTTGGGTTCATGTATTAAAGTTTAAATTGCTAATAGTTCTAGTAATCTATGACAATGGATTCACCCCCCCCCCTCTCAGTTGTCTTCTGGTTATTTGAACTGTCTAACAATTCCTTCCTCTTTTATCTACAGACACTTGCTTGATCCTTTAGCTCACTAATGAATTCATCAGCAACATTCAGGTTCTTCTTCAAGGTACAAACCTCACTCCTAGCTGCATCAAGATCCTCAAGTGCCACATTGAGTTGTCTCTAAAAACCAGAATCCATTGAATCAATCTCCCAGATCTTCCTCAAGCAGTTAAGCTTCCTCAAAGGAACTAGGTTCAGATACCAATTGTTAGAATCAGAGATCACTGAGAGGGGGCATGAATTAGTGATCTACTAGAAATTGAAACCACAAAATTATTCTTTATCCACTAGTTAACAAAGCATAACAAAAAAGAACATAGACATGCAACACAGAATTCACAAATCTACAACATTGATATTTTTATGTGGACACCCAGATAGGGAAAAACCACAGTGGGGATGGAACCCACAATATTCATATACTATGGCCAGGAGTACATAAATATTACATACGGGGAATGCACTTGCATTCAGGCTCACTGCCTAGAGATCACTACTCAAATAAAGTTGCCTGGAGGGCTACAACCCTCAGGGAAGTCTCGGTGACTTAAAATTTGATTAAAATGAGTAAATACAATGAAATGAACTCTTAATTAGCATTTGACTATGCAAGAATGAGTTTCGGTTAAGCTTTGAATCTCTGACTGTCTCTACTCTGCTGAATACTTTGTTTTTTTCTCAATCAGCTACCAATTGGTCGTAAAGCAAAATGCACATGTGAAATTACACTCAATCATGCCAAAACGGATCACCACATCTCTAACATCACAAAAATCAATCGCCAAATTGATCTTATATATCTGGTCATAACACAAAATAAATCTCCTTCATGTCGGCTTCAAGAGATGTAATGTGTAGTTGAAAGTTTTCTTCAATCTTGAACAAAACATAGCACTAGACCAAAAGATTATAATCACACGCTTCCCAAAGGTCTTCCCTATCACCGAGATCACAAAATCAATCATCGAAAACACCGCAATCATTGGAAAGCATTCTGGACCAACACGTTAACAAAATACCCTATTTTACCCTATTTTACTAGTTAACTGGATACCGATTAACACCAACTTTTAGATATGATGAATCACAATGGCTAGATCAAACCACCACGAAGAGTTACCATCAATGACAACCCTGAAAGAACAATAAACCACTGGAAGCCACTTGAACTCACTGGATGAGTGTCAATTGCCAATAGTTGTAAATAGGAGTATGATCTGGATGAGTTGGGGTGTTGATTTTTGTGTTGAAGACATGCGAGATTGAAAGAGACTAGTTGATGTGTGAGAGTTCTGTTGCGGATTATTACCAGAAGCAGTTCCAACAGTGCAGACTGTGTTTTAGTTGTGGATTCTCTTTATCTTTCTTTCTTTGATAGTGAGCCCACCTGCAGTGAGCAGCTTGGTAGTGATCCATCATTTTAAAAAATTGCCTTAACTGGTGTCACCTTAATCGATGTTTCTATATTGAGAAGTAGCATTCTTTGTGGGTTTTCCCTTCTTGAGTTTTCCACGTAATTTCTTGTGTTTTCTGTGTTTGATATGTTATGTGCACATGCTTTCATGCTTTATCTTTAAGGATTAATTTTGTTAGTTGATTTGGATCTGTGAATGAAATTTTAAAAAAAAAATTGTTGTCAATTGATTCACCCCCCTCTTAGTTTCCTGGATATTCAACAATAAGAAGAGAAGACATTTCTTGAATAAATGTGAAAATTGACGTTTCTTATTTTTCTATTATGCTTGTGATTTTTGGAGCCAAGGACCCAAAATGACCATATACAAAAAATAGTATTAGGTAGAGAATACCTCTTATTTTAAACATTCATAACTAAGTTGAAGCACTTATGCTCAAACCTTAGCATGTTTTGTTCTTACGTGGGGGCAATTCTAAGTGCAAGGTTTTTTGTTTTTGCATTCATTGATAGGATGCATATTGATTCTCATTGTTCATCAAATTCATTTAACAATTCGTAACCTTTATGATGGCATGCCAAAAATCACACACTTTCACAAAAAGAAGAAGAAAAACTAGTGCGAAACAAGGCAATCCTTGAAAGGGGGCAAATGTGCAGCAAAACGTTTGGAAAATAAAACCAACTAACTAATCCTATTCTAATCTAATCTGCTACAAAAATTGATGTTAAACAAAACCATTAACTAGATTTTTGAAATAAATTACCTTACTCCCTAATTTAATACACTTTGCATGCTTTTGAATATATAGGAGAGAAGGGAGGAAGCTCTTGTAACTTTTAAGCTGGTTAATCTTTTCTGATAAACCCAAAATCATGCAATTTTTGTGCTTATTGATAATGACTTTTAATACCAAAAGGGTGCTAGTTTCTTCCCTTTTTAATTCATTTTCATGTTCTGAGGTGAACATGAAAAAATAAATTTGGTAATCCCCTTGTTGATAATGATGCTAAATGGGGCATCCTCTTGAAAGCATTGGACTTGTGTGTTAGTAACTGCATTCTAACCTTTTTGCATCTTGTTTTTTCTGGATGGCTTGCACTCTTGGATTCTTTCGAAGACTTAAGGATGAGGTCCCTTTGTTTTTTCTCATAGTGCTATGCTTTGTGAGATGACATCTTGACTTCTATTATTGTGCAAAAGGCTTCCAATTCATCCTTGAATTGAGCTTCATCCATCTATTTGTTGCTTTCTTCCCAATTCGAGAGATTTTTGAGGAGCTTTTTTGTGATTTTAGTAATAATCCTACCTTCATTCTAAATGTTTTCTTTATCATCAGAGTCTATATTGTGTATTATATGTTCATAAAGATTGGTTCTATCTCATTCATCTCTAGGATTGGTACAAATCCTTCCCCTTGTTCTTTGGAGGGCATGGGGCTTGAAGATCTTCATGCACTTCCTCTCCTTGTTCATTATACAAATTTGATATCCAAACTACTTGTCCACTTTTTAAAAGTGAGATGGTGTCAGTGAGAGATTTGTGGAGGAAAATTGTATTTCTTGAGTTGATGCAAGTTTTGGTAAGGGGATTCTTTCTTCACATGCAAACATTTGTTAATTTTTTTGCAGCAACTTGGGTAATAGGCCATTCATTGTCTCCTTTGCCCTCTTATCTCTTACTATTGCATGAAGGTGTGATAAACAAGCTAATTTTGATGTCTCAACTCCTTCACTTCAATCAACCTTAATTGGTTTAAAAAATCCTCCATAATCCCTTTGACACTAATATTAGCAGAAGTCTCTTCATTAGAGTAAGAGTTAACACAATGGGCTGGTTAACAAAAAACTTAGGGATACATTGGTTGGGTTATTTAATTTTTGTAAAATGGAGGGAAAAGTACTTGTTGATCAAAATATTCTTCCATGGACAAGCTGGACCATGAATAAAATATTGCTAGAGATTAACCTATAAAGGGAAATTAGTACATACCATCTAAGTCTTGGTCATGCAAGAATGTTAAATATTGCTTGAAACCTTTTTCTAGAAAAATGCTTGAAAAATACCAGACCTTGATAATGAATGTTCATGTCCCATCGAGCATGTTTAGAAATACCATTGATCCCTAAGAAGGATCATGCCTCAAATAAGGGCAACCTAAAAATTTCATAGATATAGGACCTAAATGTGGTTTGTGAAACAACCTATGATATTTTAGAAGAAATCTCTTTGTTTTGTGAGGGGAAAGGTAAGGGAAGGAGGAAGGGACTAAAAGCTAAACAAAGGAAAAACACTAGATGCAAATCTCTTACAACACTTTAAGTTTACCTTCTTGTGAAATAACAAAGAAACATTGATTCCTAAGGTGAGCATCTATCAAGGCTCGGTAGGAAAATAGAGTGTTTCTTTTTATCTTCACAATAATTAACCATTGTTAAAACATTATTTCTATTAATGACATAATTCAAGTCTTAATTTGAGTAAATTTCACTATATTAACCATTATTTTGGATTACGGGGAAATGAAGAAGTCAAAATGGGTATACAACAATCACTTTTAAATCAAAGTGACATGGAGCATATTAACTTAAGTAAAGAAAAAAAAAGGAAAACAAAGGCAAAACTCAATGCCTAACTTAAGAACAAACATGCTAAGGTCAAATCATAAAAGCCAATTACAAAGCTCCAAAAATAATTTTAATTTTTGAAACAAAGGGAATCAAAAAAAGTTTTCTCCATCAAAAGGGTTGAACCCTAATCACAGGCATGCCCGTAGGCTTTTGTAGAATTCCCTTCACCAAGTGGGAATGATTTTTACAACTAAATATTTCTTTTCATTCATGCCATGTGCTATTTATCAATCACGATGATTGTTGTGACTTCACCCACGTGAAAAATCTTTGCATTATTTCCTCTCCCCCAACTCGAGGCATGAATGCGACCTAGGTATTTTATCAATCAAAAGCAAAAATTTTGATATGCGATCTCTTTTAGGATCTTTTGGCAATTGATTTTGTCTTTGGTCCATTGGGAATCTAGATTCATTGATGGGATTGCACATTCTTCAGACATGTGGTGAGTCTTTGGGGTTCCTTAGGGTGATGATTGTTCGTTCAACCTTGGATCTCTATAGGGATTCCACATGTCTTACTTTCACAAAACTATCATAACAATAGGGCTCCTTCAACACATGGCATGATGGTAGTGGTTTGTGGGACCTTACCTTTATTTTCATTCCTTTTCTCTGTGCAGCCTACATGTGTCTTATTTTTCCAACTTTTTCTTTCGAGATAAAAGGTCTTGGAGAGAATGCAAAGGGGAACGTTCACTCTTTTCTTTCTTTTGGACACGTGACACACTATTGAAAGAAACCTTGAGGCCTTTCCTTCTCACTTTTAGTTTTTTGCAAAGCTTAAACGTGGGATGCCTCAAAAAATAGGAACCTTTAGAAATATTTTGTGTGAATTTGAAAGGTTTAAGGCCATAGGGTTGTGACTTTATGAGATTGAAGCTAGGCTTGATCTAGCTATAGTCGAAGAATCTTCAATTACTAAGGGACTCCCTTAAGAATTATAATAAGTACACATAAGGGTAGGCCTTAGACTTTATGTATATAGCTTATGAGATAAATATTTCTTCTTAGATGGATGAATTTGTAGACCAAGGAAGAATTATTGTTGGCCATTTGGAGGAATTGATTATGTGTTGCATTGATGTTTTGCCATTGATGCCAACACTAGCTATTTGGATGGTTTATCAACACCCTTTTGGTTCCGATAGGTTGAGTGGTTTTTGGTTGTTTTGGATCCAGCATGACCCAGTAGGCTCCAATATGATTTGGTTATGGAATTAGCTTGTTCATGATACTCATGCTCATATTCAGTAAGTTGGTTTTTGTCTGGTGATCAGATGCTATCCTATTTGCTTAGAATCTTGGCTTTTGGTTCCAGTGAGGGTTTCACCGGAAGAGATTTTGATGAAGATCTTTGATGAATTGCATAAGTGGTGCTGGTGCAGCTTCTGGTAGAGTTTCAGGATGCTGATGGTGATCATGTTCGAGACTTGGTGGATGGAGATCATTGTTGTAGTGTCTGGACCTATACTGGGTCCTAGGTCCCGGTTGATCTAGGTTATGGACCGACTTTAATGTAAGGAAGGTGTGGATTGGACCTCTCAATGTGTTTCTAGGATGTCTTATATGTTGGATATTATTTTCTTGGTCTAAGGTCGATATGTTTTGTAATTATGTAATTGGTTTATTTTCTGGTGGCTGACCTGATTGTTTATGGTCGAGGGTGTGTATATAGATGTAAGATCTCATTGTAGATCATAATATATGGTAGAGATCAAGGGAAATGGATATGTAATGTGCGAATAATGTAATATCATTCATGAAGAGGATTTGGTCAACCATTGGAGATCAAATTGGGTTTATGTAAGAGGATTTAGTCCTCCAGTATTGAGCTTAACTGGTACTATACTTAGGCATAGGAGATGCTATGTTTTGCAGTTCAACACTTCTCCGGATTGTAGTCTAGATTTCTATGTAGTCAATGAGACTCCTTTTGTGATGAGTAGTGCACTGTAGGCTGTTGGCCTTCTTGCAAGTGTAGGCCCCTCAATTGCAATTCACATACTTACTGCAGAAGTATTATCAGACTATGGGTAGGCTTTCCACCGTGGTTTTTCCCTTTATCGGGTTTTCCATGTATAAATCTTGGTGTCATGTGGATGGTATTTATTCTATGATTATTGTTTATGCTTAATTGGTTTAACTCCTATTTCGGTATTAATATTTTGGGTTCCAGTATTAAAGTTTTAATTGCTAATGGTTCTGGTAATCTGTGAAAACTGATTCACCCTCCCCCCCTCTCATTTGTCTTTCAATTATTTGAACAATCTAATTGGTATCAGATCTTTGGTCCTCTCTGCAGAAAGCTTAACCGCTTGAGGAAGATCCTATAGCAACTAACCATTCAATTTCATCGAGTTCACTTGCTTGTCGGTGAACATTGCCAATCCTCCAAAGTGCCAGAGTTGATAAGTGTTAATAGGTGTTGACATCAATGACAAAACCATATCAACATAACCAAAATACCAACAATCTCCCCCTTTGGCATTGATGGCAACACAAGATGGAAAAACCATCAAAGTGCCAAAACAGAAATGCCAAATACCAAAAACCAACAATCTCCCAAAAGACATCATAACCAGAAATCAAAATTCAGATACAAAGAGTAATCAATCTCTCCCCCTAAGAGTAACATGTGTTTTTCCATATCAATCTCCCCCCCTTTGACATCAAATGCCAAAGCCAATACAAAAGCCAAGTTCAAATACAAAATACCAACCAATTCAGTATACCAACTACTCCCCTTAGAAGTAGCTCTCCTCATCATAGCCGGAGTAAAATATTTCTCTGTTAATTTTGTCGGTTGATGATAAACATCAACTGTCTAAGTCTCTACCGGTTGGGGTATGACCCCAAGCTGATCTCTGAGATATTCAAAAGTCTCCTTAGGCAAAGGCTTGGTGAAAATATCTGCAATTAGCTCTTTAGTATTCACATAAACCAGTTTTACTTATTTTGCTTCAACATTCTCTTTTAGAATATTTAGTTTGATAAAAACATGTTTAGTTTTAGAATGTAGTACCGGATTCTTAGATATATCAATTGTTGCAGTGTTATCACAATAGATAGTTATAGGCTCCTTGAATTTTACCTTTATGTCCTTCAACATTTGCTTAAGCCATAATACCTGTGTACAGTTAGTTGTTGCTGAAACATATTCTCATTTTGTTGTTGATAAAGATGTGCAACTTTGTTTCTTACTCAACCAAGAAATTAATCTGCTTCCAAGAAAAAATGCTCCACCGGTGGTGCTTTTTCTATCATCCACATCTCCTGCCCAATTTGCATCTGTGTATGCACATAATTCAAAGTTTTCATCTCTAGGATACCATAAGCCAAGATTTGTAGTGCCTTGTAAGTACCAAAAAATCCTTTTTACTGTTGATTCATTATTTTCTCTAGGATTACTCTGAAATCTTGAAACAATACATACTGCATTCATAATATCAGGTCTTGTTTGTGTTAGAAATAGTAGGCCTCCTATCATAGATTTGTATCTAGTCAAATTAATAGGTGTAGATTCATCCCTTAGTGATAATTTGTCATTTGTAGTCATAGGTGTGGTTACTGGCTTAGAGTTCTCCATCCCAAATTTCTTTAGTAACTCCTTCAAGTACTTGGATTGACTCAAGAATATACCTTTATCAATTTGTTAAATTTGCAATCCTAAAAAGAATTTTATCTCTCCACTCATAGACATTTCAAATTCTTGCTACATTTCAATAGAAAAGTCTTTACATAATCCATCTTCTCCTCCAAAGATTATATCATCAACAAAAACTTCTATAACCAAGATGTCATCATTAGTCACTTTATAGTATAAGTTGTCATCAGCATTACCTTTAGAAAAACCAATCTTCAAAAGATATTTATCCAATCTTGCATACCAAGCTCTTGGAGCTTGCTTCAACCCATACGAAGATTCCTTAACCTGCAAACCATATCTTTGTTATTTGTCAAAGAAAATCCACCAGGTTTCTCAATGTAAACTTCTTCTTCAAGATCACCATTCAAAAATGTGCATTTAATATCCATTTATATACTTTGTAGTTCTTGTGTGCTGTAAAAGCCAAGAATAATCTGACTGCCTCAATTCTAGCTACCAGTGTAAAGGTTTCATTATAATCAATTCCTTCTTTCTGAGAATATCCCTTGCACACTAGTCTTGCTTTATTTCTGATTACCTTACCATCTTCATTAAGTTTGTTTCTGAATACCCATTTTGTTCCAATTACATTTTTGTCTTTAGGCCGGGGAACTAATGTCCATGTGTTATTCTTCTCAATTTGTTCTAGTTCCTCTTCCATAGCTTTAATCTGGTGTTTATCTTCACATGCCTCATTAATTGATGATGGTTCAATTTGAGAAATAAGACATACCTCTTCATTTGCCAGTCTTCCTCTTGTCATAACTCCTTGATACTTGTTCCCAATTATCTGATTTTCTGGGTGATTCAGTCTTATTACATACTAGGGTGTCTTCGTTAGCTTTTGTTCCTCAGTTACAGTGGAATTTTCAAATGATACCGATGTAACTGGATCTTCATTCTATACCAGTGGATTCAATGTAGGTTCATTTGTCAGTATTTTTGTTGCCGGTTTAGAGTCTATATACCTTGAGGTTCCTCTAAACTGTTCATCAATCTTCACATTTGTACTCTCAACAATTTTCTGCAATCTCTTGTTAAAACATCTATATGCTTTTCTCTTAGATGAATAACCAAGAAATATTCCTTCATCACTTCTATGATCAAATTTGCCAATATACTCATCTCTCCTAATATAGAATTTACTTCCAAATATTCTGAAATATTTAAGAGTAGGAGTAATGCCAAACCATAGTAAATGAGGGGTCTTACCAGTTTCACCTTTAATGTGAACTTTATTGAATGTATAGACTGTTGTGCTTACTGCCTCTCTCCAATATACATGTGGTAGATTTGCTTCTAATAACATACTTCTAGTTGCATCCAAGATAGTTCTATTTTTCCTTTCTACAACTCCATTTTGTTGTGGTGTCTAGGGTGTTGATAACTGTCTTCTGATTCCATTCACTTCACAAAATGTATTAAATTACCTAGATGTGAATTCACCTCCTTGATTTGATCTCAGACATTTTATTTTCTTGCCGGTTTTATTTGCTACCATCACCATGAATAGTTTGAACTTCCCAAGAGCTTCTGATTTTTCTCTGAGAAAAGTAACCCAACACATTCTATAATAGTCATCAATGATTAGCATGAAATATCTATCACCTTGTAAGCTTTTAGTTCTAGCTGGACCACATAAATCAGTGTGAATTAAGTCAAGAGCATTACTGGATTTTTCTGGAATACTTTTGAAAGATTCTCTAACTTGTTTTCCAAATTGACATTCCTTACATACCATATTGTGAGGTTTAACAATCTTAGGTAAATCTCTAACTGCCTTAGTAGTACTGATTTTTACCATGCAATCAAAATTTACATGACAGAGTCTCTTATGCCATAGCCAACTTTCATCAATATGTGCAATCAAGCATGTCTTTTCACTGTTATTCAAATAAAAGATGTTACCTCTAGTTTGATTACCGGTTGCAATTTCCAAACCAGTTTTATTCATAATTTTGCATTTTCCATTCTTAAATTGTAATTGAAATCCTTTTTCAACTAATTGACCAACACTCAAAAGATTATTCTTTAAACCTTCAACATAGTAAACATTGTCAGTATTATGCTTACCATCAAGATATATAGTACCATTTCCTTTGATCAAACAAGCTTTATCATCTCCAAATCTTACCAGACCTCCAATATACTCCTAAAAGTTCAAGAATTTACTTTTGTCACCAGTCATATGATGTGAACATCTTGAATCAATGATCCATTCATCCTTAACTTCAACTTTAGCTTCTAGGGCTTGCTCTACCGGTTGAATAGTAGGCACCAGTTGATCTTCTGTTATAGCAACAAAAACCCATCCATTCTCTGTCAAATCCTCATACGAATCATTAGTGACTCCTTCATCAACAAGATAACAAGATTTATCTTTATTCTTCTTAAATCTGTATCTCTGATATTCAGGGTTAAGCTTGTATATTCTTCTAGCTTCTTCTCTTAGTCTAGCATGTCTATCAGGGCATCTTGAATCCATATGCCCAATCTTATTATAGTTAAAACATTTAAAGGGTGTTTTACCTTCATACTTACTTCCAACTAGACCTTTAGGCGTTTTTCTTGCAAATAGTGCTTCAAGTTCTTCAAGTTCTTCATTTTCTCTCCTGCTTTCCTCAAGTTATCTTGCATAAAAGGATTTCCAATCAGATTTGTCAAATGATGGTGTAGATGATGATGTGCCTTAAAAGCTAAATCTATCTTTATAGTAGCAACAGGACCAAACTCCTCAATTTCAAAAGCTGAAAGTTTTCCAATCAATGTGTCCCTAGTTACTGATGTATTAGGCATAGTTCTTAACTCATTTATAGTAGTAATTTTTATTTTATATGCCGGTGGCAATCCTCTTAAAACTTTTGAAACAATTTCATCTTCACTTAAGGTTCCTCCACAACATTAAATACCCAAAACAATTTCGTTTACTCTTTCCATAAAAGCAGTAATTCTTTCATCTTCTTCCATTTTTAGATTTTCATACCTGAGCTAGAAGCTTTCAAGTTTTGCAATTTTGACTATGGAATCTCCTTCATTCAATGTTTCCAAAAGGTCCCAAATAGCTTCAGTAGTAGACCTATCTGATAATCCCATGATTTGCTGATCTGATAATGCGCTCAAAAGTGCTTCTCTTGCTTTGCAATCATTTTCTTCATCTTTTCCTAAGGTAGGTGGATTAGGTTGACTAAGAGTAGGAGCAGTATAGCCATTCTTTGTAAATTCCCAGATGTTCTTTCCAATGCAATTCAGATGTGTCTCCATCTTGATCTTCCATATGCCATAGTTGGTTCCATCAAGTTTAGGACTGTCCTTCCTAAAATAGTTAGTAGACATTGGATCTCCTCAAGCTATTAAACTTCTGCAAAAAGAGGACTAAGCTCTGATACCAATTGTTAGGTCCCGGAGACAACTGAGAGGGGGGGGGGGGGCGGTGAATCAGTTGTCTAATAAATTCAAACCAAAAATAACTTAACTAAACTTAATGCTTAATACTGGTAAACCAAACTTTATGTCGATAGACAGTTTATCAGTTAATTGTAGTACCAGTAAAGATTAATGCATGAAACAAAAAGACAATAACATCCACAACCCATAACACCAATATTTGTACATGGAAACCCCGTAAGGGGAAAAACAACTGTGGGAAACCTTACCCACAATCAGATGATACTACTACAGATAGTATGTGTATACAAATGGGGTCTGCACATGCAGAAAGTCCAAGCGCCTAGAGCTCATTGCTCAAATACAAATAGGAGTCACGCTGACTACAATTGGATGGTTAAATCCAATAATGATGTAATGCTCAAAATAGCATCTTCATATGCTAGATTCAGTATTGGTTCAGTTCTGATATGCCTTTACAAAAACTTTGCTTCACCTTCAAATAATATATGCATGTATATCTCTACTTATTCTCTCATATACCTTCTTACAATTCCTTTTCCCAATCGTATATCGATCTTACAAATAAGATCTTACATATATACCATAACCTAAGACCAATTTTAGTAGGTCAGCTCTAAAAGATATTACAATTAAATCAATTACAAGTAAATCAATAACCAATGCGATTTTCGATTCAACATGTCGGCTTAATGCATTTATAATAACAACAAAATCATCTCCAAAGCATGTCGTGCTGATCTGGAATAGATAAGCTTGTCGGTGCTTATTCTGGACCTATTTGCCAGTGACAACAAATATGCAAACACAAATATACCAATGAAAAAATCTCCAAGACAAAGTGTCCAAATGATGTCTTCAACTTAACCAAGAGTTTTCCATGTCATTCCAAGTGTTGGTGAACAATATATCCTGTCGGTGTAGCAGATACCAGTGACTGTGCATAAAGTCACTTGCTTGCCAGTGAACATTGCCAATCCTCCAAAGAGCTAGAGTAGATAAGTGTTAATAGGTGTTGACATAAATGACAAAACCATATCAACATAACCAAAATACCAACAAAATCCTCCTCCGACAAACCTAGATAAGGAGCTTGAGAATGACTGTAGAGAAAGAGAAGCCCTTGTGTGTGCACTTTATGATCAACAAATAATGGGATTAACTGACAAATCATCTGGAAAGGCTATATGGGATAGGTTGGAGAATCTTAATGAAGGTGACCCTACAGTGAAGATTGCTAAACTTGATGGTTACCAAGTGAGATATGAAAACTTGAAGATGGAAGAAGATGAAAGGATTACTGCATTCATGGAAAGGGTAAATGAGATTGTTATGGGAATTCAATATTGTGGAGGAACTTTGAGCGAAGATGAAAATATGTCTAAAGTCCTAAGAGCCCTACCACCAGCTTACAAAATGAAGGCTACTACTATTAATGAGTTGTGAACAATGGCTAATACATTTGTCAACATAGAACCTTGGTTGGAAAACTATCTACTTTTGAGCTTGAAGAATTTGGACCTTCTGGAGCTGTGAAGATTAAACCTGCTTTTCATGCATCTACATCTGCAACCGGTAAGCAGGATTGGAAAGCTTTATATACCAAGGAATTGGAAGATATGAAGAGAGAAGATGATGAGTTTGAGCAACTTGAAGCACTATTTGCTAGAAGAGTACCTAAAGGACCAGTAGGAAGTAAGTATGAAGGAAAAGAACCTTTTAAATGTTTTGTATGTAATAAGATTGGTCATTTTGCATCTAGATGTCCTGAAAGGAATTTAAGATTTGAAGAAAGAGTTAGAAGATCATTTAAGCCTAACCCTGGATATTAGAACAAGTATAAGTACAAAAAAAACAAAGACAAATCATGCTACATAGCGGATTAGAAAGGCATTACTGATTCTGATGATGAACCGACAGAAGACTCTCCTAGTAGTTTTAGGAACGGGAAGGAATGGGTGTTCCTGGCTATCAAGGAAGATGATCTGGCACTGGAAGAGAATGTACTTGAAGAGAAGGCACTTGCTGCTAAAATTGAAGACAAGGATGAATGGGTAATTGATAGTGGTTGTTCACATCATATGACTGAAGATAAAGAGAAGTTTCTAAGTTTGCAAGAATTTGATGGCAGTCTAGTTAGATTTGGAGATGACAAAGCATGTATGATCAAAGGAAAAGGAACTATATCATTGGATGGTAAGAACAATACTGACAATATTTATTATGTTGAAGGTTTAAGGCATAATCTTTTGAGTATAGGACAATTGGTGGATAAGGGATTTCAATTATAGTTCAAGGATGGAAAATGAAAAATCATTAACAGATTTGGATTGGAGATTGCAACCAGTACACAGACAAAAGGTAATATATTTCATTTGAACTCTAGTGAGAAGACAAGTTTGACTACACAGATTGATGAGAGATGGCTATGTCATAAAAGGTTGTGTCATGTGAATTTTGATTGCATTGTAAAGATCAGTACAACTAAGGCAATTAGGGATATACCTAAGATTATGAAGTTATATATTCTGGTACATAAATGTTTAAATAGGCCAGAACCTCTTTTAGGAGTATACAAGATATATCTAATGGTGTTCTTGATCTTATTCATACTTATTTGTGTGGCCCTGCTAGAGTTAAAAGTTTTCAAGGTGATAGATATTTCATGCAAATCATCGATGATTATTCTAGAATGATGTGGGTTACTTTTCTAAATTTCTGAAGGAAAAATCTAAGGCATTTGAAAAGTTTAAAATCTTTAAGTCTAAAGTGGAAACTAAGATAGGATTGACGATTAAATGTTTGAGGTCAGATCATTGTGGAGAATTCACATCTAGTGAGTTTAATAACCTTTTTGAGAAACATGGTATAAGAAGAATTTTTTGTTCCTCGGACACCTCAACAAAATGTAGTTGTGGAAAGGAAGAACATAACTATCTTGGATGTTGCTAGAACAATGATGATGGAAGTTAGTATACCTCATATCTACTAGAGAGAATCAGTGAGAACAACAGTTTATACATTAAAAAGAGTACATATCAAAGGAGAAACTGGTAAGACATCTTATGAATTATGGTTTGGCAATACACCTATAATTAAGTATTTTAGAATCTTTGGTAGTAAATGTTATATCATGAGAGATAATATCATTGGCAAATTTGATCCTAGATGTGATGAAGGCATATTTTTTAGTTATTCTAATCCTCATGCTAATTTGATCTTTTCTCCAATTTATCTATAAATTGGATGAATTTCTTCAATCCTGATCTAATAATCACATTATCGATCTAATAATCACTTTGTCGAATCAATCTTTCTTTCACATTAGGTTTATGCACTTGAAGGTGAGATCCACAAACAAAAGCTATTTGAAGAAGAAAGAAGGACAATGGAGCCACATGAAGGAGATATTCAGATCTGCATTTGGTTTGCTTAGCTTTTTAATCTTGAATATTTTGCTTTCATGTCTTTATTGAGTGTGTTTAGGATTGATCATTGCAATGAGCTTTTGTGATTGAGCTATTATTAGTATTTTGATTTGCTTTGATGATTTCTGATTTCCTAGCTACATTAATTGGTGAACCCGACATGAACTAACCACTTAACCCTACTTTTGAGTGCTTTTGAGATGATTTGCAGGTCAAAAACCCAAGAAATAGGGTAGTGCAGGGTTTTTTGGGAACTTTTGCACCTGTGTCAAACATTATGCGCCTATGTCAAGGACATTCTGTGCCTGTGTCAAGCATTCTGTGCCTGTGTCAGACATTCTGCGCTTGTGTAGGGCCAGAAACAGAGGTAAAAGACAGTGTTTTTCACTTGCAAATTATTTTCTTTTGCATTCTGTTTCTGCTTTTTTGGTTTTGTTGGTACTAATTCTCTATGCAAAACCCTTGGCATACGCATGACAAAGACAACAAATGAAACTACTAACACGTTTTATGCAGGTTCGATAGTCAAAGACTAAACATATCAAACTTCTGACTTGGGTTTTGTAGGTTGCCTTGGACTACAACTAAACTTTGTGTTTGTAATTAATGTTTAGGCACCTAGTATGATTTCTAAATAGGATGGAATAAATATATGTTTTCTTTTATTGTTGAGTTTGACATTGAAGTAGGAGAGTATGCTCTCATCCTTCTTAGGGTGATTAGAAATCCAGATCTTCAATACCATGCTCATGTTTTTGATTGTGTGTCACCTTTAGAGGGCCTGCCTTCCCGACCATTTGCTTTTGCAAGCAAGTGACAATCATGAAAAGGGAACAACCCAAAGTGAGTACGGCTAGAATACCTTGGCATTCTAACTCACTATAAACAAATACCTGATGGGCGAAAGCTTTGAAGGAAGGGTTACATGGGAATTGTAGTTACTTGGGAAGTGATGACCCTTGAACTCTTTCTCATATCAACATCTAAGTAGGGCCTCAAGGTCTAAATCATGCTTGCACGACTACATTTGCTTGGTATCTTGGTGGGCTTAATGTCTCAATCACGCTTGCGTGACACCAAGGAGTAGTGCTTAACAGAAATCCTAACTAAACACCTTGTATTTAGAGGCCAAAAATCCTTCTAGTTGCTTGAGAAGGACAAGTTCGGATACTTGGAAGAGATACTAAGTTTTCCATGGGGAGATTTCCATGGGGACTGATGCTTGGCTGCCCTAAGAAGTGAGTGTCGTGGAGGGGAGCCCGTGGGGTCAAGCATCTATGTATTCTCCTTGAATCCCATAATGAGTCTACCTCTCAAGTACCTAATGTCCTTGCCTACCATAAGAAATGTGTGAATGAGCATGATAGTCTTGAGTCTAAGTTGAAGTATCTTGTCTTCTTTGCTTGTCAAAAGTTGAATTGCATCTCATTTCAAAAACAAGACAAATTGATTCAAAACAAGGTTAAACACAAGAACATTTCATCCAACAAAGTTCAAAACACCTTCAAACATGGTTGTCAAACATTTTTCAAAATCTTCTCTCAACATTCATGTCACTTAGATTTAGGTTCATCTTAGGTTTGCATTTTGCAAAGTCATTGTCAACTACCAAGGTTAGGTTTCACCTAGGACATACTCCTTTGCATATCAATAAGAGTCATCCATTTTGCATGTGTCCTCTTGCATTAGAGTAATACCATTTCATAATTCAAACTTAGGTTGACATTGTCATACATTTGCATTTGCATACCCTAGGTTTCTTCATTAAGCTTAGATCATTATCATATCATATTAGGGTCATTTGCATAGTAATTCTTCCTTTGCATATAGTGTCAAAACTAGGTTTTGTCATACTTGAGTAATCCAAATCTTTGATAAACCCTAAGTCATTGTTAGGAAGTCTAGACCTTATCAAAATTTTGTCTTTTTGTCATCAATGTCATTTGGTCAAACCTAGCTTAGTATCCAAGCATATAGGGGAGACATTGTCATTTTGTCCTTTCATCACTTGGTCCTTTTGTCCTTTGAGGTCTAGACATCATTTCAATTTCCTGAGGGTCTCTTTTTTTTAGATTTGCATTCCAAAAAGTTTGTCAAAATCTTGAAAAAAGAACAAAAACATAGGTTGCATTCTTGCCAGAGATTGCATTTTTGTCTATTTAGGTTGCATTTAGTTGCATATCATACATCATCCGTTTAAAATCAAAAATCCCAAAAACATTGCATAGTGACATGTCTATTGAAACAAGGTTTCAAGCACCAATGATGCAACAAAGTTTGACGTATCAACGGACAATGCAATCGAATTCTAATCCAAGGCAATCACAATTATATCCAACCCAACAACAAGGCAATATCGATCAAACTTTTTATGATGAAACAAATCTCCAAATACAAAAACTAGAGGAGAAATTAGCTCAAGAAAATGAGATTTTGGAACAAAGAGTGAAAAACATTGAGAAGAATAGATCACAAATGTCCAAAATGTTTCAAAAATTTCCAAGTCAAAATCCAAAGATTGAGCCAATTGATGTAAGATCTCTTCTTGAATGATCAGACATACCAGCTCTCCTCTCACAAATAGAGATGATGAAACAATTTCAAGAAAAGAGACAACATCAATTTCAACATTATGTGCCTCCACAACAAGAACAAGAAGGTGTTCACTATCAATCAGATTTTCAACCATCACAACCAATTGTTCAACAATTTCAACATATACAACCAATACAACCAATGGTTCAATTTCAACAATATGTCCAACCAACTATACAATGTCAACAAATGGTTCAACCAATGGTGGAATATCAACAAGTTCAATCAACATATCAATGTCAACAACCACAACCAAACATTCAAAAACAAAGGTTGCAACCCACACCAAGCCGAATTTTGAACATGTCAAACCAATCTGATCAACATCTAGTTCGAAATCAAAAAATGACATCAAACCAAATTCTTTCCAAACAAGTTCAAATTCCAGATACAACTATGTCAAAACCTTGAACGAAAGGTGGCTTTATTGCAAGGCTCTTAAGGAACCTACCAAGTGAGTTCTTTGAGGAAGATCAAGATAATACAATTATGTCTAGCAATGCCTCATCCCCCCGCAAACAAATTGACTCTCCAGTGGCATCTATACCTACACCTTTCAAAGTTTCACAAGAACCTTCCATATTGTCCTCATCAAATAATACACCCAAGGATGCAATTACCCAAGGGCTATCCATAATTGATTGCCAAGATAATCCAATTCATGATGCACATCATTGTCATGTTTTAGAAATACAAGACCCAATGCCACCATGCACTTTATTGCCATTACCTGTTTTAGAGGACCCCATTCGAAGTCCCTCTTCCTCATGTTCACGCATTGATTCCTTGCCAGAATCCATCCCAAATGTTCAAAGTGCATTTCCTTCATGCCAAAACATTGATTCCTTGTCAGAATCCACCATGCATATCCAAAGTCCAACCCCATGTCAAGAGGATAATTTAGAGCATAAAGAAATGCATGTTAAAATAGATCAAGATCAATATCTTGAAACCTATCATCCCATCCAATTGTTGACCAGGATCTCATCTTCCCAGACACTCATGATGATTCCCCTATTCTTGTCCATCCTATCCAAAGTCCTATTGACACTCCATTCCCCAAGCAAGATCAAGATATCCCAATCCATCCAATCCCAAATGATCCCCTTCCATTTCATGAAAAAAATGTCCTTTCAAATCCCATTGACATTCCACTTCCTGAGAAAGATCAAGATATCCCTTCCATCCTTTCCGATGATCCCATTAAAAGTCAAGAGCAAAGCACCTTTGAAGAGGATTCCAATGATCTTCCTCCTTGTCAAGATCAAATTATTCCTTTAAATCCTCAACAAGATCCTTTTGTTCCTCCATCTCCTTGTCTTAATGCTCCATATACACTCCAAGATCGCATTTCTTTTGATGATCCCATTATTTCTCCCATTCCATCTCTTGAAGAGCCTGTCATTGAACCATGTCCACTACACAATCCTAGTCCCCCTCATGATCCTAATCCCCCTCATGATTCTAACGTGTTAGTGCAAGATGTTCATGAACCCTCGACATGCACAATGGGTTCTTCCACTTTGGTGAAATCCGATCCACTTCAAGATCTCATTATTTCTCTCATATCATATCCACCTCATAATGGACTCGTGTCTTCTTCCCAAAGAAAAGAGTATCCTACAAGTCAAGATACTCATAAAGGCAAAGGAGTAGATCTTCATAAGCAAGAATCTCTTCATGTTAAAGAAAATTTTAAGGGTCATGCCCTCAGTGAAATTCCTCAAGACATTGGTATCCCTCCATCAAAATCAAAACATATCCCTTCCCCATCATCCCTTCCATCCATCTTAGGTCCTTATATCCCTTCGTCCTCTATGCAAGGTCAGCAAAGGCATACATCCTTGAGTAAATTTCATCCATCCAAAAGAAGTCCATTTCATTCATATCCATCCATGCATTCCTTTCCCCCTCCAAGCAATTTGGATGCTAAGTATAAACGTCATAACTCTAGCAATCCACATGTATTCAAGGATCAACATGTCCAATATAATCAACATGTCAAAACAAAGAACAATATGATCTATAAAGAAAAAGAAATATCCAAAAGGTCACAAAGGCCCATTGCTAAAAAACAAAAGTCAAAATATATATGGGTTCCTAAATCCCTTGTGCAAGCAATGTACTCCAAGGAACCACAAAAGCATGAAAAATCAAAAACCATGTGGATCCCTAAGCGGCTCCTTGAAGTACAAAAGCCTAAAGAAACATCCATCTTGGCATCCAAAATTGCTATTCCTCCATCCAAATATTCCAAGTCTATTCCTCCATCACCTTCTTTATCCATTTTGGGCCCTCATGTCCCAAAATCCATATCCTTTCCTCCATCCAAATCTCACAATCTGAGATCCATTTTTCCTCCATCAGTCCATCACCCCTCAAGGTGTGTGCCAATGTCGATCTTGCCAACATTTCCGTCCATTAAATCCCAATTCTTCCAATACCCTATCCATTATCCAATGCATATTTTTCATCCTTTGATCCCTCTGATCCAATCCTTTACATAAATCCTTGCCTTAGTTTCATCTCATTTTCCATGTCCTTATCCTACCAACATCTTTGAGCACACTTTTTAAGGTCAAGGTCCATTTTTTTTTTCAAGGCTACTATCCAAACAAAAAGACGCTTGAGTCCTTCTTCGATCCCCTATCATGTGTCCATCTTCTATTGAAAAAGTCAAAATCCAAAAAAAAAGTAAAAAAAAAGTGAAAAAAAAAAGACAAAAGAAAAAAAAAACAAGTAAAGCAAAAAAATAATTCGTCCACTGGTGAAAACCTGGCAAACAGGTGCCTTGGGCAAGTACCATGATGAAAACCTGGCCAACAGGTGTCATGCGTATTCTATGAACTTCTTGCATACCACACTTGGGGGCAGGTTTCCTCCTATCATATCCTTTTGTCCTTCATTGTTCCATTATCCTATCGAACCCATGTCATACCCCTTCATATCCTATTGTCCCTCATGTCCATTTCCTTTTTCCACATTTGATCTTGACAAGGCTGAGGATCTTAATGAGCATCATGCATCTTGTTTGCAGCTTTTAGTCCATCTTAGCTTTTGGTCTTTTGTCCATTTGCTTATTACAACCTTTCATCCATATTCCCTGGCTTATTGCAACTTTCTGCCACTATCCCGTATCCTATCCCGACCTTCAGTCCATGTCCCTTATACATTCTTGGTCTTGCTTATCCTATCCATATCTTATCACTATCCATACACTCTTTTTCATTCCTTGATCTTGATCTGACATAAGGATGCAAAATTTAAACATGGTTTCAAAAACCTCTTGACATGTCCCTCATGCCATGTCACTGCTTTACATTGTCATATCCAGTCTCTAGTCCCATCACACAATAGCCCTTGAAAATTGCATCCATATTGTCTCCATAATAAAAAGGCCTTTTTCTTCCCTCTATCCACCATCATTTCAGCAAGCCTATTTATTCACCTGTCATATTCCTTTCCTTGCTAGACACTGGGGGCAAAATCATAAAAATTGAAAAATGTCCTAAACAAATCTCTAAAAAATGGAAAAATGTCCTGAGAAAATCCCTAAAAAGTCAAATAAAGTCCTGAAAAAAATGAACACAAAGCAAAAAAATTGTAAAATCTCGAAAAACAAAACAAAAAAAATAAATGATCCCTTTGTGCATAAGACAGATCACCGAGTATACATCCAACGACACTCGCAATCATACACTACACTTTAATGAAAGTAGATGAAATTTTCACTCAAACCAGACATTCAACCTGATCCGAATTGTCATATCAATTAGCCTCAACATCGTTTGTCCTTGGCACACTATCATGGGTCTTATACAGGGTGTGGTATACTTGAAACCAGACTATGTCCTGTCTTAGATGGAGTACCGCATGTCTTGAAACTAGATAGCATGATCGTCCTATCAACACTTTCAACTTTTGACAATGAAGATCAAGATGTTTGTTTGACTTATTGGAATTAGCGAGTCTTATCATTTACTGATTTCTCTTCGATCATGTTCCTATGTTGCTCGATGATGTCACCGAGTAATTTAGAGTGATTGGGATGGTTCATGGTCCCTTTTCATTTTTGTTGTGATTGCTGTTTGTCTGTGATGTGTCTGTCTTTTGCAAAAAGGTTTGCATTTCAGCTCTGGCCTTCAATGCCATGATGCTACGCATCCATTTTGCTACATTAAAATAAAGGTTCTCACCTACAAAGTGCATTACTGAAAGCAAGTTTTTCTTCATCTCTAACTGTCTCATTTCTTCTTACTAACATTTCTTCCATCAGTTCGGATAGTCAGTTCGGTCTAGTGCTCCAATTTCCCCAAACACACATATGTTGCATCCTGCATTCATTATTTAGTACATTTGTATTACATCAAGCATCATATCAAGCATTTTATCCATTTCATATTATAAATGCATCAAAAGAACACATAAAAAAAAAATACATCCATACATGTTCCACAATGGTACATAAACAGGGCATAAGTCATCCATACATGGAAAATAACATGAGTCATAACACATTGCATCCCATCATATTGATGCATATCATATCATATGTCATAATAATGTCGGAGTACAAAAATTGGACTGTCTGTCCTAAGTATGGCCCGCAGGCTGACTACAAAATATCAAACTACATAATGTCCACTATCTCTATCCTAAGGAGCACGTGCCTCTGTCACTGGGTGCTCCCTCTGTCCTCCTCATCCCTACCATGTCTTGCAGATGATGTCCCTCCTAGTCCTGGCTATGGTGGTCTCATAGGTCCACTCACCCCCATGCTGCTCAATGACCTCCGAGAGCGTGCCCTGCTCTCTGTCCTCAATTGTGCCCGATATGAAGCTACTCTCTACTATGGTGGAACTGCACTCTCATATAGTGTCCTCCAATGGCGTATCTCCTCTCTGGTCTCTACCAACATCTGTGCCATCTCCTATGCACTGGCATCCCAAATCGACCCAATATACTTAGTGACTCTCTATTCTTCTCACTATGCCTGCGCTATTGCTGTATCTCGAGCCGCTCTGAGTCTGGCTATCTCTGCTTTGAACTAATCATTCTGTCTCTCTAATGTCGCAATATGATCATGCTGACTCGCTATGGTCGCCCTGCACATCTCCATCTCCTCTATTCTAGCTATCTCCGGCTCTATGGGTATATCCTGCAATGCCTCATGCTCGCCTGAATCTGGCTCATCCTCATCATCCCCATCCTCATCTCCATCCTCATCCCCCTCATCCTCCTCATCCTCATCATCTCCCTCCTCCTCTCCCGTGAGTTGGAAGTCCTCTTGTCTCCTCGCTACTAGAATGTTTGGATCTGTCAATGGCACTGGCCGCCATCGTGTAAACCATCTCTCATACTCCTCTGTCATCCTGACGTCCTCCACATCTGATCTCCAATCCCACTATCTCTGTTGTAGCTGTGAGAAGTTAGCATATGCTATGTATGGCTGAATCATACTCCCCCACTAACTTGTCTCTCTGTGAGATTGGGCAAAGTGTGTAGTCCTCCTAGGTACATCCTACCTCTCTCCAAACTGTCGTCTGACTCTCTCTGGCAGGTACAACTCAATCACTCTCTGGCGATTCACTGGTCGCCCAATCAAGTACCTCTCCTATCTACAATATGGAATCTCATCACTATCATCTTACCATCCAGGGCAATCACGATATGGCCTCCATGTGAACTCTCTCAGTCTATCTAGCTCATGTCGCCAATACAATATGTATCCAAATAGACCCTGTCTCAGTGCTCCCCCATAGCAATACACATATGGTCGATGTGGTAATACCTGTCTCTCTACAATCGGTTGACATATGGCTATGTGCTCGAATTCCCATACCTATAGCAATGTGACTCCACAGCTCAACGTCTACACTCCCTGATATGCTATCTGATGCAGCTGAAAATACAGCATAGCCAGTACACATGGTCCCCATGCATACACCGTACCCTCTGTCACCATCCGCTCTAGCACTCTTCCCCATCTAATAGGGAATCCATGTCCTTGTCTATCTCCTATAATAGACATGCTATCACCACTGCTATCACCACATATCGTCGATCATACTCTGATGCCATGGTCTCCCAACCGATCTCTCTCTCCACGATGTCCAGATCATCTGCGTCGCACTCAAATAATCTGTATAGAGCATCTCTCCCTATCACTAGGTCATACTCTACCATCTCTCCATGAATCAGAATGCGGAGGATACGCCATACATCCTCCAGTGTCACAGTCGCCTCTCCAGTCGCTAGATGGAAGGAGGAGGTCTCTGAATGCCATCGCTCTGCCAATGCGGTAAGAAGTCCTATGTTTGCCCTAATCTTGGGCATGAATGTGATATAGTATATCCCAAGTCCTGCTAATGTATCTCTGTCCATGCTCCTGAGTCTATGTCGTAGCATGAAGCAATCAGGTCGGTTCTCTCGTGTGATCAACGGATATTGTCGACACTGCATCACAATTGGGGCATATTTTGTCAGTTTTAGGGTTTGCTCCTATGGGTTGCATTTCCTCATTTCATCCACAAATCAGAGTGTTTCTAAGCTATTCTAACCTATCCTACCCTTATCCCCCCTTTTCGAATCATTTGCATGTTGTTTTAACCAAAATTAGGGTTGCCAATGCACTTCTGCGCCTGTGTTCTGCATCCTGTGCCTGTGTATCATAACCTGCACCTGTGTATCCCTACACAAGTGCAGAAGACCCTACACAAGTGTAGGATTTTCCCTACACAAGCGCAGGAGTCCCTTTCTGCATCCCCTATGGGCCCCACAATGTCCAGCAAGCAAGTCAAATTCATAAAATTGAAAACATGGGTTTTTGAGATACATACCGCTACTCCCGCGTCGTCTGGTCATCTGAATGTGCGTACATGTTCTTTGAGGTGATCTGCCCTTGGAATGTTCGCCATCTCTCTGCAAGTGTCCTTTTCCAGAGCAACAAATCCTCTTCTTGAGCTAGTGCAAATGAGCAAATTTCACTCTCTTTGCCTCATTTATAGATCTTTGTCAGTGCATAGATGGACATGCACTCTCTCCATCTCATGTTGGTTGCGGTCTTTTGTGTCTTCAATTGCTTTTCCTTCATGCATCTGGTCTCTGATTGTCAGTTTGTTTGCTCCTATCATTTTCTATCATTTTTATTGATCAATTGGCCTCTTCTCTGCATGTTTCCGGCCAATTCCTCGAGGGGGCATGCATATTTCATTGTCATTGTCTGGGGCATTTTCATTATTGTTCTTTGAAACAACGCTTAAAATCGCATTGTCTCAAAGAGGGGCAAAATGTAGACACCTAAAAATGGTCAACGCTTGCGGAATCGTACTTTAACATTTATGCATTGCCTTATTTTAGGATTTTTGCGTTGCATTAACATTTCTCCTATGTCACGCACTTGGTCTTTATCATTTGCGAGCATCGAGTCTTTCTTCTGCATTCTTCAGTTGTCTCGCTTTCGAAATTGGTCTTGTCAACAACAATCTTCAGTCATGATTTTGGTCAATCTTATCCTGTCGCATCAATGTGCGTGCTAATTTGTCATCTTGCGTTATCATTTTCAATCTTGTCATTTTGCGATCAATTTGTCATCGATCTTCGTCCTTCTCAATCGTGTTTATTTGGATCAATTAGTCATTGTTCCTCGTCAATTGGCGCATTTATCAATCACATCGTTTGTCAGCATTGGTCTTTTATCAAGTCAGAATCATGATCAAATCGAATTGACGTTAATTATCCTTTGTCAAGACCTAATTGTCATCCTTGCATTTCTAATTCATCTTCTAGGGTTTTATGATTTATTCATTTAATCTTGTTTGTCATTTCTCTCTCTAGGTTAAATAAATTATTTATTTATCCTAGGTCTTCGAGTCACAATTAAATGTTTATTTAATTGGCTAATTATTCCTCTTTTTGTGAATTAATTAATAAATGACAAATTATTAATTAATTTACCTAATTTCACATCATTCCTAATTTCCTATTTCCTCATTTTCTAATTTCCTAATTCCTATTTTCTATTTTTCTAATTTTCTAATTTTCTAATTTCTAATTCAATTTCCTCCTATTTTCCTCCTAATTTCATGGGAATGACATTTCAATTTGTCATAATTTGTCATAATTGACAATCAATCAATTTTGACATAGAAAGTTGTCATAATTTTGTCATGAATTATCAATCAATCAATTTTGCATAGAAAGTGCAAATTTGTCATAATTTGTCATATTGATTTGCAATTTCCATTTGAATCTCCTCATGCTAATTTGATCTTTTCTCCAATTTATCTATAAATTGGATGAATTTCTTCAATCCTGATCTAATAATCACATTATCGATCTAATAATCACTTTGTCGAATCAATCTTGCTTTCACATTAGGTTTATGCACTTGAAGGTGAGATCCACAAACAAAAGCTATTTGAAGAAGAAAGAAGGACAATGGAGCTACATGAAGGAGATATTCAGATCTGCATTTGGTTTGCTTAGCTTTTTAATCTTGAATATTTTGCTTTCATGTCTTTATTGAGTGTGTTTAGGATTGATCATTGCAATGAGCTTTTGTGATTGAGCTATGATTAGTATTTTGATTTGCTTTGATGATTTCCGATTTCCTAGCTACAGAAGTATTTGTTGATGACATTATTTTTGGAGGTGAATGTAAGTTATGCATAGAATTTTCTAAGAATATGGAGAAATAATTTGAGATGTCTATGATTGGAGAAATGAAATTTTTCTTAGGTTTGCAGATTACTCAGACTCATAAAGGTATTTTCATTTGTCAAACTAAGTATGGTAAGGAATTGTTGAAGAAATTTGGTATGGGAGATTCTAAACCAGTAAGTACTCATATGGTTACAAGTGAGAAATTGACAAGAAAAGATGTTTCTAAACCTATGATTGGAGGTCTGTTTTATTTGACTCAGACTAGGCCTAACATAATGAATGATGTTTGTATTGTTTCAAGATTTCAAAGTGATCCTAGAGAAAATCATGAGAGTGCAGTGAAAAGGATTTTTAGATGTTTGCAAGGTACATCAGAATATGGTTTTTGGTACCCTAAGGATAATAACTTTACTTTATGTGCATATACAGATGTTGATTGGGCTGGAGATGTTGATGAAGTAAATGTTGAAGGATATAAAGGTGGATTGTGATGCATCGGTAGTTATTCATTGTGATAACTATGTTGCTATTGATATATCAAATAATCTTGTATTTCATTCTAAGATAGATGATATATCTATCAAGTGCAACTTTTTGACAGAAATGGTGGAAGAAAATGAAGTTAGATTGGTTTATGTGAACACTAAAGATTAGATTATAGATATTTTCACTAAACCTTTGCCTAAGGAATCATTTGAGTACCTGAGAGACAGATTGGGAGTTTCTACCCCTTCGATAGAGACTTGATTAATGTGGTTTGGCATCAGTCTGGTATGCACTATCAGAGATACTATTCATTCTGGCACTGATGTGGCGATGCTATTGCTCAAGGGGAGTAGTCAGCTTTGTGATTCAGTGGTTTATGTTTTTGCTTTGGTATTTTAGTCAGATTTATCTTTGTGTAGGAGATTGTTGGTTGTCATCCATTGAGGAGACTTGTTTGGCATTTCTTGGTACTTAGAGATGTTTTTCACATCTAGTGTTGCCATCAATGCCAAAGGGGGAGATTGTTGGCCATTTGGAGGAATTGATTGTGTTTCATTGATTTTTTGTCATTGATGCCAACACTAACTGTTTGGATGCTTTATCGGTACCCTTCTGGTCCCGGTAGGTTGAGTGGTTTTTGGTTGTTTTGGATCTAACATGATTTGTTAGGCTCCAGTATGATTTGGTTATGGAATTGGCTTGTTCATGATACTCATGCTTATATTCAGTAAGTTAGTTTTTGTCTGGTGATCGGATGCTGTCCTGTTTTCTTAGAAGCTTGGCTTCTGGTTCTGGCGAGGGTTTCACCAGAAGAGATTTTGATGAAGATCTTTGATGAATTGCGTAAGTGGTGTTGGTGCAGCTTCTGGTGGAGTTTCAAGATGTTGATGGTGATCATGTTTGAGACTTGGTGGATGGAGATCATTGTTGTAGTGTGTGGACCTATGCTGGGTCTTGATGTATCTAGGTTATGGACCAACTTTAATGTAAGGTGTGGATTGGACCTCTCGATGTGCTTCCAGGATATCTTATATGTTGGATATTATTTTCTTGGTCTAAGGCCGATATGTTTTGTAATTATGTAATTGGTTTATTTTCTTGTGGCCAACCTGATTGTTTGTGGTCGAGGGTGTGTATATATAGATGTAAGATCTCATTGTAGATCATCATGGTTATGTTAGAGATAAAGGGAAATGGATATGTCATGTGTGAATAATGTAATATCATTCATGAAGAGGATTTGGTCGATCATTGGAGATCGAATTGGGTTTATGTAAGAGAATTTAGTCCTCCGGTAGTGAGCTTAATCGGAACTGTACTCAAGCATACGAGATGCTATGTTTTGTAGTTCAACACTTCTCCGGATTGTAGTCTGGATTTCTATGTAGTCAATGAGACTCCTTTTATGATGAGTAGTGCGCTCTAGGCTATTGGCCTTCCTACAAGTGCAGGCCCCTCAATTGCAATTCACATACTTACTACAAAACTATTATCTAACTGTGGGTAGGCTTCCCACTGTGGTTTTTCTCTTTACCGAGTTCCACGTATAAATCTTGGTGTGGTGGATGGTATTTGTTCTATGATTATTGTTTATGCTTAATTGATTTAACTGCTATTTTGGTATTAAAGTTTTAATTGCTAATGGCTCTGGTAATCTGTGACAACTGATTCACCCCCTTCTTAGTTGTCTTCTGGCTATTTGAACTGTCTAACAATGATAACTCAGGAAGAATAGAAATCTTAAATTACATGTGCATTTTATTTACAAACTCTTGGCACATTTTGATAGCTTCTAATCTTGGAATAGGAGCAAAGGTTTCTTGAAAATCAACACCTTCAACTTGAGCATATCATATACAAGCTAAACTTTCTTTGTTCCTTACCACTTGACTATCTTCATTTAGCTTATTTCTAAAGACCCACTTGTTACCTCTTCACTCAAGAGGGTTGATTCATCAAAAGGAGTTGACCACATATGAGGATAAATAGATTTATTTTATTTTCCTAAGAGGGGTGATCAATCTAAGGATGCCAACCCCATTTAAATGCATTAGAATTAAGCTTTGTTTCCCCCAAAAGGGGTGATCCATCATGCTTAGTCAGCCAACCCAAAAGGGCCCTCAAAAATTATATATATATTTATAGGATGTGAGAACCCAAGTACATGAAAGGTGATTAGAAATATGGGGACAAAAATATATAATTAAACATATATGAAGGTTATCCAAGGTTGCATATATATTATCTTAAAATCAAGGAAAAGTATTGACTGTAATGACCCTTCTTTGACAACAACAATATTATGGCAACATTTATGTTCTCTCTTTGACACTAATGAAAAAATATTTCCAACATTACCATCTTGATTCTCCAAATCATTCCATTCATCCAACACCCTCACTCCTAGTGAAAGAATAGATTTTTTGTCGTGTTTTCTAAATTTAATCCAAATCCAATCCACACAACTAATCTACATCTAATATCCTATCCATCCAAACATAGTTAAAAAGTAGAAACATATAGCTAGAACTATCCATCTACTCTAAGACATATTTAAATACATCTGGACATCTAATTACCAACCTTTCTATTGGTCTTGTTTGATCATTACATCATTATCAAGAAATATCATTCCTAATCCTTATGTTATACTATGGATATATCATTGTAGATGAATCCACAACTTTGTGGATTTAGGATTAGGTAATTGATAGAAAAAACGCTATAATCTCTTGCCTTTGGAGAGAATCCATTTTGATGCGAATGGTTTCCTCCTTGAGTGTCTCTTAACCCTTTTATTTGGTTAAGACAAGATCACGTAGAGAGTTCCACATGTCATTGCTACCCAGGTTCTCCCCAAAATGTTTCCCCGACTTCCCTTCAAAATGCATGAGCATGCCATGTGGTAGTTGCATGATGCCCACAAAATATTTTACCTCCAAAGAACACATCAGGGAAGAAACCACATGTTGACACCATAGAGGCTTTTGAAGATTAAAAGAAAAGAAAAATTAACAATTCCAAAAGTGCATCATGTGTCCAACACATGAGAAAACATAAAAGGCAACAAGGAAAACATTGGATTTTCATCCTTGAAGATTTGAAATGTCCTTCAACATATTCAGCCTTGATCAGACATCTCGCAAATCACTAATGACTTTGCGAGATCAAATCATTTTAGTGATTCTACTAGTATGTATTCATTTCTCAATCCTGAGTAGACCTTTTGACCTTTTTTAAGATGTCATTTGCAAATATTTTACTTTCCTTATACTTTGGTATAGAAAGATATTATGAACATTATATTTTCCCTCCTTTCCATGAAAATACATTCTTTCCACCTCATTACCAATGAAATTATATTGGTAACATTGTAACTTATTATGCACCATATTGCTCCACTATAAAAAGTTACAAATAATTTCCAAACATTTACCTCTTACCTACCTATACATAGTCTTCTTTGTAGCCTAATTACACTTACCAACAAATTTAAGAGGCCTATTTTATCCTCTATCAACATGCTCATCCTCTCACCCAGCATCAATACATGATAAACTTTAGCAATGTTGAATTTCCAACAATAATTGAAATCTATTGAGGAACAAGAATATCAAAGTTAGCTTGCTTACTAAACCCAATCGCAACAACAATAAGTGAAATCCCAAAGAAAACAACATGATTTGTTTCTTGCAATGCAAGTTGCTACTAGGGAAGAAGATAAACTCAAGTGAAAAGACAAATCATCCTTTAGAACCTCAAAATTTGAAATCCTAAGTTTCAAACAAGGGATGATTTCTAATGAATGACCTAGGTTTAATGTCCCAAGTTTTAAAGGCTCTTAGTCTGTACTTTCACAAGAACATATCTCTAAAGAGACTATTTACACTTAAAAAATTAGATTTCTTGATCTCATTTGGAAAAAAATATTTCCCCCTCAATTCTCTTGTCTTGATACCATTTCAATCTTTAAGGGTGGACCTATGGTCTGGAGGGATGGTAGGTTACATGAATAGAAATAAGAAGAGAAACATCTTGTTTGTCGGGAGCTTCAACATGCTCATAAGGATGAAGAGTTTTTTCCTTTCACTTGAGGAAAACAAAGATGAGAAATTGCAACAACAAATTTCCATCTTTGTAGAAGGAAAAAGACAAGAGGATGATTCATGCCTTTTATTTGATGACCTTCCTTTCTTCTTTGAAGATAGGGAAAAGAAAATTTTCATGCCTACTTTAGTGGTAGTGCAACAAGATAATTTGTGGAAGATGACAAGCAACATAGGAATAAGGTAGGAGAAAAGTCTTTTTCTTGAAAATGAGAATTATGGCACATATGAGGTTGCCTCCCACCCTATGCATAAAATTGTAATAAAATCCACATCCCAGGAGGAGAAAAAAAAGGTTTCTTATGAGGTAAATATAATTCCTATAAAGGGAGGAAGTGAGGAGTTTGATGAGGCCCAATTTTTTGATGAGTTAGAAGTCTTTTGCTCATCCATTGACATCAAATAACCATCTCCCAAGATAAATTAGAATCATGAGAAAAAATAATGGGAGGAGGTTCCCATTATATTAGAGGAGTTATCAAAGCCAAACCTCATTGGTTAGCAAACCATAATAGAAGCAAAGCACAATTATGAGTTTTGAACTAATTGTTTGAACTTAGCACTTTCAAGATGATGCCCAATATAGAAGATCGGAGGAAAGTAACGCTTGGTTCGTTCCATCTCACAAATCAAGAGGCTGGATCTCTTAAAAAAAAGAGATGTTCAATGATTTCTCTTACACCCAAGATCCATGAAGGTAAGGGGAGAGGATACTTTCATCAAACACCTAGGGTTCTACAACAAATTGGGCAAGCACCTCAAACACTTCAAATAATTGTTCTTTTTAGTGCACCAATGGAAGTGTTTTCTAATCTAATAAAAATAAGCCTTCCTAAATCACCCCTGCAAGCATAAATGTATTAGTAGTTTCAAAATTAATGTTACTTGCAATCAAAAAGATTAGAACATAAATTAAATTTATTTCTATATTTTTATTTTTATTTTGCTTTTTGTTGACCTAGTTAACAAGACATGATTTTTTTACAATGATTTTTACCTCAAAAATTAAAATGCAAATAACAAACCCCTACTAAAATTTTAAGATCTTTTTGAAATGTATTATTTTAAGAAAAATACCTTTGATTTGAGCCTTAGAAAGAAAATTTGTTACAAAATCCTAATTTTTAAAGATTTATTTTTTCATGAATTATTTTTCATCAAATTTAAAAGCACAAAAGACAAAACCCATCTATAAATTTGACATCTTTCCAAAAATATAGGAAAATCCAAAAAATTCAATAATTTACTCCCAAAATTAATATATGTATATATGTGTGTATTGTTGGACACAATGGATAACTAAGAGGGGGGTGAATCAATTATTCAAACACTTTTTCCTCGACAAGAAGATACGGGTAGTATTTAAAACAAATTGAGTGCTAACCGGTAGCTCAAACAGTGCAAACAAGGTGTGTGAATAAACTTGCTAAAACATTAACATAACACATGCACAAGAATACATCACACAACACCAGATATATACGAGGAAAACCCAATGTGGGAAAAACCTTGGTGAGAATAGCTACTGGAGATCTTCTACTCCAATCCAACCTCACAATAAATCTTTGATTAACATATTTAGGGCACCAACCCCTGATTTATGAACACTAACTCAAAGGAGTAGTAACCCTTGCATAATTTATAGGATACAACCTAAAGGAGCTACAACCCCTGCACTATGCTCCCACTTAGTGAAAACAATATAAAACTCATTTATACAAATGAAATCACTAATGCAAATGAAGTTTTGCAACCTTAAAATATTCTCCTCTATTGGTTTCAGCCTTACCGAAATGTATTCTCTTCGCCCACTCTGCAACTTGACTTTGTTGATAACATTTCTAATTCCCCTCTCACAATGTATTCACTCTTTCAACTCACACTTGATCACTCTTAATCAGGTACAACTTATGCTGGTTTGTCACCTCTTTGTTCAATGCATACTCCACCAGTTGTTCCTTACATCGGTTTACCCTACTTCTCCTCTTCGGTCTATTCTTCACTCATAAACACTTCAAGTGTTTATCTCTTTAGCTCTCAAACAACAATTTCACACTTGCCTTCACTATATAGCAGCAGTAATCACAGTCTCGAGTCATCATATTTAAACTTGAGCTTTCCCACCAAGAATCAATTCAAACTTAGGGCAGTTAGGGTTTCCTTCACCTAACAAAATTTGTATGAGATCCGATCCAATTTGCCTTGGATCAATCACCTGTACTCAAGGAATGCATCTATACACATTTTCCATTATAAAATGCATATTTGCTAAAGATAGCAATCTCGTCCATGATTTTCTGCCTTGAAATTTGTTGACTCATTTACAGTCCAATTATTTCCTTCTCAAGGTCATCTTGCAGTCTAATTTCTTTGCTTTGATCTAGGTGCCAACTACTCCCTGATCTTTCTCTGTCATTCTTTCTTCCTTGAGCCGTATCAGTCAATTATCATCTCGTGATTTGTGGTTGTTTCATTAATGTCCACTTAGCTATTTCAACAACCATGTCGATGGAAACTTCACCAACCTCTGCATGCTTGCCACCTTAGCTCCACATGGCATCACATCGGTCATGCACTCACATCATCGACACAAGGTCAGTTTACACTTGAAAATTCACCAAACTCATATCAACACAAGCCTTTACCAGTGAGACCTTCTCCTCCCGCTAAACAGTGGTGCACACTACATTGATAACACATCTTCACCTCCAGTGGTTTGTGATCATTTTAACATTATTCCTCTTCATCATAATCAAGTAGCCAATCCTCCAGATCAGTTTATGCTCTACCATTTATCACTCAACATGATAACACACACATGCATCTTACCTCATATTGGTGATGTTACTGATAGTCTCAATACCTACTTGTCTTCCACCACACTGGTTGTCCACCATACCAGTTGACAAGACTTCATGTTAATCTTCCTTATGTCGGTTCAATCTGCTTCATACCGGTTTGACATACTTCTACTGGTAGCCTGTAATACCAGTTGACATCAATGACAACTCAATGACAACTCAATGCCAACAATCTCCTTGTTTGGCATTGATGTCAACATTGTCTTTTCTAGTTTCTCTCCCCCTTTGATAGCAATGGCAAAGGGAACCTTAGTCAGACACCAATAATCTCTCCTTTAACTTTATCGGTTAGGACACAATCTCCCCCTGTGTCCATGCATCATGATTCAAGAGTCATAAGATAGTAACAATGGTTGACTCCCCTTGAATCATGCAATCTCCTATGCATTCAAGTGTTGCCAGATGGTGGGACAACTCCCATCTTTTCTCTCAAATACTCAAATTGAGCCAAAGGAAGTGGCTTGGTAAATATGTTAGCAATCTGCTCACCAGTTGAAACATATTCTATGATGACCTCTTTGTCTGCTACCTTCTCCCTCAAGAAGTGATACTTGATGGCAATGTTTTTTGTTCTTGAGTTCATTACTAGATTCTTGGAGATGTTGATTGCACTTGAGTTATCACACCAGATTGGAATAGGTTTTGGTATCTCCACCTGTATGTCTTTTAGTGTCTGCTTCATCCATAAAACTTGTGAACAACATGTAGCAGTTGCTATATACTCTGCCTCAACAATAGATAATGACACTAAATCTTACTTCTTGTTGTGCCATGATACTAACCGGACTCCTAAATAGAAAGCACCTCCACTTGTACTTTTCTGGTCATCTATACTTCATGCCCAATCTGCATCAGTATAAGCCTGCAAAGAAAAGTCTCCTTTCTTTGGATACCACAAGCCATAAATAATAGTTCCTTGCAAATACCTAAAGATTCTCCTGACTGCATTCAGGTAGGACTATTTAGGAGAATCTTGGAATCTTTCTACCATGCAAACAGCTTATACAATATCTAGTCTATATGCTATTAAATATAAAAGACTACCAATCATAGACCTATATAGTGTTTCCTCAACCTCAGGTGACTCATCTAGTTTGCTCAGCTTACAACTGGTAATCATGGGAGTACTTACCGGTTTGTTGTTCTCCATCTGAAATTTCTTTAGCATGTCTTTCGCATACTTGCTTTGGGAGATGAAAATTCCTTTCTTCTGCTGTGAGATCTGCAAACCAAGAAAATAGGACAACTCACCTAGCATGGACATCTCAAACTCTGTCTTCATTTGATCTGGAAATTCTTTGCACATGATGTCCTTGTCTCTACCAAAGATAATATCATCCACATATACAACAAATATAATCATGTGATCTCCATTTACCTTGACATACAAGTTGTTGTCTGCATTCCCTTTCTAGAATCCTTGCTCCTTCAAGTATTTCTCTAACCAAAATACCATGCTCTGGGAGCCTGCTTCAAACCATACAGTGCTTTCTTCAACCGGCATACAAAAATCTCATCTTCATGCAACAAGTACCCTTACGGTTGTTCCATATACACCACTTCTTCAAGATTACCATTGAGAAAAGCATATTTTACATCCATCTGATACACTTTGTATCCCTTATAGGCTGAGAAGGCTAAAAACATTCTTATTGCATCTAATCTAGCAACATGTGCAAAGGTTTATTCAAAATAAATACCTTCCACTTGAGCATACCCTTTGTAAACTAACCTTGCTTTATGCCAGACTATCTTACCTTCTTCATTCATCTTGTTCTGGTAGACCCATTTAGTACCTATGACATTCTTGTCCGTTGGTCTAGGAACAATTTCCCAAGTCTGATTCTTCTGAATTTGTTTTAATTATTCATCCATGGTATCTACCCACTTCTCACTTTTTCTTGCATCATCAAATGTTTTGGGCTCTACTTCAATCATGAGGCAAAAATTTACCTGCTCACTTTCCCTGGCTAATCTCCTTCTGTTTTGCACACCTTCATTTCTATCTCCTATGATCTGTTCTTTTGGATGATTCTTCTATTGGCATATGATGAAGCAGTGACAAAGTATGTTGTCATTGATGTCAATATGTGCTCAAGCAAGTACACTGGTATGCACTGGTATGAAGATTGGAAGCGGTTTTGGTCAACCGGGATGAAGTGGACCGGTGTCGAGGTTCACTAAGTATAACTACCGGTTGGTAGTCTCTATTCAGTTTTAGGGTTTCTGGTATGATCTGTGTGGTGCAATCGATGGTCTTTTGTGAATGTTAAGGATAAGGATCAAGATTCCATGTTAGTTGTGTGCACATGAAGGATTTCCTTTAGGATTTTGTGTGTGGAGATCAAATGCATTGAATGCCTACCTCGGGAATGTGCGATTTTCTGAGCGGTATATGAAGAGCGCGTGATGGGTTACCATTTTCTAGATATAATGAAGATTGGACAATGCAGAGTGACTTGAGATCTGTTTAGATCATTTCATTCTATGTAATGTGTTTGGACGGTCAAATTTGGACCGCTTGAAATTGTAAACCTAAAATACTTAGGGTTTAGGGTTTATGTTACCGACCTAATTCTTGTCAATACGGTCGATGAGTTTTGATATTGTTGTTGTTGGCAAATGTTGTATTTGTGTCTACATATTGAGATACTTGCCAAACCAAAGTGTGAAACCTGTAGAGTGTGATTGCAGAGGAGAGGAGCTGAAAAGGATCTGCCTTAGCAAGCATTGTTGTTATCAGATGAAAGCTTTACCTGTTGACTTCTAACCATTTCAACAAAAGGAAAATCCCTTGACCGGGTAGCTTTAATAGGCTTGTTGTAAATCCTCTAACCAGGTGACTCAAGTTCATTGAGTTCTTTAAATCCTCTAGCGAGGTAACCTTTAACAAGGTTTCAACCTTTAATAGGGTTTATAGCCATCCCTTAACCGGGTGATCTCTAACAGGATCGGTTCCTAACAGAATCTTATTGTAAAGTCTTTAACCAGACTAGGCTCCTAACAGAGTAGACTTCAAAAGAGTTCAAAACAGGCTTGTGGGTATTCATCCCCACCGTGGTTTTTCCCATTTGGGTTTCCACATGAAAAATCTATGTGTCATGAGTTGTGCATTTTTCATGTGATGATTGAGTATTCTTTGTTTAGTTGAATATGCATGCAGAGCTAATTGGTATGGTATTACTGATACAACACTTGCATGAGTATATTGGTGATTTAGTTATCAAGTGTTGAATGCTATTTGAAGTATTCAGCTTTATAGGTCTTGCTATCTGAATTCTTACTATGTTTAACCGGTATTGCCATGGTTAAGTTCAGTGATGAAGACAACCAGTTAGCATTGTTTTAAATTGATAAAGTATTGAGAAAGTTTTTTCTTATAACTAATTCACCCCCCCTCTTAGTACTAGTTAGGGTATCATTTGTTCATCATTATTTATCATCTTCTGCACATACCGGTTAAGGATCTTATTTGGTGCATCACTACCGGTCCATTGTCAGTTTGTTCTTTATATTCAATATTTGATTCATCAATATAAGGTGTTGGTGTAGATTTTCCTCTAAGTGAGTCCTCATCTATTCTCACATTTACACTCTCAACCACCCTTCTCAATCTCTTGTTGTAGCATTTGTAGGCTTTATTGTTGGTTGAGTATCCCAAGAAGATTCCTTCATCACTTTGGGAATCAAAACTTCCTAATCTATCAGCATCTCTCTTGATGAAACACTTACTTCCAAACACTCTGAAGTGTTTGAGTGATGGTTTCCTTTCATACCATAACTCATAAGGAGTCATTCTACTGTTCACTCTTAACTGTACCTGGTTTAATGTGTAGACTGCAATATGAACTGCTTCCTTCCAATATATATCCAGTATGTTGGCCTCATTCAACATAGTCCTAGCCATCTCCTTCACTGTTCTATTTTTCTTCTCTACCACCCCATTTTGCTGAGGTGTCCTTATAGCTGAATATTGTCTTCGAATTCTATGTTTCTCATAGTAGTCAACAAACTCATTGCAAGAAAATTCTCCACCCCGATCGGATCTTAAGCATTTTACCCAGTATCCACTTTCATGAAATACCTTTCTTCAGATAATGCTCTTGTCCTTGTTGGCCAACATAGGTCTATATGTATCAACTCCAGAGGTCTTGAGGTGTTATATTCCTTTGTTTTAAAGTTTACCTTTGCTTGCTTACCTCTAACACATTCATCATAGAATGTGCTTTCCAGTTTTATGATCTGAGGTATGTTTCTCACACATCAGTTCTTGCTTATCTTAACCCGATTATCAAAATTCATATGGCCTATTCTTTGGTGCCACAACCAGCTTTCATCAACCTATCTCATCATGCATTGGGACTCATAGCATTCCTTCAGATTTGTTCTCCTCAATTTTGGCATGGCAAAAATCATGATCCAACCCCTAGAAAACTTATCCATTTCGTAGCCTACGTCCTTCAAGGTTGGTTGACTTCCCTCATAAGTCGTATTGGTTTGCATCTTCATTTTTGTCATTTTCATGTTTTTGCCTTCATCTTTTATTTTATCTTTTCTCTACACTAAGGGTTTTAAAACCCAAAATGCATTGTTTCTTGTGTTTTCTTGCACGTTAGGTTTTAAAGCCCAAAGTGCAATTTTGGTCTACCAAGTAATGCAAGTCAAATCTTAAAACCTGACCTACAAGTCTACCTATGTGCAGGTCAAGGAATCTTTCCCGACCTGCAAGTCTATGTGCAGGTTGGGGAATTTTTCCTGACTTGCAAGTCTGCCTATGTGCAGGTCAGGGAAATTTTCCTAACCTGCAAGTTTATGTGCAGGTCAGAGAATTTTTCCCGACTTGCAAGTCTGCCTATGTGCAGGTCAGGGATTTTTTCCCGACCTGCAGGTCTATGTGCAGGTCGGGGAATTTTTCCCAACCTGTACGTCTATGTGCAGGTCAGGGAATTTTTCCTGACCTGCAAGTTTGCCTATGTGCAAGTCAGGGAATTTTTTCCCGACCTGCAGGTCCATGTGCAGGTTAGGAAATTTTTCCAGACCTGTAACCTAGGTTTTTCCCTTCTTGCATATCGGACTTTAAAGTCCGACATGCAATCTTTGATTGATTTTCCTTGCACATTGGACTTTAAAATCCGATGTGCGAATTGTAAGTTTCCTTCTCAGGTTGCAGATTGAAATTTAAAGTTTGATGTGAGAATTTTGAGTTTCCTTCCCAGATTGCAGATTAGACTTTAAAGTCTGACATGTAGTTGCTTATCAATTTTTTCCCTTGCAAATCGGACTTTAAAGTTTGACCTACACGTTTTTCCCATTTTGTCTCCCAAGTCATTTCTGACTCCTGTTTCTTGTTCCGATTGATGAAATTTGCTTGTCCGATGGTGATCATTTTCAAAACACTAATGATCCATGTTGAAATGTCCGAGCCTTCTCCCAACAAATCGATAGAGAAAAGAAGAAGAGCTAATGAGATTGTTGATATGGCACGAGACAAAGCTAAGATGCAAGTTGCTTTGGCTTGGTTTGAAGAATTTCATAAATCTAGTGAGTAGGAGAAAGTAGAATAAAGTGTCCCTTTTTGACATTTTCTTTTTATGTAGTTGCATTGTTAGATGCTGCAAGTTTTCTCGTAACGAAATATTTTCTTTCTCTTGTAGTTGTAGTCAAGTGGGACTATGCAGTTGAATTAGTCAATTGTGCCCACATTTTTCTCCACTCTTTTCCTATATAAGGAGGACCCTCATTTGTAAATCTTTATCATTTATTATGCTAAGCAAGACTCTGCCGAATTTTTGCCTCAACTAAGGCTTTGAGCTTTTGTTGTGGAGATTCAATCAAGCAAATAAAGAAAGCAATTTTATTTGATCTCAAACTTTGTGTTGTGTCAAAGATTGTTTATATGAGTTTATGTTCCTATGTTCATTGCTTATATATGCTTTTTAATGCCTTGGTATTGGTGATATTGTTTATGTTAGTAAGAGAGCCCTCTAATTGTGGAAGTAGACTTTGTGCTCTTTGCATATGGGGAATTTTCTGATGATAAGTGATTATTAGTAGGCTTTGTATTGTTGCTATTACTTGTAGTTTTAAGGATTGGGAAAGTACACTTGAAGACTTTGAGTTGCAAGTTGGATTTCTTACCATTTGTGATAATTAGCTTAGTTAGAATTACGTTCAAGAAAGACTTTGTACTTATTGATTGTAAGTTTTAGTATGGTTTGTTGGATTAGTTTGTTCATTTCTTTAAGTATCAAAAGTGATAGAGAATTGTAACAAAGTGGAGGGAGAATGCATAGACTCTGAAAAAAGAGAGTTATATGCCCAAAACTTTCCCACAGATTTTAGTTTCTTGTTAATTAGAGAATAAATTTCAAAGGGAACCTCCCCTTGATGAGAGGAGAGATTAATTTCTCAACATAGTTGTGTGTGAAACATATATTTTTTCATTGGTACGCTAGTGACAAAATATTCACCCAACAATTTTTTGGCGACTCTGCTGGGGATACGATATGCATCCAAAAGCCTCATGATTTTTTTAGAAGTATACCAGTATCCTATTCATTGTAATTATTTTCCTTATAATTTATCAAAATTTCACCAAGGATATGTAAAATGGCTGCTCAAGGTCCTTGGGGGAGTTCTTTTGGTCCGTTGAACCTAACTCTACCCTTACATGTTCTTCCTGATGGTTCGAGGAAAAAAATTCCCTAGTTTTTGGGAGATGGTGCTCAACATCCTGATGAGCACATCGCTTCTTTTTATATTGCATGTGGTGTTCTTGGTGTTGAACATGAAGATTTATCTGTAATGTTATTAATTGAAACCTTACAAGGTGTAGTTGTTGATTGGTTTTACCATTTGCTTGATAACTCTATCACCAATTGGGCTACTCTCAAAAAAAGGTTTGAGGCAAGATTCAAACCTACTGAAGATGAACATGCGCTCTTGGCACAATTGACTCAAATGAAGAAGGAACCACAAGAGCCCATGCGGGAATTTGTTGCTAAATTCAACAAGCTGCATAACCGCATCCCGATTGCTTCTCAGCCTACTACTACAAATTTGAAGTGCTTCTTCATCAATGATCAATTACTTGAGGTGCATTTCTTGTTGAGGAGAGCAGTTCCAAGAGACCTTACAACTACACAAACCTTAGCAGTTGAGGTTGAAGATGATCTTATCGTTGCGGGTAAGATAAAGATAAATGTTGGCATTATGGATGAATTGATTATGTGTTGCATTGATGTTTTGTCATTGATGTCAACAATAGTTGTTATGGTTTTAGTTACCGACAGACAAGTTTTGGTTACCGATAGAAGATCTAGTGTTACCGACAGAAGAGACTATCTGTTGAACACTTCCAGCATGTTTGGATCAATGGAGTATGTTTGATTTTATGTGTTACATGTTCCTTAAGCATGTTTTAGTTAATTGGTATTTACTTGGTAATCAAATGCTATCATACACTTTGGTAAACCCTTACCGACATTAACTTAAGGCTCTACCAGCAAAGCTCTCACTGAGGAATCTTGATAGGATGCATAATTGGTGTTGGTGTAGCTTCTAGATGGACTTTAGGATGTTGAAGATATTCTTTGATCATGCTTCAACTGTTTGAAGACATTACTTTGGCATGGTGGACCTAGAATAGGTCTAGTACCTATCTAGGTTATGGACTGGTATCATGTTAACGTGTACTCTACATGTTACCGGGATGTTTTGGAATAATTTATGGATTGGTTATTGTTGTTTTGGTCTTAAGATGACATGACATATCATTGTAATATGGATTTATGTAATGATCTTATTGTAATATCTTTTAGGTGGCCGACCTAATTGGTTTAGGCCTTAGGGTTTGTATAAAATTATGTAATATCTCATTGTAGATCAGGGTATGGAATGGGATTATATGTCATTGTCTTGGAATGCAATATCATATGAGGAGATTTGGTCGATCATAGGTGACTGGATTGGGATTAAGGAAGAGGTCAAAGGCCTCTGGTATTGAGCTTAACCGGGACTGTAATCAGGCATGGTAGATGCTATCTATGGAAGTTCACTCTATTGGATTGTTGTCCAATTATCTTGAGATGGTTGTATCCTCTCTATAGTCAGTGATACTCTTTTGTAATGAGCAGTACGCTCTGGGCAGTGTGCCTTCCTGCATGTGCAAGCCCCTCATTGTATCACATACTTTTTGCAGAAGTATCATTTGACTGTGGGTAGGCTTCCCATCGTGGTTTTTTCCTTTTCGGGTTTTCCACGTACAAATCATGGTGTTATGTGGTATGGTTTGTTTTGCATTTATTATTTGTTTAATTATTAAGTTGTGTTGTTTACTGGTATCTGTTTTTGCTTCACTGGTACTTAATCTGGTTTAAGGTTATTAAGTGGATTAAATGATATAATTTTTTAACAACTGATTCACCCCCCCTCTCAATTGTTCACCAGTTATCCTAAAAATTGGTATTAGAGCTTTGGTCCTCTTTTGTAGAAGCTTAATTGCTTAAGGTAGATCAAATGGCAGCTAACACTTCAAATCCACCGGCAACTATTTTTAGAAGAGAAATCCCTAAGCTTGATGGACCAAATTATGGGATATAAATGTAAAGCGGAAAAATCGAACCCTAGTTGTTCTCCCCTCCCCAACTCCAAGGAGAGAGAAGGGAGATTCACTAGGGTTGATGGTTTTCACTTAGGAGGGACTTTACATTCAAAAGAGGGGTTGAAACCCACAAGATCCAATCCCACGCAATGCAAGATTGGATTCTATATGCGTTTCAAGGGTTGTGATAGCAAGGATACCCTCTTTTGTAAAGAATGTGGATAGAATGATTGAACTAAGAATGCATGTAGAAGCGAGAAAGATTCACTTATAAATAGAGATAGGGATATGATATGAAGCTACGGACCTGGAATTAGCAGTAAAATGTCAGGACGGTGTTGTTCTGCAATTTTGAGCGAAAGTTGATGGGACGATGGTGCCCGGCGTGCACATGGTCCTCCGAAAAATCCGCGAAACGAAGGGGGATCTGTTCGTCTCTGCACAAGGATTCTAGATCTTCAATTTCAGCCGCGTACCTGCAACCTACACACAGAAAAGTGAAGATGATTGGGGGATTAGGGATTAGGGGTTTTCCCTTAGGTCAAACCCTGGTTTTGGAATTAACCAAGAAATGAGAAATACTGTAAATGTAATGTAAAACAAGTACTAATACCTTGTTGTAAGGATGTTTGTATCCTTATATGCGAAGGTATAGATGTTGTTGTATGTTGTAGTATGTGATCTCCTCTTCAATGGTTGAATCCTTGTCTTGAATGCAACACTTAGCCTTGAATGGAGACTTAGAATGATCAATTGCTTGAAGGAATGCTTGAATGCTTGAATGCTTGAATGTCATTTCCACGCCTCTTTCCCTCTTATCAAAATGAGAGAGGAAAAGTAGTTTATATACTTGTCAATTAGGGTTGATAGACTGATTTTTCCGACCTTGGGCCGACCAGGAAGTGTTATTTTCCAATTTGCAACCTTAAAGACCCGAAGTCCCATAGGAGATTGAGCCCAAAATAGGGCCAGGGACCAGGGCGCTAGGCATTATGGTCCTGGGGGACTAGGGCACTGGGCACCCTAGTCCTGAAGGACCAGGGCGCTGGGCGCCATGGTGCCACCTCCAGGGATAGCAGGGTGCAAGGAGGATCAGGCCAGGGTGCTGAAAAATGCAGTTTTTGATGTCATGGACAAGTTTCGGGGTCTCCATTCAGGTTCCATGTTGCATCGCCATCGTGAAGACCCAAATGCGGTCGAAATTGCAAGTGTCACAATTTTAGGACGCTACATTTAGCCCCCACTTTAGCGGGAGTATAAGCGTACGCTCATACTTCCGGTAAAGTACAAGGAAACAACATTGAAAAACTTTCACCACATCAAGGAGGCAAGATACACCAAGCCCCCAGTGGACTAAGGATCTTACGACTTTGATTGACAAAGTAAAAGGGAAGATCACGAGGGAGAACCATGACTATCAGTAGTAAGGTTCCCTCACTATGAGTCATGCAAGAAAGACATAAAATTTTTTCAAGGCAAAGCTAAATTTGTCAAGAAATTTTTAAGTATCTTGAAAAGATATGAACGGGATGTATGCCCCCCTACGTTAAAGCGATCGCACATGCCTTACTGGGGGTGATTGCTTTAAGGTAGTGATACATATAAAAAATGAGAAAGGAGCACGTTATCACAAGGATTTAGCCCCCAAGTGTGAGATAAGCCCAAGGATAATAGACACAAAACACAAAGCACAAGGTGACTTCACTTTCCTCGGGGTCAGTATGCTATATGATAATTCATGTATATCATATGTATGTATGCATAATTGTTCTTCATTCCCCAATCAAGGAAGATCACCTAGAAGAAGGGAACACATGTGTCTTTTGAGTCAACATGAGAGAGACCAAAAGAGATCTCAATGTTTTGCATCGTCCTCAAGTAGACAACACTAAGGACAAAAAATAGAAGAATGAGAATATATAGAAGAAGTAACAAAAGAGAGGAGGAGAGAATCTGCTATGCTAATGAACTAGTCTAGCACGTCATCTACCCCCCGATCTTGCTGATCAACGTTTCGGGAAGGCAGGGAACACGCTAGAGGAGGAACATTCAACACAGTAGATGGAGCTATCACAAGATCCAAACAAGGGCTATGTTCATGTTCCAAGCCACGTTGTTCTTGTCTAGGAGCTAGGATAAGTGCTTTAGAAAATTCATTAGATAGATAATTATCAACATCAACATGTTCATATTCACTATCAGAATGAACAGGAGTAACATTTTCATCTATATCATCATCAAGATTTATAAAAATAGGATCTTTAACTCGCACAGGATCAAGACCATCATGCATCTTATGTTTAGGAGATTTCGGCTCAATCGTCGGCTGAGGAGAAAATGGAATAATGCTTGTTGAAGGTGTTTTTGGGGATTACAAAGTTTGAGAAGCAGTTGCCTGAGCTCTAAGATGACGCTTTCGTCGGCGTTCATGTGCAGAACGATTCCGTCTAGTCTTAGTAGGAAGTTGAGTAGATTGAGGAGGAGGAATATTCTCATCCTTATCACTTGGGTGTCTAGGTTGTTGTCTCTTAGGTTGAATAATAGGAGAAGAGGAAGGTCTCTTCTCTCCATAAGAGGAAGGAGGAGGAACTGTTCCATATAAGGGAGGAATACTCGGTTTAGGAAGGAGACCAAGTCCATCATGACGAGGAGGGATAGGTCTACTTTTTGGAAGTTTATTAGATATAGGCATAGTCACATCCATAGGGATGGGTTGGGAATCTTCTTGAGGAAAGACATTAGTTTTATCTTTCAAAGGAAGAACTTCCTTCTCAAGAATGATAGGAATGTCAAGTTTGGGTGTTCTAGGTTCACTTAGAGATAGGATCATATCTTTTTTCCACTTTTGATAAGATTTGAAAAGATGTCACTTCATGGAGGAAGCGATTGGAATTGTTTAGGCCAAAAATAATCAATAGGAATGCTAGAAGTTCTTTCAGCTGGTTTAAAGAGACTATGATTGACAGTAACAACTTCACCATTATGGGGAAATTTCAAACACTTGTGAATAGGAGAAGCAATAGCTTTCATGGAAGATAGCCAAGGATAGCCTAGCTTCACACGAAATTTTTCGAATGATGGAATAATAGCAAAGTCCACCTCAAGGGATTTGTTATGGACCTCAATAGGTAATGTAATAGAACCAATTGCAGGAGAAGAAAATGCATCAAATAGTTTCACAACCACATTTGTTTCATCATAGATCACTTGATTCAATTGCAAAGTAAAAAGAAATTCTTCAGTAATGACATTAACCATGCAAGAAGGATCAATAAGAACTCCACGACAAGGTGTATTTTTGACTTTTGCAACTATATATAAAGGACCATCAGGTGCCTTGATAGTTTCGCTAGAATCAAAGGTGATGGAAGGTTCTTTAGGGATTTTCTGCTGCTCTACAAAGTTAATCACATTCGGAGTCATGGACACAAGATCATCAGGTGAGACAGAGGAATCATTAGTATCAATCGCATTAGAGGTATGAGAAGGCAATGGATCAGTAAAAATCTGAAGATTTTGGCTAGGAGGAGCTACAGATGTATTGCCTTTATCATTCACTCCAGAAACAGAGATAGTATTATTATCAATCAAATCTTGAATTTTACCCTTTAAAGCAAAACATTTTTCAGTATCATGTCGAGGTTGACGATGAAATTGACAAAAAGATTTGTTATCAAAATAGGGTGAATTAATCTTTGTAGGGTCTATTTGCCTTATAGGAGGAAGAGTAAGCACATTTTGTTCCAATAACTTATTCATAATACTATGCAATGATTCATTCAAAGGAGTAAACTTTCTTTCTTTCTTAAAAAACTTAGAAATAGGAGGCACACCTGATGCTGCATTCACATTGTTGTCGATGATGTGTTCATTGAATTTAATGGACTCTCTGTTTGGTTTAAACTTCCCAAATGGTTGTTGACTACTATCACCCTTATCACTCAGAGCCATAGGATGTGATTGTTCCATTTGACTCACAGTCAGTTGATAATTGTGAAGAGTTGCGCACAACTGTTGGAAAGAAGTAAACTCAGAAAATAGGAGTTTGTCTCGAATATCTTTTTGTAAATTAGAAATAAAGATTCTTTGAATATCATTGTCAGGCACTGGAAAAGAAATTTGAGCATACAAATGCTTATATCTACCAATGAAATCAGTCACTTTTTCTTTAACACCTTGTTTACAATGCATTAAATCAATCAAAGTAACTTTAGGACTTATATTGTTTTGAAATTGTTGAATGAAAGCATTTGCAAGTTGTTCGAAAGAAGAAATAGAATAGGAAGGCAACGAGCAATACCATTGTAGGGCTTTGTCTCTTAGTGTTCTAGTAAACAGTTTTGCAAGCAACCTTTGGTCATAAGCAAAATCAGTACATATTGTTTGAAAGGTCTTAACATGTGTTAGAGGATCTCCCTTACCATTATAAAGCTCCAAATGCGGAATTTCAACATGTTTAGGGGGGATAGCTCGAACAATGTCAAGAGAAAGTGGGCTCGCAACATCAAATGTGGGCACACTAAACTTAGATTGATTCATAGAGGCAATTTGTTGCTATAAAGAAGAGACAGTTTGTGCAAGATTGTTAATGGTCGCTTCAGTCGAAGAGTTCATATTAGACGTGTTAGATTGTGATGGATGTGTTATGTTATTGAAAGAAGGTAGAGAGTAAGGTTGTGGGACACTATGATAGTTAGTCATAGGAGATGATTGGAAAGGAGGAACACTACAAGGAGGAATGGAAAACAAATTTCCCCCTTGCGTCATGTTCATTTGTGGAGATGTAATAGGAACACTTATTGAAGGAATGAATGAAGAAGTCGGATTGAATGAAGGAAGAGGGTTGATTGAAGAAGAGGGATTGCCTCCATGACTAGTGATCATAGGAGGAATGTTTTGTATTGAAGTAGTCATTATGTTTGATGTAAGAGTAGGTATACTAGCAATAGAAGTCGTCAAAGGAATAGAATGATTGTCTTGAGTAGGAGGTTGTGTATAACCTAAGGTTTCGGCACAACCTTTCATAGGCATCACATTTGAATCCACAATGTGTGCAATACCACGCAAAATATCTATTCCATTCTTATCACTTTGAAGCATACATTTTAGTCCCTCAATTAAAGGAAGAGCTTGACTATCAGGGTATTCTTGAGACATCCATTGTCGAAAATCATCAAATTGGTTATCCAATTTTGAAAGTTGTTCTACAGAAACCTCATGGAGAGCTTCTTCATCATTAAGAGGATTAGAGGAATTACCCATGTCCTCGTTAAAAAGGCCATTCAAATTAGGTTCCATCTCCTAGGTAATTACACCTTGGAAGGACTTAATTCTAAGGCTTCGTCTAACGGGAATAGTGTAAGTAGGGCTTATTATTGTAAAACTCATGCACTAAAGAAAGAGAGAAGATTTTGAATTTTAGAGGTAGCAAATTTCAGTAAAATTAGCCAATCTTCTAGATTTAAGTTGTTAAATACAATCAGGACAATCTCCCGAAATTTCGGAAAAAACGTCTGGGACCGTGGCGCTCAGGGTGCACACGGTCCTCGCAACTTTTTTTGAAATTTGCAAGGATGAAAGTTATGATGATTTTACAGCTAACCTGAAAAAATTGAGTGATTTTACGATCTGTAGATAGGCCAAATTAAAGTTGCAATCTCAAAATTGAACCCTACCAAGATTTTCGAAAAATGCAAAATTTGAATTTTGAAAAAGAGAGGGAAACTGAAATTTTGAATTTTATGATTTTAGAGGGAATGTTAAGAGCAATGCAAGTTTTTAAAATTAACAATTGACTCAATTTCACGCAAAATTCAATTTTGAAAGCGGAAATCAAAGTTGTTGTAATTAAGCACTTAATTTCAAAAGTCACAAACTGCAAAAATTTGAATAAAGCACTGAAATTTCGAATGAATGCTAACACACTTTTCAGATTTAGGACTGTAAGAAACACAATTTTGACATGAATTTCAGTTTCAACAATTTTTGAATGATTAGAAGCCTTAATCCAAGCAATCGCTAGACCAACTTTGACTTTAATTTTGAAGGTGTTAAAATTGATAAAATCAGCCAAAATTCTGGATTTTAGCAGAAAAATACAGTAAGATCTAGCTCCCAAAATTTCGGAAAAAATGTCGGGGACGATGGCGCTCAGAGTGCACACGGTCCTCGCAACTTTTTTCCAAATTTTCAAGGATGAAAGATATTATGATTTTATTGCGGAATCCAAAGTTACAGCTGATTTGGAGATGTTTTGATCAGTGAAATTGTCAGACAAAGGTTGAATCAAGAGGGTTTAAAAAATTAGGGTTTTGACACTTAACCACTTAATTTTCAAAATTAAAGCACAAATATGAATTGATAATTTGTAATAGAAGGGCAGATCTGAAACAAGCATTAACAATTAAACATTTCACAAGTTTAATTACTTAAAAAGAAAATTTAGGGTTTTTATGCAATTAACCTCTAAAATTTTGCAAAAGATCAAACATGGAAATGTAATTAGGAAAGCAAAATTTTCAGATCTAACCATGAATAATCAGAATGAGGATGTTCACGTCGAGTTCACCTAAATGTAAAGCAGAAAAATCAAACCCTAGTTGTTCTCCCCTCCCCAACTCCAAGGAGAGAGAAGGGAGATTCACTAGGGTTGATGGTTTTCACTTAGGAGGGACTTTACATTCAAAAGAGGGGTTGAAACCCACAAAATCCAATCCCACGCAATGCAAGATTGGATTCTATATGCGTTTCAAGGCTTGTGATAGCAAGGATACCCTCTTTTGTAAAGAATGTGGATAGAATGATTGAATTAAGAATGCATGTAGAAGCGAGAAAGATTCACTTATAAATAGAGATAGGGATATGATATGAAGCTGCGGACCTGGAATTAGCAGTAAAATGTCAGGACGGTGCTGTTCTGCAATTTTGAGCGAAAGTTGACGGGACGATGGCGCCCGGCGTGCACACGGTCCTCCGAAAAATCCGCGAAACGAAGGGGGATTTGTTCGTCTCTGCACAAGGATTCCAGATCTTCAATTTCAGCCGCGTACCTGCAACCTACACACAAAAAAGCGAAGATGATTGGGGGGTTAGGGATTAGGGGTTTGCCCTTAGGTCAAACCCCAGTTTTGGAATTAACCAAGAAATGAGAAATGTTGTAAATGTAATGTAAAACAAGTACTAATACCTTGTTGTAAGGATGTTTGTATCCTTATATGCGAAGGTATAGATGTTGTTGTATGTTGTATGTTGTATGTTGTAGTATGTGATCTCCTCTTCAATGGTTGAATCCTTGTCTTGAATGCAACACTTAGCCTTGAATGGAGACTTAGAATGATCAATTGCTTGAAGGAATGCTTGAATGCTTGAATGCTTGAATGTTTGAATATCGTTTCCACGCCTCTTTCCCTCTTATCAAAATGAGAGAGGAAAATTAGTTTATATACTTGTCAATTAGGGTTGATAGACTAATTTTTCCGACCTTGGGCCGACCAGGAAGTGTTATTTTCCAATTTGCAAACTTAAAGACCCGAAGTCCCATAGGAGACCGGGCCCAAAATAGGGCCAGGGACCAGGGCGCTGGGCGCCATGGTCCTGGGGGACCAGGGCGCTGGATGCCCTAGTCCTGAAGGACCAGGGCACTGGGCGCCATTTTCCCACCTCCAGGGACAGCAGGGTGCAAGGAGGATCAGGCCAGGGTGCTGAAAAATGCAGTTTTTGATGTCATGGACAAGTTTTGGGGTCTCCATTCAGGTTCCGTGTTGCATCGCCATCGTGAAGACCCAAATGTGATCGAAATTGCAAGTGTCACAAATTTTAGGATGCTACAATAAAAAACTTGAATGGAGACTCATCTTAGATGTATTGGCAAGGATATTTGGGAGATCATTGAGAAATGATACACACCTTATGATCTATCATCTAGCAATCCTGCTCCTGCAGATTTGGATAAGAATATTGAAAATGATTGTAGAGCTAGAGAAGCCCTCTTGTGTGCACTTACTGATCAACATATCATGGGATTGACTGATAAATCATCGACAAAGTTTATGTGAGATAAATTGCAAACTCTAAATAAAGGTGATCCTATTGTCAAAATCGCTAAACTTGATGGTTACCGGGTAAGATATGAAAACTTAAAGATGGAAGATAATGAAAGAATTGTTGTGTTTATAGAAAGAGTAAAAGAGATTGTTACAGGCATTCAATGTTGTGGAGGATTTCTGAGTGAAGATGAAATAGTTTCCAAAGTATTGAGACCCCTTCCACTGGCTTACAAGATGAAGGCAACTGCAATTAATGAGTTGATAACAATGAGTAACTCTTCGGTTAACAGAGACATTTTGATTAGGAAATTATCTGCTTTTGAACTTGAAGAATTTGGATCTTTTGGAGATGTAAAGTCTAAACTTGCTTTTCATGCATCATCATCTCATCTACCAGCAAAAGTGATTAGAAAGTCCTATATCTAAAAGAATTGGAAGACATGAGGAAAGAAGATGAAGAATTTGAGCAACTTGAAGCCTTATTTTCTAGGAGAGTACCTAAAGGACCGACAGGAAGTAAGTATGAAGAAAAAGCACCTTTTAAATGTTTTTCATGTAATAAGATTGATCATTTTGCATCTAGATGTCCTGAAAGGAATGCAAGATTTGAGGAAAGAGTTAAGAAATCATTTAAGACTAACCAGAACAGATATAGATTCAAGAAAAGAAAACAATGCTACATAGCGGATAAGGAAGGAGTAAGTGATGACTTTGGGGATGAACCGGCAGAAGACTTTGCTAGTGGATCTGGCAATGGAAAGGAATGGGTGTTATATGCTTTAAAGGAAGATGAACCGGAATCGGCTATCATGAATGAAGAAAAGGCCTTGGCAGAAAAATTTGAAGATAAGGATGAAAGGGTAATTGATAGTGGATGCTCACATCATATGACTGGAGATAAAATAATTTTTTTGTCCTTGGAAGAATACAATGGCAGTCAAGTCAGATTTGGAGATGACAAAGCATGTATGATTAGAGGTAGAGGCACTATTTCTTTGGATGGTAAGCATAATACTGATAATGTCTATTATGTAAAAGGTTTAAAGAATAATCTTTTGAGTGTTGGTCAATTGGTGGACAAGGGTTTCCAACTTCAATTTAAAGATAGAAAATGCAAGATCATTAACAAGACTGGTTTGGAGATTGAAAACGCTATTCAGACTAGAGGTAATATCTTTCACTTGAATACTAGTAGTAAGACATGTTTGATTGCTCATATTGATGAGATTTGGTTATGGCATAAGAGGTTGTGTCATGTTAATTTTGATTGTATTGTTAAAATCAGTTCAACTAAGGCAGTTAGAGATATACCTAAGATTATGAAGCCTCATAATCCGGTATGTAAGGAATGTCAATTGGGAAAGCAAGTTAGAAGTTATTTTAAGAGTATACATGATAAATCTAATGATGTACTTGATTTGATTCACACTGACTTATGTGGTCCAGCAAGGACTAGAAGCCTTCAATGTGATAGGTATTTCATGTTGATTATTGATGACTATTCTAGGATGATGTGGGTGAATTTTCTTAGGGAGAAGTCTGAAGCCTTTGAGAAATTCAAGATCTTTAAAACAAAGGTTGAAATAGAAAGTGGATTGAAAATCAAATGTCTAAGATCAAATCAAGGTGGTGAGTTCACTTCTCATGAATTTAATAGTTATTGTGACACAAATGGAATCAAGAGACAGATATCTGCACCTCGGACTCCTCAACAAAATGGAGTAGTGGAAAGAAAGAACAAAACCATTTTGGATGCAGCTAGATCTATGATAATGGAAGCCAAATTGCCTCATATCTAATAGAGAGAAGCAGTGAGTACAAAAGTCTACACATTCAATAGAGTTCACATCAAAGGTGAAACCGGTAAGACCCCTTATGAATTATGGTTTGGACATACACCTACTATTAAATATTTTAGAATTTTTGGAAGTAAATGCTATATCAAAAGAGATGATTCAATTGGAAACTTTGATCCTAGATATGATGCAGGGATATTTCTTGGTTATTCAATTCAAAGCAAAGCATATAGATGTTATAAAAAAAGATTGTAGAAAATTGTGAGAGTGCTAATGTGAAAGTGGATGAGAAATACAGAAATCAGTCTATATCATATGATAGGGAACCAACAGTTTAAATGATCATAACTGAACCAACAATGCCTCAATTGGTACAGGAAACTGAGACCATTACACTGGCACAATCAGAAAATTCAACTGTGACTGATGATCAGAGAAGTGAACCTAAAGTTTAGAAGGCACCAAGGTATGTAAGATTAAATCATTCAGAAGATTAAATCATTGGAGATAGGAACAAGGGAGTTACGACAAGAAGAATATTGGCAAATGAAGAGGTATGTCTTATTTCTCAAATTGAACTAGCATATGTTATTGAAGCTTGTAAAGAAAAACATTGGTTAAAGGCTATAGAAGATGAATTAGACCAGATAGAGAAGAATGAGACTAGGACTTTAGTTCCTCAGCCTAAAAATAATAATGTTATTGGAACTAAATGGTTTTTTAGGTATAAATTGAATGAGGATGGTAAAGTTGTAAGAAACAAAGCTAGATTGGTTTGTAAAGGATATTCTCAAATGGAAGGACTTGATTATGGTGAGACATTTGCACCTATAGCTAGAATTGAAGTTTTTAGACTATTTCTTGCCTATGCAGCTTATAAGAACTATAAGGTTTATCAAATGGATCTTAAATGTGCATTTTTGAATGGTGAACTTGAGGATGAAGTATACCTTGAGCAACCTAATGGATTTTCACTAGTGGATGATAAAGATATGGTTTGCAGATTGAAGAAAGCTTTATATGGATTGAAACAAGCTCCTAGAGCTTGGTATGCAAGATTGGATAAATATCTTTTGAAGCTTGGTTTTACTAAAGGCAGTGTTGATAGTAATTTATATTATAATATCACTGATAATGATATTCTGATTATTGAAGTATTTGTTGATGACATCATTTTTGCAGGAGAAGATAAATTGTGCATGGAATTTGCTAACAACATGAAGAATTAATTTGAAATATCCATGATTGGTGAGATGAGATTTTTCTTAGGTTTGGGAATTACTTAAACTGACAAAGACATTTTTATCTGTCAAACTAAGTATCTAAGGGAATTGTTGAAGAATTTTGTTATGGATAATTCCAAACCGCTAAGAACTCCTATGGTGATAAGTGAGAAATTATCTATCAAGGATACTTCTACACTAGTAAATCCAACAAGGTATAAGTCTATGATTGGTGGTTTGTTATATCTAACTTAGATTAGACTAGATATTATGAATGCAGTAAGTATTGTTTCAATATATCAAAGTAATCCTAAAGAAAATCATGAATGTTCAATAAAGAGGATATTCCGGTATTTGCAAGGAACAATAGAATATAGCTTGTGGTATTCTAAAAATGATGATTTCACTTTATGTGCATATATTGACTCAGATTGGGCAGGAGATACCGATGACAGGAAGAGCACTTCTGGTGGAGCTTTCTTTCTTTGAAAGAAACCGGTTTCATGGATCAACAAAAAATAGTCATGCATTTGTTTATCTACTGCAGCTGAATATGTTGCAGCAGCAACTAATTGCACTCAAGTCTTGTGGATGAAGTAAATGTTGAAATATATCAATATAAATTGTAGTGAATCAGTAGTTGTCTACTGTGATAACTCTGCAGCTATTGACATGTCTAAGAATCTGGTATTTCACTTTAAGACTAAGCATATATCAATAAAGTATAACTTTCTGAAGGACAAGGTAGAAGGAAAGGAAGTCAAATTGGTTTATGTGAACACTAAATAACAAATTGCAGATATATTCACTAAAACCACTATCTAAGGAATCATATGAGTATTTGAGAGATAGGTTAGGGGTTTGTGCCCCTTCGATAGAGACTTGAGTGATGCAGTTTGTCATCAGTCTGACATGCATTATTAGAGATATTATTCATTCTAGCACTGATGAGTGGTGCTACTACTTAGGGGGAGTAGTCAACTTTGAGATACATAGGTTTACATTATTTCTTTGATATTTATGTCAGATTTCTGGCATTGATGTCAAAGGGGGAGAGATATTAATGTGAAAAATAAAAAGGAGTTGTATACATTACTGGGAGAGATATATAATTTCAGAAATTTATAGATATATCATTCACTGGGAGAGTTATTTAGGAGATTGTTGGTTGTCTTCCACAGGGGGGACTTGTTTGGCATTTTTTGGTACTTAGATGTTTTTCACATCTAGTGTTGTCTCAATGCCAAAGGGGGAGATTGTTGGCATTATGGATGGATTGATTATGTGTTGCATTGATGTTTTTTCATTGATGTCAACACTAGTTGTTATGGTTTTAGCTACTGGCAGATAGGTTTTGGTTACCGATAGATAGGTTTTGGTTACCAGCAGAAGATCTAGTGCTACGGGTAGAAAAGACTATCTGTTGGACACTTCTAACACGTTTGGATCAATGGAGTATGTTTGAATTTATGTGTTACATTTTCCTTGAGCATGTTTTGGTCAGCTGGTATTGACTTGGTAATCAGATGCTATCATACACTCTGGTAAACCCTTACCGACATTGGTTTAAGGCTCTACCGATAGAGCTCTCACTGAGGAATCTTGACAGGATGCATAATTGGTGTTGGTGCAGCTTCTAGATTGATTTTAGGATGCTGAAGATGTTCTTTGATTGTGCTTCAAATGTTTGAAGATATTGGTTTGGTGTGGTGGACCTAGAATAGGTCCAGCACCTATCTAGGTTATGGACCAGTATCATGTTAATATGTACTCTACATGTTACAGAGATGTTTTGGGATAATTTATGGATTGGTTATTGTTGTTTTGGTCTTAAGCCGACATGGCATTCATTGTAATATGGATTTATGTAATGATATTATTGTAATATCTTTTAGGTGGCCGACCTAATTGGTTTAGGCCTTAGGGTTTTTATAAAATGATATAAGATCTCATTGTAGATTAGGATATGGAATGGGATTATGTGTCGTGGTCTTGGAATGCAATATCATATGCAAAGGAGATTTGGTCGATCATAGGTGATCAAATTGGGATTAAGGAAGAGGTCAAAGGCCTCCGATACTGAGCTTAACCGGGACTGTAATCAGGCATGGTAGATGCTATCTTTGGCAGTTCACTCTATTGGATTGTTGTCCATTTATCTTGAGATGGTTGTAGCCTCTTTGTAGTCAGTGAGACTCTTTTGTAATGAGTAGTACGCTCTAGGTAGTGTTCCTTCCTGCATGTGTAGGCCCCTCATTGTATCACATACTTTCTGTAGAAGTATCATCTGACTGTGGGTAGGCTTCCCACTGTGGTTTTTCCCTTTTTGAGTTTTCCACGTATAAATCATGGTGTTATGTGGTATGGTTGTTTTGCATTGACTATATGTTTAATTATTAATTTGTGCTATTTACCGTTATCTATTTTTTCTTGACCGGTACTTAATCTAGTTTAAGGTTATTAAGTGGATGAAATGATATAATTTGTTAACAACTGATTCACCCCCCCTCTCAGTTGGTCATCGGTTATCCTAACAATAAAGCCATATGGGTCCAAAGAAAACTCTTATTTGTGATCATGGTCTTCCAAGAGAGCAGATACCATGGTGTAAAGGTTGGCTAATGAGTTGCTTCCCCTCAAAAAGAAAATAGCTCAAGGTGTATTTTCTTCCCCTTATGAAGACATTCCTAGGAGGCCATATCCAAATCTCCTCCTAGTTATGTAGCTGTAAATCAAGACAAGCTTCCTTCGCCACCAGAAGGGCTTGCACTTGAGGTACCATCAACAAATGCAGTAGTGGAGGACTCTGAATTTGAACAAAGTGATCTTGCTGGTCTATTCCAAGAGGAGGAAGCAGACATAGCTGGTGACTCTCAAATCTAGTTTATGTAGTTCTAGACAGGTATTGAACAAAAAGAAAAGACCATCCCAGGTACCATACAGGAGGAAAATCACATCATGAGATGTGAAAAGGTGAGCATGCATGAAGATCCCAGACAAGTTGAAATGAATGCTTTCATGCTCCAAGGTCATGAACTTGGACGTATCTTGCATAAGAGACCTACCCCAGAACTTGATGAAGATCTTTTCATGAGCACTATAGAAGAGTTTATTCAAGTCTTGTTGATGATTCTCACCAATCAGAAGTTGGTGAACAACCTACTAAGGAATACAATGCAATCATGTTTTCATCTGAATCACATGAAGATCATTATGTTCAGCATGAGGTTGTTATGGTTGAAAAACAAGTTGTTCAAGTTGTAGCTAGTAAGAAGGATTCAATCTTTGTACAATCAAGAGGATGTCCAATTAGACATCTTGCTTGTTTGGAGGCTAATGGAAAGCCAGAGGTCTCACTTGTACATGAGCTTGAGGATATACTTGAGAAAGAAGCCAAACATGCATTTTCAGCTAAGCAAGAGTAGTTTGGTTTCAAAAATCTACTTTGGAGCACTAGTACATATGATTCATTTCAAGAGGAAAGTAAATTTGTTCATCTTTTCCAAGGAGTGTTGCATCAATTCCTGGTAAAATTGTTCGTGCTTCTATTGGTGGTGGCTGCTAATGATCATGAAAGGAAATGTAAGCTGCTAAAGAAAGGCAGCTACTTTGGTGAACCTGTGAATGGTTTCATTTAGGAAGGTTTTCATGTCTAGTTAGTTTAGGTTAGGTTAGTTTCCTTTTACAATAAGTGTAGTTGCACAAGCTTGAGTCTTGTTTTCTGTCATATCATCCTTCTTTTCATCTATGTCTTTATCACCTAACTCTATAGCCTAATGGATACAGCCACTTGGAGTTCTGAATTCTACAATCTTCAAGTGGTAAAGTTTGTTCCCCATTTAGAGCTAGTTGTTGTCCTCGATTTCGGCATGGCCAAAATCACGGTCCAACCCCTACAAAACTTTTCCATTTCATAGCCTACATCCTCCAAGGTCGGTTGATTTCCCTCATAATTCATGTCAGTTTGCATCTTCATTTTTGTCATTTTCATGTTTTTGCCTTCATCTTTTATTTTATCTTTTTTCTGCACTTCAGGTTTTAAAACCCGAAATGCAATGTTTCTTGTGTTTTACTACGCGGCGGGTTTTAAAGCCTAAAGTGTAATTTTGGTCTACTAAGTAATGCAAGTCAGGTTTTAAAACTCGACCTGCAAGTCTACCTATGTGCAGGTCAGGGAATTTTTCTTGACCTGCAGGTCTATGTGTAGGTCAGGAAATTTTTCCCGACCTACAAGTTTGCCTATGTGTAGGTCGGGGAATTTTTCCCAACCTGCAAGTCTTCCTATGTGCAGGTTAGGGAATTTTTCCCGGCCTACATGGCTATGTGCAGGTCGGGAAATTTTTCCCAACCTGCAAGTCTGCCTATGTGCAAATCGGGGAATTTTTCCCAACCTGTAGGTCTATGTGCAGGTCGAGGAATTTTTCCAGACATGCAAGTTTGCCTATGTGTAGGTCGGGGAATTTTTTCTCGACATGTAGGTCTATGTGCAAGTTGAGAAATTTTTCCCGACCTATAACCTAGGTTTTTCCCTTCTTGCATATCGGACTTTAAAGTCTGATATGCAATCTTTGATTGATTTTCCTTGCACATCGGACTTTAAAGTCCGATGTGCCAGTTTTGAGTTTCCTTCCCAGGTTGCAAATCAAACTTTAAAGTTCGATGTGCGAATTTTGAGTTTCCTTCCTAGGTTGCAAATCAGACTTTAAAGTCTTAAATGCAGTTGCTTGTCAAGATTTTCCCTTGCAGATCAGACTTTAAAGTCTGACCTACACATTTTTTCCATTTTGTCTCCTAAGTCATTTTTGACTCCTGTTTCTTGTTACGATTGATGAAATTTTCTTATCCGATGGTGATCATTTTGAAAACACTAATGATCCATGTTGAAATGTCTAAGCCCTCTCCCAGCAAATCGATAGAGAAAAGAAGATGCACAGATGAGATTGTTGATATGGCGCCAGACAAAGCTAAGATGCAAGTTTCTTTGGCTGGGTTTGAAGAATTTTAGAAATCCAATGAGGAGGAGAAAGTAGAATAAAGTGTCCCCTTATTGACACTTTCTTTTTATGTAGTTGCATTGTTAGATGCTGCAAGTTTTCTCGCAACTGCATATTTTCTTTCTATTGTAGTTGTAGTCAAGTGCGACTGTGCAGTTGAATTAGTCAACTATGCCCACATTTTTCTCCACTCTTTTCCTATATAAGGAGGACCCTCATTTGTAAATCTTTATCTTTTATTATACTAAGCAAGACTCTGCTGAATTTTTGCCTCAACTAAGACTTTGAGCTTTTGCTGTGGAGATTCAATCAAGCAAATAAATAAAGCAATTCTATTTGATCTCAAACTTTGTGTTGTGTCAAAGATTGTTTATATGACTTAATGTTCCTATGATCATTTCTTATATATGTTCTTTAATGCCTTGGTATTGGTGATATTGTTTATGTGAGTAAGAGAGCCCTCTAATTGTGGAAGTAGACTTTGTGCTCTTTGCATATTTGGGGAATTTTCTGATGATCAGTGATTAATGGTAGGCTTTGTATTGCTGCTATTACTTGTATTTTTAAGGATTGGGAAAGTACACTTGAAGACTTTGAGCTACAAGTTGGATTTCTTACCATTTGTGATAATTAGCTTAGTTAGAATTACGTTCAAGAAAGAATTTGTGCTTATTGATTGTAAGTTTTGGTATAGTTTTTTGGATTAGTTTTTCATTTCTTTAAGTATCAAAAGTGATAGATAATTGTAACAAAGTGGAGGGAGAATACATAGACTCTGAAAAAAGAGAGTTATATGCCCAAAACTTACCCACAGATTTTAGTTTCTTGTTAATTAGAGAATAAATTTCAAAGGGAACCTCCCCTTATGAGAGGAGAGATTAATTTCTCAACATAGTTGTGTGTGAAACATATATTTTGTCATTGGTATGCTAGTGACAGAATATTCACCCAACAAGATTGTATAAATTACCCTTTGTTCTCTTTCCTTCTACTACCACCTGACCGGTACTATGCTTTCTTATCTGACAACTAGTTGAGTCAAATGATAACTTGTACCATTTGTCACACATCCAAATTACACTCAGCAGGTTATGCTTCAGTCCTTCCACATGGTACACATCATGAGCCTTGAGCTTGCCATCAATATTCAGTGTACCCCATCCTTTGATCTTGATAGAGGAGTTGTCACCAAACCGGACTAAACCACCATTCCAATCGTCAAGCTTGATGAAATTTTTCTTATCTCTGGTCATGTGATTTTTGCAACCACTATCAACTACCCATAAATTGCTCCTTTCAGCATGTAGAGTAGTCTGCACAATCAGGCTGGACTCTGTCTTGTTTTTCTCCTTCTCTACCTAAACCGGTTTCTCTTCTTTCTTTTCCTCTTCTGTCACTTTGTGTTCTGGTTTTGTTCCTAACTTCTCATCTGGTACAATTTTCTTTTTCTTGTTAGTTCTCACCTGACAATACCTTTTTATATGACTAGAATTTTGACACTTATAACATTTCACATTAGCACTGTAAGATGTACTCAAATCATTCTTGTAGGACATTTGCATATTACTCCTACATTCATAACTCTTGTGACCAAACTCATTGCAATTATAACATGTGACATTTGTACTTTGTAATGCATCAAATGAGTTTCTACTCTCAAAACTAGGGTTGACATTCATTTTCCTACAATCTACCATTCTATGACCAAACTTATTACACCGGTGAAAATAATCATGAAAATTTTGAACATATTGGTTAGGTTGTCTTAAACCTCCAAAAAACTACCTCACTGGGGGTCTTCCTTTCATGCTGCTAACTCTTGTGAATCCTTCATGATCAATACTTGCATTTATGCTTGGATCTGCATGTCGGTACATTGAGTATGGTTTTCAATTCATTGTTTGAGTATATTGATTTGTGTGGCAGTTTCTAGCAGCATCTACATATGTCTTCTTGTTGGTATCCTTGCTTAACATAATTGTCTTCTTCTCTTCACCTTCACTTGAAGAAGTGAATTGTATCTCCTTATCGGATGTATCTTTGTTGTTTGAACTTTGACCTTCTTGAAAACATAAGCCACCGATATCTTTGGATTGCTTCTATTTTCTCAGCATCTTGTCCAGGGCTTCAGTGTTGCCTTCATATTTGCTTCTCACTTTCATTTCTTCCTAACTTTTCTCTAAGTCCTTCTAGAGTTTCACTATTTATACTTCCTGATTTTGATGTTCCTTTTCCTTTTCACTCAGATTGGTACTAGTGACTTCACACATCCTCTTGTCCTCTTTCAACTGGAGTTTTAGATCTACAATAGTTTTCTTGGACTCTTCAAGAGATTGCTCCAACAAATCTTGTTCTTCAGTTGCAGCCCTTTTTACCTTCTTTAAGTCTCTTCTTGTTTTCTTTAGCTCATCTAATGCACTAATAAGCTCTGCTTCAATATCTACTTCTCCTTCTTGCTCTTCCTCTTCTGCTTCTTTAGGTACCAAAACCTCTTAAGCCATTAAAAGGTTTTATCTGACTTCATCTCCACTGCAACAGTCATCTGAGGCACTTTACTCATCTGTGGTATCATTTTCATCTGGGTCAAGACTGCTCTACTTCCGGTAGCCTCTTCTACCATGTCGATAGACATTCTTTTTCCTATCCTTACTATATGATCTGCTACCACTTGATTGATCATCTAAATTCTTATCACCATAAGGACATTTAGTAGCAAAATATCCAATCTTTCCATAGTTGAAACATTTCAAAGGCAACTTGCCTTTGTATTTGACTGAACCTATCTTGAGTCTTCTGACAAATTTTTGTATGATGTCATCAGAGTCTTCACCAATTGCATCATGAGTATATTCTTCTTTTCATTTTCTTGATGTCTTGAATGCAACTTGTTTCTTCATAGCATCAGTACTAGCAGTCCTCATCTCATAAGCAATTAGGGATCCATGCAACTCATCCATTGTAAAGACTTTCAGATCTTTTATTTCTTCCATTGCTAAGACCTTTGTATCATACTTAGATGTAAGAGATCTAAGTACTTTATTCACTACCACCTCATCTTTTATTTCTTCTCCAAGCCCTCTAATGGTGTTTGTTGTTTCATCAACCCTTTGGAGATAGTCAACAATCTTCTCTTCATCTCTCATCTTCAAACTTTCAAGATATGCTCTCAATGTCTGCAACTTGGCTTCCTTGACTTTAGCATCGCCTTCAAATATCTTATGCAACTTATCCCAAGTTTCCTTGGTAGAGGAGCTATGCATAACTTTAACAAACTCATTATCAGACAACCCACTAAGAATGGCATTCTTATCTTTAGCATTATTCTCATATTCCCTCTTAGCATCTGGATCAGCAGAGGGATTATTATAGACTGTACACCCATTCACAACTGACATCCATACATCACAACCTAGCAAGGACAAATAGGTTTTCATTCTTCTACTCCAAAAGGCATAGTTGACACCGTCAAACATAGGATCTTTTGAGGACATGGATTCATTTCTTTCCATTGTGAACACTTGACAAGATCTACCCAAGTTAGAGAACACTTTTGACAAAACAGGGTACCTAGGCTCTGATACCAATTGTTGGACACAATGGATAACTAAGAGGGGGTTGAATCAATTATTTAAACACTTTTTCCTCAACAAGAAGATATCGGTACTATATAAACCAGACTGAGTGCTAATCGGTATCTCAAATAGTGCAAACAAGGTGTGTGAATGGACTTGCTAAAACATTAACTTAGTACATGCACAAGAATGCATCACACAACACTAGATATATACGAGGAAAACCCAATGTGGGAAAAACCTCAGTGAGAATAGCTGATGGAGATCTTTTTGCTCCAATCCAGCCTCACAATAAATCTCTGATTACAATATTTAGGGCACCAACCCAAGGAGAACCAACCCCTAATTTATAAGCACCAACTCAAAGGAGCACCAACCCTTGCACAATTTATAGGCTACAACCTAAAGGAGATACAACCCCTACACTAAGCTCCCACTTAGTGAAAAAAATATAAAACTCAGTTATACAAATGAAATCATTGTTGCAAATGAAGTTTTTCAACCTTACAATATTCTCCTCTGTCTGTTTCAACCTTACTAGACTGTATTCTCTTCACCCACTCTGCAACTTGACTTTGTTGATAACTTTTCTAAATCCCCTCTCACAATGTCTTCACTCTTTCAACTCACACTTGATCACTCTTAATCAGGTATAGCTTATTTTGGTTTTTCACCTCTATGTTCAATGCATACTCCACCGGTTTACCCTACTTCTCCTTACTAGTCTATTCTTTGCTCATAAAAACTTCAAGTGTTTATCTCTTCGGCTCTCAGACATCAATTTCACACTTGCCTTCACTCTACAGCAGCAACAATCATAGTCTCAAGTCATCATATTTAAACTCGAGCTTTCCCGCCAAGAATCAATTCAAACTTAGGGTGGTTAGGGTTTCCTTCACTTGACAAAATCTGCATGAGATCCGATCCAATCTACCTTGGATCAATCCCCTGTACTTGAGGAATGCATCTGTATGCGTTTTCCATTACCCAATGCATATTTGCTAAAGATAGCAATCTCATCCATGATTTTCTGCCTTGAAATTTGTCGACTCATTTACAGTCCAATTGTTTCCTTCTCAAGGTCATCTTGCAATCCGATTTCTTTGCTTTGATCCAGGTGCCAACTACTCCCTGATCTTTCTTTGTCATTCTTTCTTTGTCGAGCCGCATCAATCAGTTATCATCTCGTGATTTGTGGTTGTTTCATTAATGTTGACTTAGTTGTTTCAACAACCATGTCGATGGAAACTTCACCAACCTCTGCATGCTTGCCACCTCAGCTCCACATGGCATCACATCAGTCATGCACTCAGCTCACCGACACAAGGTCGGTTTATACTTGAACATTCACCAAACTCATACCGGTACAAGCCTTTACCGATGAGACCTACTCCTCCTGCTAACCAGTGGTGCACACTACACCGATAGCACATCATCACCTATGGTGGTTTGTGATCATTTTAACATTGTGCCTCTTCATCATAATCAGGCAACCAATCCTCTAGATTGGTTTATGCTCTACCAGTTATCACTCAAAATGCAAACACACATATGTATCTTACCTCATACCAGTGAGGTCACCGATAGTCTCAATACCTACTTGTCTTCGACCATACTGGTTGACAAGCCTTCATGTTAATCTTTCTTATGTCGGTTCAATTTGCTTCATACCGGTTCGACATACTTCTACCAGTGCTTGTAATACTAGTTGGCATCATTGACAACTCAATGCCAACATGTATATATGTATATATATGTATGTACATACACACATACATACATATATATATATGTATGTATTTATGTATATACATATATATATATATGTATGTATCTATGTATCTATGTATGTACATACATATATATACATATATACATACATACATACATACATATATACATATATAGACATATATAGACATATGTATATATGTATATATCTACATACATACATATATATATAGTCATATACATGCATATCAACATCACATATTTTTGTAGTGATGTGACACATGTGCATTAAGACTTATACACTGATATATATGGATGAGGTTTTGATTTGGCCATCACTTGTGTCTTTATGGATGTATGTATTTGAATTGATGTATGTTATGGATTCTTATTTGATGTATTACTAGATCATATGTCATCATGATTCAATTTTACATATATTATACAAATACTTAATTATATACTATGACGATGTAGATGAATGTTATACAATACATGCTTTACCTTTAATAAATAAAAAAACATGCTAAATGACTTCAATGATAAATGAATAAAAATAATAAAATCTAGATATCATGCATAGAAATAAAACATTTATAGGTCTATACCCTAACTAAATAAATTAACCATAAACATGCATACTTCATAACACATGAAACATAAAAATGTGTTGATGAGGAAATGTCGTAGAATCATAATCTCAATGTGCTAAGTATCATTCACATGACACATAGGGATTTATATGCATAGTATTGATACAAGTGCATGACATTTATAGGTACTTTTAACAGTGTACCATTCATCTTAGATAGACTGTAAAACTAGAACCTTAAGAGAAGGTGACTATGTAAGAGCCTGACCAATTAGGAATAAACTTTATTTTTTGGTCAGGTGACGCATTTGTATTTCTGTTATTCTCATAGAGAGCAAGGTCACCTACTTTGAAAGTACGAGAAAGTAAATTTGGATTATATTGCTTTGATAAGATTCAAGATATTGAAGGGCCTTTTGTTGGACACAAGATACCTATGAGAGAGGGGTGAATCAGTGGTTTCCAAATTCTTCACCCTTAATTTCCTAAGTATGTGTACCGGTTAACATCTTAATAGTTAATAGGCTTGTTGATAAGATAAGCCAAGACAATGCAATGCAAGCACACACAAGGTCACATCACATGACACCAGTGTATACGACGAAAACCCAAGATGGGAAAAACCTCGGTGAGAAATACTACTGGAGTCTACTGCTCCAATCCAGCCTCACAATGAAACATTTGGTTACAAATTTTAGGGCACCAACCCCAGGAGCACCACTCCTGATTTAGGGCACCAACCCAAGGGGCACAAACCCCTGATTTAGGGCACCAACCCAAAGAGAACCAACCCCTATTGTTTATGGGCACCAACCCAAAGGAGATACAAACCCTGCACCGAGCAACAACTCAGTGATTTTTAATGAACATAATCAATTACAAAAGTAATAGCCTTGTTACAAATGAACTTTGTAACACTTCTACAAATCCCTTCATCGAATCTTCTATCCAATTCAATGTTGGTTCTTTGCTCACCCTCTCACTATTGCAACTTTATCTCCTGCTGCAACCTTACCTATTTAGCCTCTTCTTCTTCTTTGTCGGTTATGCTCTCTTTCGGTTCTCCTTCCTCTCTATTACACTGCTACTTGTCATCACTGGTCTTTTTCACTTAGTTAGATATCCACTATCTAATTATTGTCGGTTCATATCTTATCTTCTCTACGATATTCTTTGCCTCTTCTCTGTCAGTTCACCAGCACTGATACATTCCTTTCTCAGACTTATTGGCAAACTACCGATTGCCTCACTAATGTCGGTTGAACTCTTCAACCCAATTCTCTCTCTCTCACGTAGTCACTCCTTTGATTCTCATTGAGCACTTGACTAATTTCTCCTCTCCTGTAGCAGCTATCATCAATTTTGACTTGCATATTTATAAACAAGTCTTCCTGCCAAAAACCTATTCAAACTTCAGATGGTTAGGGTTTCTTCATCGGCCTCGAAGAAAACTAAATCCAATTAGATCTCATCTGATTTGATCACCTTGATTAATGATTTGCAACACATTAATCAACATTGCCATTGTCATGCCTTCCAGAACACTCCCTCCATATTTATCAATCTACTTTTAATCTGTCAACCGATCTCTTGGTTCATCACCAAGAATGGGTTGGCGGTTTCCTTCACCTACCTCGATCTAGTCAAACAGTTTGTCTTGGATCTTTGTTGTTTGTTTCACCTCGAGTTGCAAACCTCTTCTACACGACCCATGAATCACGCAGTCAACATACCACCATCTACCTCATCGATAGACACTTCACCAACACACCACGCCAACCTATGCATGCATGCTTGCCACTTCAACTCCACATGGCCACTTTGTCGGCATCCACCTTTGCTAGGTCATATGTGTCAGTCTGGATAGGATCAGCGACCAACCTCAGCACCGGGTTCATCGACTAATTCACAAACCCTGTCGATTATACCCTAACCAGACTGTCATAAAACTTACACCTTTCTTCTCTTCCAATGGAACACCCTCACTGGTCATCACGCTTTCCAAAATACCCCACGCACCTTGTCAGCTTTACCGGTGGAAATACTTACCAGTAACCGCCTTGATGACACCATGTCATCAACCTTCAACAAACTCCATCTTCAATCCAACAATGTCCTATGTCTATAGTTGCACCAACTTTGCCTTCTTCATCATTTAACCTGTCCTCCCCTTAATCAATTTTCCAAGATGTCAAACATATCCTTCCTTCTCTGTACTGAAAACTGAACATGTCTACCTTTACAGATCTGATACACATCTCTGATCTTAAGGTTAGGAGGCTTCCTTATCATTCACATTTTTCATCTAGTCTATGCATCCAATCTCCTTCCTTTTCTTCCTCTAATTGCCTTCTCTCAGAAGGATATGATTCATTTCATGTGTAATAGGATATAAGCTCCGCTTACCGGTGGGAGTGGATCCTTGTCATCTACAACCTACAATACACCAATGTGGCTTCATTGTTTGAGAAGAATATCTTCAAACAGGCACATGTGATCCGGTTGGGGCACATTCACTGTCAGTCATCTCTACAAATGGTGACTACATCTTTATCTGGTGGGAGTCTTGTTGATTGACATCCACACAATATACCAGTGACCTATACATACTTCTCCTTCGGTGTTGATGTGATTCTTGATAACATTCTACCTCTTCATCACAATCTACATCTAAACATCTTGTTCACCCTGCTTGTAAATTGGTCATAAGCTTTCCAGTTGGGAACCACTCACTTTGTTGATTTATCTTCTCCATGTTTATGCATTCTCACCAGTTAGCAACCATACAATGTCAACATATCACTTGCCTATTGGCATCCTCTCCTTACCGGTGATAGACTACACTGGTAACCTTCTAAACTAGTTGACATTAATGACTGCACATCAACTATTATCTCATACCGGTTGTCCTTCTATACCGGTAACATGCTATACAGGTTGACATCAATGACAACACAATTCCAACAATCTCCCCCTTTGGCATTGATGTCAACACATGTAGTATCCGACATACTAAAAAATATTTATCCCCCTTTGACAACAATGGCAAAGGGCACTATCAAGGTTTTTCTCCTCCTTGTGTCTACCGGGCAATGACAGAGATTTTTCTCCCCTTTAGCTCTAACTGGATGCATTTTCTCCTTTAACCTTTGTACTTTGCTTCCTCTCAAATCACAACATTTGAAATGAAGGTCTCAAACACCAACCGACACCAATTTCTCAGCACTCAAGTGTATATGCAAGATTGAAACCAATTGAAGGCCCATGTGTCAGTGAATACAACATACCTATTGGTCAAACTGCATCACCACCCTTCTGATACCAATTGATCTTAAGAATCAAATGTGATTGTACTATGAATGTTACCAATTTGGAAAGTAGATACCCTTAATCATGAAATTCTCTTGGGTATTCCTACAACAATTTCCATCATCTACAGTTGATGCAGCCAGTACACCCATAAGTTCAAGCATGCATGTTTTGCATCATGAGCACTTGAACTCCTCCAGTTGAGCTATGCATATGTGATCAATTTGATGATCTCTCAGTTCCACAATTTTCACCACAACATATGACATGATCCTGGATGTACACAATGACATACAATATCATCATCATGCCATAAATCAAACTGGTTAGCCCACAAAGGATGCATGCATACATGATCATCAACCAGGCCAACATATGTCATTCAAGTCTTCATTAGCACCACCTGAGACATAAAATCCTCATTCCATGCTATTGAGGCTAATGGGATGATCCCTATTCTCATTGTCTTACAAAACCTGCAAGTACCTATTCGCATTCATACTGGTAACATCCTCCACATACCAGTTTCTTGTACTGGTCCATCATCACTACCGGAGCACCTTCCTGTAACTCCTGACTTCCTGTGTCAATTTGCATCTGATCCTAATTGCAAATTTCCTATCCATTGACACATGCAATAGTGATCCATCTTTCATCTGTAGGTGTGTAGACAAAGTAGCCACTACACACACTTATCTTCTCATTTCCTTCCTTCATACTAGCGGTAGCTTGTTCCTCCATATGTCCTCTTCTACTAAGGGGGTGAATGATAAGATCAGTGTACTACTCCCCCTAAGGTTGTGCATCCCCTTTATGCCTTATGAGATATCACTTGTGCATTGAATGCACAGTGTCGGTCCATGGTTGCATCTTCTTGCTTCTTCCTCCATACCTGGATGGTCTCATTCTTCTTCCCAATTTTAGTCTTACGAGTAGATGTTACCTTATTTTTCTAATTTTCCCTTGTACTACAAACATTGTTGTAATAGCACACAACCTCCATGCCATAGGAGTAAATGGGGGATTTCCTATTAAACTTGTTTACACTTCTTTTGTTTGTTCCATTGTAGCTAGCTATCAGTCTCCATGGATTCCTTGCATGTACAGGAATACTTCTCATCCTATTCCATTCAGTTATTTGTTGCTCATTTCTTCTATAACTACCTCTATACTAAGCATGATTGTTCCTCTGCCTACCATAGAACTATGAATTCTTCTTTTTGCATTCATAACTTCTATGGCCAGATCTATTGCAGTTATGACAAACACAATTTGCATAACCAGGAGAGGAAATATGCATGTTTCTACTCCTTGATATATTTTGCTCATATGCATAATTTCTATGAGATCCTAGATTGTTCCTTCTAGATCCCTTTCTACATTCTTCTGCCCTATGGCCATAACCATTACATGCAAAGCAATAACCAGAGAAGGAAGATTTATAACTTACAAAATTATTCTGCCATGTATGGGGAGATCTTACCGGTTTGGCATCGCCATTTCTACTTTTTTGGGAATGGACCCTACGTTGTCCATTCTTTGCATTTCTTCCATCTAGTCCCTTCTTCTTCCATACTTGCCTTGACTTATGGGTGATAGAATTTCCTTGTCCTCTACCAATAGGTCTTATTTGTTGTCTTCTCATGTACTTGCTTCTGGTGAAGCTACCTTATCCCATATTCCCTTTTCCTTTAGGATCTGAATTGTTTCTCCTTCTTGTAGCATCAGTCTTCATCCTTGTCTACATGTCTTTACCAGTTGTGGTTAGATCAACCTTCTTTCGGGGAGCATCTCTAATAGTGAAGGTCTGACCCATGTTATCTCCATTTGAGGAGACAAACAGAATGTCATTGTGAGGGATATTCTTGCTGGTGGAGAATTCACTGACACCACTTCCTAATCCTCTAGTATCCTTGGCATGCTTTTTCTTTTTCAACATTTTGTCCAAGGCATCAATGTTGCCATCAAAATGGATTCTTACCTTGAGTTCATCCTGACATTTCTCAATGTCATTTCAAAGAATCTCCATTTCTCCTATTAGTTGTTGATATTCTTTATCCTTAACTTCTAGCTCAGATGCTAGATCATTACACCGGCACACCTTGGTGTCATCTTGTTGAGTCTTTAATTCTGAGATATTTCTCAGATTCTTCAAGGCATCTGATCAAATGGTTCTTCTCCACAATTGGAGCATTCTTGCATAACTTGTACTCATTCCTCACTCTACTAATTTATTTGAGTGCACTTACAAGTTCTCCTTCAAGATCAACATTTGCTTCTTCTTCTTCTTCACCTTCACTATCACTTCTATGTGGGAGAAAAAGTGACACTAAGCAAACATGCCCTAATCTCACTTTCAACCACACACTTGTGGAATACGAAAGAGCCTAGAGGTATCACACAATTGGCTACTTCTTCTTGTGGAAGAGAGAGCCACGGGCTACCTATTAGGATTTCTATTCCTTTGTTGTAATTGAAAGATGAAATAATGCAAGTTCAATCCCTAACCCCAAAGTGCAAGTATGCACTAATAACAAGATTACAGAATTGAACTTAAATGATGGAAAGATGTAAACACAAGGACAAGACAAGAATGCAAATGCATACCCGGAGTTAAAATCTGACTCAAAATGTTCGGGACGGGGGCGCGGGCACCACTATCCTGATTCTGCCCCTGAAACTGCTCCGGAAACTGTTGTTTTGCACTCTGAAAAAGCTGTCAAAAATGCTGAAAATTCTATCTGTCAGGAGGACCAGGGCGCCCAGTGCCCCTATCCCAGGGACCAGGGCACCCAACGCCCCTGTCCTGGCAGGACCAGGGCGCCCCACGCCCCTGTCCTGGTCTTTTGCTTTGAGATTTGGTGTGTTGTTTGGTCTCCGTCTGCTTCTTTCGGATCTGTAACTTGCGGCGTGGTCCAAGTCCTGAAACCTGCACTTATATCTGAAAAGGTGTTTGGGCGGCTATATCAGGTTTTGCCTTAGTCAAACCCCCGCTTCAGTGATTTCCACCTCCACGAATAGCCAAGTTGTATTGTAAAATGTATTGTGTGTGCAGACCTAGTGTGTGTGCAAGGTCTTTAAATGCAAGAAAGCAAACTAGAGCAACCTAGAAAGTAAACCCTAATTGCTTGTAAATGATAATGTAAATTCTCTAAATCAAGATGCAAAGTAATCTAAAGCATGAATAATATTGAAGCTTATGCAAAGACATGAAAATAACATGAAATCATACCCAACCCTCAAGGGAGGAGTACAAGCCAATCTTCAGTCGGTAATCTCCTATTGTTCTTCAATGTCTTCCAAGCCCTAAATGGATGAATGAAATTGATAAATGCTTGATAGAAGGATGTTGAATGTTGTTGAAGTCTTCAAAGATCTGCTCTTTCGCTGCATAGAAGGTCCCTCAAAGCCAAAAATCCCATCCTTTCAAATGAAGAAAGAGAGCTCTTATGTATGAAACCCTAGGTCTTAATTTCAACTTTAGGCCAACTTAGAGATTGAATCTCCCGCCAATTTCTTGGGGTTAAGCTTTATTTTATGATTAGATCGCGCTCCTAAAATTTCGGGAAAAATGTCCGGGACCATGTTGCACTCCGGGCGCCATGGTCCCGACAACTTTTCACCAAATTTTCAGGACTGTCGGATATGATGATTTTAGAGAGAATCTCGAAGTTACAGGTGATTTCGAGATGTTTTGACCCCCGAAATCAAGCCCCTAAGTTCAAAATAGGACCTAATTAGGGTTTTTGATTAAATGATGTATTGGAGGAATAAAATGAAAAGGGCACACTTTAATGAAAAGGGGCCAACTTTATGATGTGGGAGATGATAAAATAGAACCTTAGACCTAATTACTTTGATTAATTAAGTGCTAAAGGGGAAATGCAATGCAAAATGCAAAATGCGCCAAGGCAGGTGCTAAACTAGGTGTGAAATTGTACCACCCTAGCAAGTGCGTATAATTTACGACGCTACAACTTCCAAACACATCTTGCTAGTGGGATATATTTGCCTTATCACTTTCAGATGTGTGCTCCTCACTTTCTGTCTCTTGGGCCATGAAGAGATGTGTTTCTTCATCATCATTACTACAACTGCTAATTGATCCACCTTCTACACCTGCACATGTATCTATTGCACTATTCCTCTTGCTTTCACAGTCTGATCCAACAGTGGTAGGATCATTACCATAGAGTTTTTTCAATCTATCCCACAAGCTCTTAGATGACCTACACTTATCCACTTTTGAAGAAACATCACTGGACAATCCACTTAATATAGCCTTCATGGCTTCTTCATTGCACCTAGATCTTATTTTTGCTTCAAATCCGATGGGAGGACTCACATGATTGGGGAGACCATTAACAGCTGACATCCAAACATCATACCCTAGAGAGGATAAGTAAACTTCCATTCTACAACTCCAAATGGAATAGTTTGAACCATCAAATACCAAAACTAGGATAGACACTAAACAAACCATTGTGTCCTTAAGCTAGAATCTACCCAAGTTGGAGAAATCTAATCAACCGGGAACCTAGGCTTTGATACCAATTGTTGGACACAAGATACCTCTGAGAGGGGGGTGAATCGGTGGTTTCCAAATTCTTCACCCTTAATCTCTGAAGTATGTGTACCAGTTAACATCTTAATAGTTAATAGGCTTGCTAATAAGATAAGCCAAGACAATGCAATGCAAGCACACACAAGGTCACATCACATGACACCAACATATACAAGGAAAACCCAAGATGGGAAAAACCTTGATGAGAAATGTTGTTGGAGTCTACTGCTCTAATCCAGCCTCACAATGAAAAATTTGGTTACAACATTTAGGACACCAACCCAAGGAGCACCAACCCCTGTTGTTTATGGGCACCAACCCAAAGGAGCTACAAACCCTACACCGAGCAACAACTCAGTGATTTTTGATGAACATAATCAATTACAAAAGTAATAGCCTTGTTACAAATAAACTTTGTAACTCTTCTGCAAATCTCTTTACCGGATCTTCTATCCAATTCACTGTCGGTTATTTGCTCACCCTCTCACTGCTGCATTTTTATCTCCTACTACAACCTTACCAGTTCAACCTCTTCTTCTTCTTTGCCAATTCTGCTCTCTTCCGGTTCTCCTTCCTCTCTATTACACTACTATTTGTCTTCACCAGTCTTCTTCACTCAATCAGATATCCACTATCTGATTACTATCGTTTTACAACTTATCTTCTCTACAATCTTCTTTGCCTCTCCTATGTCGGTTCACCACCACCGGTACATTCCCTTGTCAGACTTATTGGCAAACTATCGGTTTCCTCACTGATGTTGGTTGAACTCTTCAACCCAATTCTCTCTCACACACACAGTCACTCCTCTGATTCTTGTCGAGCACTTGACCGATTTCTCCTCTCCTGCAACAACTATCATCAATTTTGACTTGCATATTTATAAATAAGTCTTACCACCAAGAACCAATCCAAACTTTAGACGATTAGGGTTTCTTCATCGACCTCAAGGAAAACTAAATCCAATAAGATCTCATTAGAATTGATCACCTTGATTGATGATCTCCAACACATCAATCAACACCGCCTTTGTCATGCCTTCCAGAACATGCATTCCATATTTAGCAATCTGCTTTTAATCTGTCAACTGATCTCTTGGCTGATCATCAAGAATGGGTTGGCGGTTTCCTTCACCTACTTCGATCTGGTCAAACAATTTGTTCTGGATCTTTGTTGTCCGTTTCACCTCAAGTTGAAAACCTCTGCTACACATCTCATGAATCATGTAGTTAACATAAATATCGACCTGCCACCATCTACCTCATCAACAAACACTTCACCAACACACCACTCTGACATGTGCATGCATGCTTTCCACTTCAACTCCACATGGCCACTTTCTCGACATCCCCCTTTGCTATGTCATATGTGTCGATCTAGATAGGATCACCGACCAACCTCATAACCGGGTTCATCTACTGGTTCACAAACCCTGTCAGTTATACCCTAACCATTCTATTATCAACCTTTCACCTTTCTTCTCTTTAGGTGGAACACCCTCACCAGTCATCACTCTTTACAAAACACCTGATGCACCTTGTCAGCTTTATCAGTGGACATACTGGTAACCACCTTGATGACAATATTTCATCAACCTTCAACAAACTCCATCTTCAATCTGGCAATGTCCTTTGTCTGTAGCTGCACCAACTTTGCCTTCTTCATTATTTGACTGGTCCTCCTCTTAATCGGTTTGCCAAGATGGAAAACATATCCTTCCTTCTTTGTATCAACAACTCAACATGTCTACCTTTGTAGATCCACTACACATCTTTGATCTTAAGGTCGGGAGGCTTCCTCATCATTCACATTTTTCATCTAGTCTATGCATTCAATCTCCTACCTTTGCTTCCTCTAATAGCCTTCTCTTAGAGGGATATGATGTATTTCATGCGTAATAGGAGAAAAGTTTCACTTACCAGTGGGAGTGGATCCTTGTCATCTGCAACCTACAATACACCAATGTGGCTTCACTTTTTGAGCAACATATCTTCAAATAGGTACATGTGATCCAATTGGGGCACATTCACTGTCAGTCATCACTGCAAATGGTGATTGCATCTTTATTCGGTGGGATTCCTGCTAATTGACATCCACATAGTATACCGGTGAGTTGTACAAACTTCTCCTCTAGTATTGATGTGATTCTTGATAACATCCTGCCTCTTCATCAAAATCAACATCCAAACATCTTGCTCACCCTGCTTGTATACTAGTCATAAGCTTGCCAGTTGGCAACCACTCACTTTGTTGATTTATCTTCTTCATGTTTATACTATTAGACAATTCAAATAACTGGAAGACGACTGAGAAGTGGGGGATGAATCAGTTTTCATAGATTACCAGAACAGTTAGTAATTAAAACTTCAATACCGGAACCCAAAACATTAATACCGGTATGCTTAAACCAAATACCGGAATAGCAGTTAAACCAATTAAGCATAAACAATAATCACAGAATAAATACCATCCATATGACACCAATTTTTATACGTGGAAAACCCGGTAAAGGGAAAAACCATGATGGGAAGCCTACCCATAATCAGATAATACCTTTGCAGTAAGTATGTGAATTATATTTGAGGGGCCTGCACCTACAGGAAGGCCAACAGCCTAGAGTGCACTGCTCATCACAAAAGGAGCCTCACTGACTACATAGAAATCCATACTGCAATCCGGAGAAGTGTTTGAACTGCAAAGATAGCATCTCCTATGCCTGAGTACAATTTCGGTTAATCTAAATACCCAAAGGATGAAATCCTCATACATAAACCCAATTTGATCTCCAATGGTCGACCAAATCCTCTGCCTGAATGATATTACACTATTCACACATTGTATATCCATATCCATTCCTTGAACTTATACCTATGATTCACATATGATCTACAATGAGATCTTACATCATATATATACAAACCCTCGATCATAAACTATCAGGTCGGCCACCAGACAATAAACCAATTACATAATTACAAAAAATGTCAGCCTTAGACCAAACAAATAATATCCAACACGTAAGACATCCCAGAAACACATTAAGAGGTCCAATCCACACGTTATATTAAGCCGATCCATAACCTAGATCAACTGGGACCCAATATAGGTCCACACACTAAAGCAATGATCTCCATCTGCCAAGTCTCGAACATGATCACCAACAACATCCTGAATCTCCACTAGATGTTGTACCAACACCACTTATGAATATCATCAAAGATATACATCAAAATATTTGCTGGTGAAACCCTTGCCAGAACCAAAAGCCAAGCTTCCAAGCAAGTAGGATAGCATCTGATCACTAGACCAAAACCAACTTACTGAATATGAACATGAGTATCATGAATAAGCCAATTCCATAGCCAAACCATACCCTACTAGATTATACCTGATCCAAACCAAAGCTAATTCCATAGCCAAACCTTACCAGATTATTTCAGATCCAAACGAACCAGACACTACTCAACTTATCAAGACCAGAAGGGTGTCGGTAAAGCATCCAAACAGCTAGTGTTGACATCAATGACAAAAATTTAGTGCAACATGTAATCTATTCCTCCAAATGGCCAACAATCTCCCCCTTTGGCATTGATGGGAACACTAGATGTGAAAAAAACTAAGTACCAAGAGATACCAAACAAGTCTCCCCTAATGGAAGACAACCAACAATCTCCTACTAAAAGATATAGCAATGAAGTTTAGAAACAAAGACCAAACTCCCATTGTGAATGATGATGAATACTAAGAGGGGGGGTGAATTAGTATTCCAAAAAATACTGAACTCAAACAATTTAACAGTCTAGCAACAAACCGGTATAACAGTTTAACTAACAAATTGATTAATACAAATGCAAACCAAATAGCAAGTAAGACATTCACCCACAAAAGCACAATCACCATAACACAAGAGATTTTGACGTGGAAACCCAAATGGGAAAAAAACCACGGTGAGATGAAACTCACAAGTAACTATTTGCAGAATAGTAACCAGACCGGTTAAGGTCATACAATGTTCTTTACCAGAACAAATCCAGTTAGGAATCTCAATCTCTGTAAGGAGATAAGTCTAATTAAAGACTACCTTGTGAGAGGATTCCAGATCCACAGATGTGAATCACCTTGTTAGAGGATTTACAAAGGCTTTTCTGGGCCTACCCGGTTAAGGGTTTCTGACTTGTCAAAGATATGAGTAATCAACAAGTGAATGATCTAGCAAATGGCACAGTCTGCTTGGTTAGATCCATGGTAGCTCATTGCTAATGCATTTCAGCATTACTTTAGTCTTCAGTAAATCCACACTCGGTTTCAGCACATAGACTTGATCTTCTCTGTTAAGATCACACAAACAAGAACTCATCAACCACCAAAAACCCTAACAGCTACACCTACTAAAACCCTAGACATGATGTCCTTAAAAGGAATCTGATTTCATGTCAGTCTAATAGGATTACATTGCAAGTTCCTAGGTTCAGTGTATCTAGACATATTTTGGTAACACGACACAAAATCACCATCAAAGTGTCGGTGGATGGTAACTCATCACAGAGTATTACCGGTTTATATAACTTTATCGATTACCGGTTGGTAACTCAGAGTAATACCGGTTTAACTATTAAATAGATTACAGGTTTGACTAAAATGAAGACTGGGAAAATGATAACTGCTGCTTTTAGTTCCTTTGCTCTGTTCTGCTTGAGATCCTCAAACCGCTTGAGGTCTTCATGCCGCTTGAGATCGGTAAACACTTTCTGCAAAACACCGATAGTATAAAGACTACAACATAATATCGGTTTGGAACAAATACCGGTTGAGCATAATTCATACATTCAAAAAGTGATCTCATAACAAGTGTGTGTCCATCAATTACAATCACAACATAATCATAAAAAATGCCAACAATCTCCCCCTTTGGCATTGATGGCAACACTTAGGAAAAAAAAATGGCATCTAAGTGTTTTACAAAAAAATGCCATTATCAAAATTACCCCCCCTAAGAATATACACTATCCCTTTACATAAAATACAATGTATACTACTTCCTTATAGAGATAAACATGAGAGTATACATAGCATGCATCAAAATTTTATAAATACCAGAATACTTCGCCCCCTTTTCAAACAATGACAAGATACAGCTGAAAAACCCTATTTCTATTAGTTGAATAAATGTTTATGACAATAAGGAGTGAAACTTGTCAAAAATAGATTTAAATTCCTGTATAAATTGCTTCAGGGATAAGGACCATGACTCGAGCAATGAGGTAGCAACCTCATTCTCTGATTGCATCTTATGGACTTGTTCTTCCATGGCATCCAAGTTACTCATCTCTTGAGTGACCATCAGGGCATCTAGATTGAGATAGCATTTCTGCAGTATTTGCAGTCTTGGTAGTAGAACCAGTTGTAGTTCCTACAAATCCCTGGACTGGTTGTTGATCTCCAAATCAATTCTTGCAGCCTGAAGTTGAAACCAGTGAACGGTTTGCCCATAAGTGGTAAAGGAATCATATGGCATCTTGAAGGTGCTTATGAATGTTTGAAAATCAGTTTGCAGTTTGTCTTTCTGAGCAAGCACATCATCACAGAATAGTTGGGGTTGACATATCTTACTGAGCAGTAATTTCCCCTCATCCATTGCATCTCTGATGTCCTTCTGTGCCTTCTAATGATTGGACTGGAGCTCATGTAACTTTTTCACCAAGGCAATATTCAAAGCCTTTTGATGCTCCTTCTTGGCATTTGCTTCAACAACCTCTTCTAGGCTTTGTACCTGGTCCTCCATAATTGTGCAGAAGAGTTTCAACTGAGCCAGAGAGGAATCGGTACTAGGGAGGTTGGTACCAGGTATCAAACCGATAAGAGTGTCCATTGCACCTTGGATCACATCTTTCTCCTTCTTCCTCCTTATCACCTCCATGCGTTCTTGAGCAAGCTTAATGCTTTGCAGTAGCTCTGATTCATTTGTAGATTGAAGGTCAATGGGACTGGTAATTGTAGTGTCCTAAAATTGTGACACTTGCAATTTCGACTGCATTTGGGTCTTCACGATGGTGATGCAACACGAAACCTGAATGGAGACCCCGAAACTTGTCCATGACATCAAAAACTGCATTTTTCAGCACCCTAGCCTGATCCCTCCTTGCACCCTACTGTCCCGGGAGGTGGGACCATGGCGCCCAGCGCCCTGGTCCCTGGCCCTATTTTGGGCCCGGTCTCTTATGTGAGCATCGGGTCTTTAAGTTTGCAAATTGGAAAATAATGTTTCCTGGAGGTCGGGAAAATCAGTCTATCAACCCTAATTGACAAGTATATAAACTACATTTCCTCTCCCATTTGAGGAGGTCGAAAAAAGGACATATGTGTACAAGAGGCGAAAGCGCTAGGCAAATATTCAAACATTCAAGCATTCAAGCATTCCTTCAAGCAATTGAGCATTCTAAGTCTCCATTCAAGGCTAAGTGTTGCATTCAAGACAAGGATTCAACCATTGAAGAGGAGATCACATACAACATACAACATACTACATACATTACACCTTAGCATGTAAGAATACAAACATTCTTACAACAAGGTATCAGTACTTGTTTACATTACAAACATTTACATTTACTGCATTCTCATTTCTTGGTTAATTCCAAAAGTGAGGTTTGACCTAAAGGAAAACCCCTCATCCCTAACCCCCCAATCGTCCTCTCTTTTCTGTGTGTAGGTTGCAGGTATGCGGCTGTAATTGAAGATCTGGAATCCTTGTGCAGAGACGAACAGATCCCCCTTCGTTTCGCGGATTTTTCAGAGGACCGTGTGCATGTCGGGTGCCATCTTCCCGTCAACTTTCGCTCAAATTTGCAGAATAGCACCATCATGACATTTTATTGCTAATTCCAGGTCCGCAGCTTCATCCCATATCCCTATCTCTGTTTATAAGCGAATCTTTCCTAATTTACATGCATTCCTAGTTCAATCTTTCTATCTACATTCTTTACAAAAGAGGGTATCCTTGATGTCTTAACCCTTGAAACTCATATAGAATCCAATCTTGCATTGCGTGGGATTGGATCTTGTGGGTTTCAACCCCTCTTTTGAATGTAAAGTCTCTCCTAAGTGAAAACCATCAACCCTAGTGACTCCCCCTTCTCTCTCCTTGGAGTTGGGGAGGGGAGAACAACTAGGGTTTGATTTTTCCGCTTTACATTTTGGTGAACCCGACGTGAACATCCTCATTCTGATTATTCATGGTTAGATCTGAAAATTTTGTTTTCCTAATTATATTTCCATGTTTGATCTTTTGCAAATTTTAGAGGTTGATTGCATAAAAACCCTAAAATTTTCTTTTTAAGTAATTAGACTTGTGAAATGTTTAATTGTTAATGCTTGTTTCAGATCTACCCTTCTATTGCAAATTGTCAATTCATATTTGTGCTTTAATTCTGAAAATTAAGTGGTTAAATGTCAAAACCCTAATTTTTAAGACCTTCTTGATTCAACCTTTGACTGATAATTTCACTAATCAAAACACCTCCAAATTGGCTGTAACTTTGGATTCCACAATAAAATCACAATATCTTTCATCCCTGAAAATTTGGAAAAAAGTTGCGAGGACCGTGTGCACCCCGAGCTCCATCGTCCCCGACATTTTTTTCGAAATTTTGGGAGCTAGATCTTACTGTATTTTTCTGCTAAAATCCAGAATTTTGGCTGATTTTATCAATTTTAACACTTTCAAAATTAAAGTCAACGTTGGTCTAGCGATTGCTTGGATTGAGGCTTCTAATCATTCAAAAATTGTTGAAATTGAAATTCATATCAAAATTGTGTTTCTTACTGTCCTAGATCTGAAAAGTGTGTTAGCATTCATTCGAAATTTCAGTGTTTTATTCAAATCTTTACAATTTGTGATTTTTAAAATCAAGTGTTTAATTGCAACAACCTTGATTTCCATTTTCAAAATTCAAATTTTGCATGAAATCGAGTCAACTTTTAAATTTCGAAACTTGCATTGCTTTCAGCACTCCCTCTAAAATCATAAAATTCAAATTTTACATTTTTCAACAATCTTGGTAGGGTTCAATTTTGAGATTGCAACTTTAATTTGGCCTATCTATAGATCGTAAAATCACTCAATTTTTTCAGATTAGATTTAAAATCATCATAACTTTCATCCCTAAAAATTTCAAAAAAAGTTGCGAGGACCGTGTGCACTCCGTTCGCCACGGTCCTAGACATTTTTTTTGAAATTTTGGGAGATTGTCCTGATTGCATTTAACAGCTTAAATCTAGGAGATTGGTTGGTTTTATTGAAATTTGCTACCTCTAAAATTCAAAATCATCTCTCTTTCTTTAGTGCATGAGTTTTACAACAATAAGCCCTACTTACACTATTCCCGTTAGACGAAGCCTTAGAATTAAGTCTTTCCAAGGTTTAATTACTGAGGAGATGGAACCTAATTTGAATGGCCTTTTTAACGAGGACATGGGTAATTCCTCTAATCCTCTTAATGATGAAGAAGCTCTCCATGAGGTTTCTGTAGAACAACTTTCAAAATTGGATAACCAATTTGATGATTTTCGACAATGGATGTCTCAAGAATACCCTGATAGTGAAGCTCTTTCATTAATTGAGGGTCTAAAACGTATGGTTCAAAGTGATAAGAATGGAATTGATATTTTGCGTGGTATTGCACACATTGTGGATTCGAATGTGATGCCTATGAAGAGTTGTGCCGAAACATTAGGTTATACACAACCTCCTACTCAAGTCAATCATTCTATTCCTTTGACGACTCCTATTGCTAGTATACCTACTTTTACATCAAACATAATGACTACTTCAATACAAGACATTCCTCCTATGATCACTAATCATGGGGGCAATCCTTCTTCTTCAATCAACCCTCTTCCTTCATTCAATCCGACTTCTTCATTCATTCCTTCAATGAGTGTCCCTATTACGTCTCCACAAATAAACATGACGCATGGGGGCAATTCATTTAACCCTTCCTTTCCTCCTTGTAGTGTTCCTCCTTTCCAATCATCTCCTATGACTAACTATCATAGTGTCCCACCACCTTACTCTCTACCTTCTTTCAATAACATAACACCTCCATCACAATCTAACACATCTAATATGAACTCTTCGACTGAAGCGACCATTAACAATCTTGCACAAACTGTCTCTTCTTTACAGCAACAAATTGCCTCTATGAATCAATCTAAGTTTAGTGTGCCCACATTTGATGTTGCGAGCCCACTTTCTCTTGACATTGTTCGAGCTATCCCCCCTAAACATGTTGAAATTCCGCATTTGGAGCTTTATAATGGTAAGGGTGATCCTCTAACACATGTTAAGACCTTTCAAACAATATGTACCGATTTTGCTTATGACCAAAGGTTGCTTGCAAAACTGTTTACTAGAACATTAAGAGATAAAGCCCTACAATGGTATTGCTCATTGCCTTCTTATTCTATTACTTCTTTCGAACAACTTGCAAATGCTTTTATTCAACAATTTCAAAACAATATAAGTCCTAAAGTTACTTTGATTGATTTAATGCATTGTAAACAAGGTGTTAAAGAAAAAGTGACTGATTTCATTGGTAGATATAAGCATTTGTATGCTCAAATTTCTTTTCCAGTGCCTGACAATGACATTCAAAGAATCTTTATTTCTAATTTACAAAAAGACATTAGAGAAAAACTCCTGTTTTCTGAGTTTACTTCTTTCCAACAGTTGTGCACAACTCTTCACAATTATCAACTGACTGTGAGTCAAATGGAACAAGCAAATCCTATGACTCCGAGTGATAAGGGTGATAGTAGTCAACAACCATTTGGGAAGTTTAAACCGAACAGAGAGTCCATTAAATTCAATGAACACATCATCAACAACAATGTGAATGCGGCATCAGGTGTGCCTCCTATTTCTAGGTTTTTCAAGAAAGAAATGAAGTTTACTCCTTTGAATGAATCATTGCATAGTATTATGACTAAGTTATTGGAACAAAATGTGCTTACTCTTCCTCCTATAAAGCAAATAGATCCTGCAAAGATTAATTCACCCTATTTTGATAACAAATCTTTTTGTCAATTTCATCGTCATCCTGGGCATGATACTGAAAAATGTTTTGCTTTAAAAGGTAAAATTCAAGATTTGATTGATAATAATACTATCTCTGTTTCTGGTGTGAATGATAAAGGCAATACATCTGTAGCTCCTCCTAACCAAAATCTTCAGATTTTTACTGATCCATTGCCTTCTCATACCTCTAATGCAATTGATACTAATGATTCCTCTGTCTCACCTGATGATCTTGTGTCTATGGCTCCGAATGTGATTAACTTTGTAGAGCAACAGAAAATCCCTAAAGAAGCTTCCATCACCTTTGATTCTAGTGAAACTATAAGGGCACCTGATGGTCCTTTATATATAGTTGCAAAAGTCAAGAATACACCTTGTCGTGGAGTGCTTATTGATCCTTCTTGTATGGTTAATATCATTACTGAAGAATTTCTTTTTACTTTGCAATTGAATCAAGTGATCTATGATGAAACAAATGTGGTTGTGAAATTATTTGATGCATTTTCTTCTCCTACAATTGGTTCTATTACATTACTTATTGAGGTCCATAACAAATCCCTTGAGGTGGACTTTGCTATTATTCCATCATCCGAACAATTTTGTGTGAAGCTAGGCTATCCTTGGCTATCTTCCATGAAAGCTATTGCTTCTCCTATTCACAAGTGTTTGAAATTTCCCCATAATGGTGAAGTTGTTACTGTCAATCATAGTCTCTTTAAACCAGCTGAAAGAACTTCTAGTGTTCCTATTGATTACTTTTGGCCTAAACAATTCCAATCTCTTCCTCCGCGAAGTGATCATCTTTTTAAATCTTATCAAAAGTGGAAAAAAGATATGATCCTATCTCTAAGTGAACCTAGAACACCCAAACTTGACATTCCTATCATTCTTGAGAAGGAAGTTCTTCCGTTGAAAGATAAAACTAATGTGTTTCCTCAAGAAGATTCCCAACCCATTCCTATGAATGTGACTATGCCTATGATTAATAAACTTCCTAAAAGTAGACCTATCCCTCCTCGTCATGATGGACTTGGTCTCCTTCCTAAACCAAGTATTCCTCCCTTATATGGAGCAGTTCCTCCTCCTTCCTCTTATGGAGAGAAGAGACCTTCCTCTTCTCCTATTGTTCAACCGAAGAGACCACAACCTAAACACCCAAGTGATAAGGATGAGAATATTCCTCCTCCTCAATCTTCGCAACTTCCTACTAAGACTAGACGAAACCGTTCTGCACGTGAATGCCAACGAAAGCATCGTCTTAGAGCTTAGGCAGCTGCTTCTCAAACTTTGCAATCCCCAAAAACACCTTCAACTAATATTATTCCATTTTCTCCTCAGCCGATGATTAAGCCAAAATCTCCTAAACATAAGATGCATAATGGTCTTGATCCTGTGCGAGTTAAAGATCCTATTTTTATAAATCTTGATGATGACATAGATGAAAATGTTATTCATGATGAAAATGTTACTCCTGTTCATTATGATAGTGAATATGAATATGTTGATGTTGATAACCATCTATCTAACGAATTTTCTAAAGCACTTATCCTAGCTCCTAGACAAGAACAACGTGGCTCGGAACATGAACATAGCCCTTGTTTGGATCTTGTGATAGCTCCATCTGTTGTGTTGGATGTTCCTCCTCTAGCATGTTTCCTACCTTCCTGAAATATTGATTAGCAAGATCAAAGGGTAGATGACATGCTAGACTAGTTCATTAGCATAGCAGACTCTCTCCTCCTCTCTTTTGTTACTTCTTCTATGTGTTATTCTCATTCTTCTATTTGTTGTCCTTAGTGTTGTCTACTTGAGGACGATGCAAAACACTGAGATCTCTTTTGGTCTCTCTCATGTTGACTCAAAAGACACGTGTTCCCTTCTTCTAGGTGACCTTCCTTGATTGGGGAATGAAGAACAATTATGCATACATACATATGATACACATGAATTATCATACAGCATACTGACCCCGAGGAAAGCGAAGTCACCTTGTGCTTTGTGTTTTGTGTCTATTATCCTTGGGCTTATCTCACACTTGGGGGCTAAATCCTTGTGATAACGTGCTCCTTTCTCATTTCTTATATGTATCACTACCTTAAAGCAATCACCCCCGGTGAGGCGTGTGCGATCGCTTTAACGTAGGGGGGCATACATCCCGTTCATATCTTTTCAAGATACTTGAAAATTTCTTGACAAATTTAGCTTTGCCTTGAAAATTTTTGATATCTTTCTTGCATGACTCATAATGAGGGAACCCTACTACTGACAGTCATGGTTCTCCCTCGTGATCTTCCCTTTTACTTTGTCAATCGAAGTCATAAGATCCTTAGTCCACTGGGGGCTTGGTGTATCTTGCCTCCTTGACGTGGTGAAAGTCTTTCAATGTTGTTTCCTTATACTTTACCGGAAGTATGAGTGTACGCTTATACTCCCACTAAAGTGGGGGCTAAATGTAGCATCCTAAAATTGTGACACTTGCAATTTCGACAGCATTTGGGTCCTCACGATGGCGATGCAACACGGAACCTGAATGGAGACCCCGAAACTTGTCCATGACATCAAAAACTGCATTTTTCAACACCCTGGCCTGATCCCTCCTTGCACCCTATTGTCCCGGGAGGTGGGACCATGGTGCCCAGCACCCTGGTCCTTCAGGACTAGGGTGCACAGCGCCCTGGTCCCCTAGGACCATGGTGCCCAGCGCCCTGGTCCCTGGCCCTATTTTGGGCCCGATCTCTTATGTGGGCATCGGGTCTTTAAGTTTGCAAATTGGAAAATAATGTTTCCTGGTCGGCCTAAGGTCGGGAAAATCAGTCTATCAACCCTAATTGACAAGTATATAAACTACATTTCCTCTCCCATTTGAGGAGGTCGAAAAAAGGACATATGTGTACAAGAGGCGAAAGCGCTAGGCAAACATTCAAACATTCAAGCATTCGAGCATTCCTTCAAGCAATTGAGCATTCTAAGTCTCCATTCAAGGCTAAGTGTTGCATTCAAGACAAGGATTCAACCATTTAAGAGGAGATCACATACAAAATACAACATACTACATACATTACACCTTAGCATGTAAGAATACAAACATTCTTACAACAAGGTATCAGTACTTGTTTACATTACAAACATTTACATTTACAGCATTCTCATTTCTTGGTTAATTCCAAAACCGGGGTTTGACCTAAAGGCCAACCCCTCATCCCTAACCCCCCAATCGTCCTCTCTTTTCTGTGTGTAGGTTGTAGGTACGCGGTTGTAATTAAAGATTTGGAATCCTTGTGCAAAGACAAACAGATCCCCCTTCGTTTCCCGGATTTTTCGGAGGACCGTGTGCATGTCGGGCGCCATCTTCCCGTCAACTTTCGCTCAAATTTGCAGAATAGCACCGTCTTGACATTTTATTGCTAATTCTAGGTCCGCAGCTTCATCCCATATCCCTATCTCTGTTTATAAGCGAATCTTTCCTAATTTACATGCATTCCTAGTTCAATCTTTCTATCTACATTCTTTACAAAAGAGGGTATCCTTGATGTCTTAACCCTTGAAACTCATATAGAATCCAATCTTGCATTGCATGGGATTGGATCTTGTGGGTTTCAACCCCTCTTTTGAATGTAAAGTCTCTCCTAAGTGAAAACCATCAACCCTAGTGACTCCCCCTTCTCTCTCCTTGGAGTTGGGGAGGGGAGAACAACTAGGGTTCGATTTTTCTGCTTTACAGTAATGTCAGCTAGTTTGGCTTCACTATCGGTTGCCTTTGGATTCTCCACTTGAGTTCTCGGTGTCGCTTCCTCCTTCTCTTTTGCTCTTAGCTTGTCTTCTTCTGCCTTCTTTTTCACCTCTTCTTCTATTTTTCTTTTCTCTTCTTCTTCTTTCCGATTCTCTTCATCCTCATCCTTCTTCTTCTTCTCCTCTTCTTTTCTCTTCTCCTCTTCCTACTTCCTCTTCTCCTCTTCTCCTCTTCTTTTCTCTTCTCCTCTTCCTACTTCCTCTTCTCCTCTTCCTTTCTCTTCTCCTCTGCCTGTTTCTTTTCTTCTTCCTTCTTCGCTTCCTTCTTCTTCTTCTTCTCTTCTTCTTATCTCTTTTCTTCTTCCTTCCGTTTCTTTTCCGCTTCCCTCTCATCTGTTATTTTCCTCTTCTTTTCTCCTGTCCTCTTCCTGTTTCCTCTTTTCTTCTTCTTTTCTCTTTTCCTATGCCTTTTTTTCTTTCCTTCTTCCTATCGCTTCTTCTCTTCCTCTGCCTATTTGTCCTGTCCTGCCACTTCAGTTGGTGTACCCGGAGTAACATCTTCACCATTCAAGGCATCAACAACAATGGGTTCCATTTGATCAGTGACTGATACTCCTTCACCGTCATACGCTTCATCCGGTTGATTGTTTTCCAGTTCTTTCTCAACTTTCCTATTGGCTTCTGCCACTTGGTGCAACTTTAGAGCGGATTGAGCAAGGGAGTGGGTATCTTTTACCACTTCTGAGACTTTTCCTTCTAGAAACAGGAGTCTCCTTCTTCTCATGAAGAAGAGGCCCTTATATCTTTCCACCACTTCATAATTGATTTAGGCACATCAAGAAAGTATTGTGCAAATAATTCCTCTCTTATTTCCTGTTCCTTCTCTATGGCAATGTGCCATTTGTTATCTAAAGAATTATATAAAGAATCAGGTGTCCCAGATTTAATTTCTGATTGCCACCGGTCATTAATCCATAAAAAATTAATGACTTCCTCTTCAACTTCTTCCTTTTCATCATAATTAAAATCATCAAAGCACTCTTTCAAATCACCAAGCACTTTTCTTCTAATATTCTTAATAGTTCTTTGACAATGTGTCAAAGGTATGTAGGAGGAAATATCAATATTTACCGATGTAGATGTTGTCGGTTCATTCTTTGTCTTTTTCCTCGTTTGGTTAGTCTTCTTAGGTTGTTCTTCAGACACAGTGTCCTCTGATTCCAGTGTGTTCTCTTTTGTCTTCCGCTTTCTCTCAAAGACTTTGGCAGGTGCAGCTTCCAGTTTCTTCTTTGTTGGTGACCGCTTGGTCACTTTGGGACTTGCTATAGTAATCGGTGCTGATACTGAAGGCACTGCCTTTCCCTTATTTACTGACGGTTCTTCAATTGGTGTAACTCTTTCCAAATAGGTGTCAGTTCTCTTTGCCTTTGGATCAAGGGGCAAGGCGAGTAGGGTAGAGGCATACCCATATAGCATGTCATACATTACCTCATATCCCATGGGTTCCACTTCTTCTTGTCTAGGCTCAACCGCCTCCATTATGCACTAATCAACTTTGATGGTGAAGAAAATGTCATCTTCATATTTCTTGACAATATCACTTGATATTATCACTCTTTGGCTCATTTTGCATCTGAACTCATCAAAGTATTTGTTCAGAACTTCTAGATAACCGGTTCCAACCGCTTGAAGGCTTTCCTTGATTTGCTTTGAAACTGGTTGGTCGGTAGACCACTGAATATCTCTGACTCCTAGAAAGTAACCTTGGAAGTAGAAGAACAACCCAACCAATAGTTGTGCAAACTTAAATCTCAAGGCATTGTCATGTTTAATCAACTTCAGGTTCACCAGAAGTTGCCTTTGCATACAGGTGCATAAATCAAATGATGCATCTTCCATGATCATCCTGTAGGCAGCATTTACCACTGCAGCAGAGACAGAGTTGATCCTACTAGCATAAAATGTCTGGTAACCTATTACCATGCAGACATATTTGACCAGATCATCCTTGATAGGATTGATGGTCATTCCCTGTTGGTCGCTCACAAAACTGGTGAGCTTGGTCATTTCCATCTTACTGATCTTCCTTAGGGTTGGCACTTCACCGACGTTACAGAAACTGGTGATTGCATGAATCACTTCTGGTTTGATGTCATGCATCCACTCTAAGTACATTTTATCATCATGCACTCTACTCAGAATGATGCGGATGTGATCATTTGAAAACTCTTCAAGGAAATAGACTGCATTATGAAGCTTCTTCTTTTCCAAGACATTGAATTCTAGTTTGATCTTCTTGTCCTTTCCGTAGAATAAGCTTAACTGAGAATGGATCATCAGAGATCCTAGGTCTTCAATTTTACAATCAATATATACCTTCCTCCACTATAACACTAGCGGTTATTTGAGATAGGGCATTATATTTTGCCTTTCGTTGGATGAAGTCTACTAATTCAACGGGTGCACTAGAGCTAGAGTGTGATGCGGAAGCCATGATAAACAGAAAAATTTGAAAAATACCTTCATAGATCAAAATTTAGGGCTTGCAAATTACACTTCACCACACACTCCTTTGGTTGCTGAAATATCACTTTGTGTTCTACAATTGACCGATTGATATTAGCTTCTGATTCTTCTTCGAGGTTTTGAAAATTCTTTGAATCACAATCCAAATCACTTTTCATCGCTGAGTGCTTAAAAAACTTCTTCACTAGAGAACTGATAAGTGAAAAATGACTTGAAAAATCCTTTTAAACAAGTTCTTCACCTACCATAATAAATGCTCCACTATTAGGGCGTAAACCCTAATTTGCCTTTTACCATTTCTGGTCTTTTGCCAGTTGATAGGTATCACATACTGGTTAAGGTCTTTTACCGGTTTAAACCAGGGGTTCGAAACATTTCACCGTTTGCTCCCCCTAAGCTTTTTTATGCTTAGTTTGTTGGTTCAGTGTCTTCCACACTAGGTATAGAAACCGGTTCTTCTTGAATCACTTCTTCTGGCTTCTTCTTCCACGTTTTCTTCATATCTGCTTGAATAGTTTCAACATCAATATTTCCTTCCGGAGTGACCGGTATATCATCTGATATATTCTTTCTCGTTCTATAGAATCTTGTTGTATGACCCAGTTTGTTGCAATGATAGCAAATCATTCCAGGTGATCTCCAAGGTCCATTATTCATGTTTCCATTCTTCCTTCTATATGTTGCAACAGTGTGACCACTACCATGATAGATCAAATAGGTTGCACTCTATCCAATTGCCGCTTGATAGCCACTGCTTCCTGACTGATGATTATAGATATTAAACCGGTTTGGGTTCCAGTTCCCAGAGGGTTCAGAAAAAACTCCTTGACTCCTTTGAGGATATCTTCCGGTGTTGTGCATGACAGAACTGCATTCAAATGCTCTATGCCCAAACTTGTTGCATGCATAACAATTACCATTGAATCTATTGGGTCTAGGCTTATTGTTTAGAAAATAAGGAAAATTATTATAAGCCTTACTTCTACATACATTAGCAGTGTGTCCTTCCTTGAGACAATTAAAGCAAACAGGTTTGAACTTTTTCTTACCTTTATCCTTTGGTGTCGATTGCTTCTTTGATGCTCCATCTTTTATTCCAGAGGTCTCACCTTCCTCATAATCATAGAAACCAAGTCCATTGGTATTCTTTACTGGTTTAGCTGATTCAAGCTTCTGCTCTAGCTTGACAATGCTCTTATTGAATTTGGCAAGTATTTCCTTTGACTCAGTAAGTTCTTTGGCAATAGCAGCATTAGATTCCTTCAAGGTTGCATTCTCAGAAATAGCCATGTTTATTTCACCTTGCATTTCTTCCTTTTCCACTTTACTTTCATGAATATGAGCGGTAAGTGCACTGATCTCTTGCTTCAGCTTGCACATCTCATGATCTTTGTCTTTTACCAGATCTTCAACTTTCCTCTGATTCTCAAGCTCTTGACACATTCTGATAGTTAGTCCTTGAAGTTCCCTTCTTAGGTTGGCATTGGACTCATTCAATTTTTCAACTTCTTGAACTAGAGCTTCCATGTCCGCTTCATCAGAAGAACTGTTTTCAGTTAACTCCATCAGTTTTTCAGCATGCTCTCTTCTTTTTGCCTAAGAGGCCTTATATTTGACTTTAAGTTCATCATAGGCTTGCTCAGTTTGAGTGAGCTGATGAGTAAGTTCCCTCACAGTGTATTCCCCCATAGCTCTTTCCAAGTGGTTAGACTTATAGAAAGGTTGGCTCTGATACCAATTGATGAATACTAAGAGCGGGGGATTAATTAGTATACCAAAAAATACTAAACTCAAACACTTTAATAGTCTAGCAGCAAACCGGTTAACACAAATGCAAACCAAACAACAAGTAAGGCATTTACCCACAGAAGAACAATCACCATAACACAAGAGATTTTGATGTGGAAACCCAAATGGGAAAAAAACCACGGTAAGATGAAACTCACAAGTAACTATCTGCAAAATAGTAACCAGACCGATTAAGGTCATACAATGTTCTTTACCAGAACAAATCCTGTTAGGAATCTCAATCTCTATTAGGAGATAAGTCCGATTAAAGACTACCTTGTGAGAGGATTTCAGATCCACAGATGTGAATCACCTTGTTAGAGGATTTACAAAGGCTTTTATAGGCCTACCTGGTTAAGGGTTTCTAACTTGTCAAATATGTCAGTAATCAACAAGTGAATGATCTAGCAAATGGCATAGTTTAGTCTTTAGTAAATCCACACTCTGTTACAGCACACAGATTTGATCTTCTCTGTTAAGATCGCACAAACAAGAACTCATCAACCACCAAAAACCCTAACAGCTACACCTACTAAAACCCTAGACATGATGTCCTTAAAAGGAATCTGGTTTCATGTCGGTCCAATAGCATTACATCGCAAGTTCCTATGTCCAGTGTATCTAGACACATTTTGGTAACACGGCACAAAATCACTGTCAAACTGTCGGTGGATGGTAACTCATCACAAAAATATATCGGTTGGTAACTCATCATAGAGTATTATCGGTTTATACAACTTTCTCGATTACCGATTGGTAACTCATAGTAATACCGGTTTAACTATTAAACAGATTACTGGTTTGACAAAAATGAAGACAGGGAAAATGATAACTATCGCTTGTAGTTCCTTTGCTCCGTTCCGCTTGAGATGCTTGAACCACTTGAGGTCTTCATGCCGCTTGAAATCAGTAAACACTTTCTTCAAAACACCGATAGTCTAAAGACTACAACATAATACCGGTTTGGAACAAATACCGGTTGAGAATAATTCATACATTCAAAAAGTGATCTTATAGAAAGTGTGTGTCCATCAATGACAATCACAACATAATCATAAAAAATGCCAACAAATGATATCTCTATAAAGATTTGAATTATACATATATCTCTCCCCCTAATGTATACAACTCCTCAAGTTTTTCTTTTTCACATCAATATCTCTCCCCCTTTGACATCAATGCCAGAAATGTGACAAAAATATCAAAGAAAAAACATAAACCATTGAAACATAAAGCTGACTACTCCCCCTGAGCAGTAGCATCCCCACATCAGTGCTGGAATGAAAAATATATCTGATAATGCATACCAGATTGATTCCAAACTGCATCAATCAAGTCTCTCTCGGAGGGGTAGAAACTCCCAATATGTCTTTGAAGTACTCAAATGATTACTTAGGTAAAGATTTAGTGAAAAATTTGCAATCTTCTCTTTAGTGTTCACATGAACTAGTCTAACTTCATTTGCTTCCACCGATTCCTTCAAAAAGTTGTGCTTGATAGATATGTGCTTTGTCTTAGAATGAAATACCAAATTCTTTGATATACCAATAGCAGCAGAGTTATCACAATGAATAACTACTGGTTCATTACAATCCAGCTTTATATCCTTCAACATTTTCTTCATCCATAGAACTTGTGTATAGTTAGTAGCAGCAACAACATACTCAGCTTCAGTAGTAGATAAAGAAGTACATGATTGTTTCTTGTTGATCCATGAAACCAACTTCTTTCCAAGAAAGAAAGCTCCACCAGAAGTACTTTTCTGGTCATCAACATCTCCAGCCCAATCAGCATATGTATATGCACATAATGTAAAGTCATCATTTTTAGGGTACCACAAACCATATTCTGATGTACCTTGTAAGTATCTAAAAATCCTTTTCACCACACTCTCATGATTTTCTCTAGGATCACTCTGAAATATTGATACAATACAAGCAACATTCAATATGTCATGCCTAGTCTGAGTCAAATAAAGTAGACCTCCAATCATAGATTTGTATCTTGTAGGATTTATCGGTGTAGAAACATCTTTTCTTGTCAATTTCTCACTTGTAAACATAGGAGTACTTACTTGTTTAGAATCTCCCATACCAAATTTCTTCAACAACTCCTTAGCATACTTAGTATGACAAATGAAAATACCTTTATCAGTTTGAGTAATCTGCAAACCTAAGAAAAATTCCATTTTCCCAATCATAGATATTTCAAATTCTCTCTCCATATTGTTAGAAAATTCGATGCATAACTTATCTTCACCTCCAAAAATAATGTCATCAACAAATACTTCAATAATCAGTATATCATCATCAATGATCTTATAATATAAATTACTATCAACATTACCCTTAGTGAAAACAAGCTTCAAAAGATATTTATCCAACCTTGCATACCAAGCTCTAGGTGCTTGTTTCAATCCATATAAAGTTTTCCTTAACCTGCAAACCATGTTTGTATCATTTGATAGTGATAAACCATCAGGTTGCTCAATATAAACTTCCTCATCAAGATCCTCATTCAAAAATGCACACTTAACACCCATCTAATAAACTTTGTAGTTTTTATAGGTAGCATAGGCAAGAAAAAATCTTGCAGCTTCAATCCTAGCTATAGGTACAAAAGTCTCTCCATAATCAATTCCTTCCTTCTGAGAATATCCTTTGCAAACCAATCTATCCTTATTCCTTACAACTTGACCATCCTCACTCAATTTATTCCTAAAAACCCATTTAGTTACAATAACATTCTTACTTTTAGGCCAAGGAACCAACGTCCATGTGTTATTTTTCTCAATTTGGTCTAATTCTTCTTCCATAGCTTTCAACCATTATTCATTTTTACATGCCTCAATTACTGATACCAGTTCAATTTGTGAAATTAAACATACCTAATTAGATGTCAGTCTTCATCTTGTCATTACTCCATTGTTCTTATCCCCAAGGATCTGATCTTTTGAATGATTTAATCTCACATACCTAGGAGTCTTCTAACTCTCTATTCCTTTTCCTGGTTCTTCAGTTACTATAGAATTTTCTGATACTATCAGAGTAACTGGTTAAACACTTTTCCGGTAAAGGTGCTACCAGTTCAGTTATAATCATTTCCACTGTCGGTTCCTTCTCATAAACTCCGATTTGACCTCTATTCGACTCATCCACTTTGACATTAGCACTTTCCACAATTCTCTGTAATCTCTTGTTATAACATCTATATGCCTTGCTTTCATTAGAATAAGCAATAAATATGCCTTCATCACATCTAGGATCAAATTTGCCAATGATATCATCTCTCTTGATATAACATATACTACCAGAGATTATGAAATACTTAACTGTAGGTGTATTGCCAAACCATAATTCATAAGGTGTCTTTCGGTTTCTCCTTTGATATGTACTCTATTGAATGTATAAATTGTTGTGCTCACTGCTTCTCTCTAGTAGATATGAGGTAGACTAGCTTCCATCATCATTGTTCTAGCAGCATCCAAGATAGTTTTGTTCTTCCTTTCCACAACTCCATTTTGCTGAGGTGTCCGGGGAGCATAAAATTGTCTTCTTATACCATGCTTCTCACAAAAGTTATTAAACTCACCAGATGTGAATTCTCCACCATGATCTGACCTCAAACATTTAATCTTCAATCATCTCTTAGTTTCCACTTTAAGCCTTAAACATTTTAAACTTTTCAAATGCTTCAGATTTTTCCCTCAGAAAAGTAACCCACATCATTCTAGAATAATCATCAATGATTAGCACAAAATATCTATCACCTTGAAAACTTTTAACTATAACAGGGCCACACAAATCAATATGAATAAAACCAAGAACATCATTAGATTTATCTTGTATACTCATAAAAGTGGTTCTGACCTTTTTACCCATTTGACATTCTTTACATATCGGATTATAGGGCTTCACAATCTTAGGTATATATCTAAACTGCCTTAGTTGAACTGATCTTCACAATGCAATCAAAAATCACATGACATGACCTTTTATGCCATAGCCAACTCTCATCAATTTGTGCAATTAAACATGTCTTCTCATTAGAATTTAAATAAACTATATTACCTTTTGTCTGTGTACCAGTTGCAATCTCCAAACTAGATCTGGTAATGATTTTACATTTTTCATCCTTGAACTGTAATTGAAATCTCTTATCCACCAATTTTCCTATATTCAAAAGATTAAGCCTTAAACCTTCAACATAATAAACATTATCAGTATTGTTCTCACCATCCAATGATATAGTTATTTTTCCTTTCATCATACATGCTTTGTCTTCTCCAAATCTAACCATAATGCCATTAAATTCTTGCAAAGATAGAAACTTCTCTTTATCTCCAGTCATATGATGTGAACAACCACTGCCAATTACCCATTCATCATTGTCTTCAATTTTAGCAGCAACTGCCTTCTCTTTAGGTGCATTCTCTTCCAATGCTAGAACATCTTCCTTGATAGCCAAGAACACCCATTCCTTCCCATTTTTGGAACCACTAGCAGAGTCTTGTGTTGGTTCTATTGAAATGTGGCGATTGATCAGAACAGTACTATACACTCAGCACGTATCCTTGCTGGGGTCCAGGGCCGGGCCCCGAGCAGGGGTTCGGGGGCGGCAGCCCCCGAGAAAAAAAAAATTTTGCCGTTTTTTTTGTTGATGAAAATTGACATTGTAATAAAACCTGAAAAAAGGCCGACTTTGTTTTTTGCCCTAAAAACGCATGTTATAAGTGGCTGGGATGCTTAAGGCATTGTAAGGTTGATGTACTGTTTTTGCTGGATAATAAGAAAGATTGGACGGCAGTGTATGGTGGACGTAACCCATTCTGGGTGAACCACGTTAAATATTTGTGTTATCTGTGTCCTGTTTTTATTTCTTTATCTTTTGTATTTAAATCTGCATATAATTGTTAGTTCATATTTGCTTTAGATCTGCTTGAAACCCTAACAATTGGTATTAGAGCGAGGTTTTCTATAAATTGGCAGGACTTTCAGATTTGAGTGGGAGCAATGGAGGATTCCAAATTCAAGGTCGAAAAGTTTAACGACCAGAATTATCAGTTATGGAAAATGCAGATGGAGGATTACCTGTATCAAAAGGATTTGTGGCGGCCATTGGAAGGAAAGGCAAAGAAACCGACCACAATATCAGATGAAGAGTGGGACATTTTAGATAGAAAGGCACTAGGATCCATTCGATTGTGCCTTGCATCATTTGTAGCATTCAATATAACAGAAGCAAAAATGACTGTAGATTTGATGGCAACATTGGCTAAGATGTATGAGAAACCCTCGACTTCGAATAAGGTATTTCTTATGAAGCGTTTGTTTAATTTGAAAATGAGTGAGGGAGGATTTGTAGCAGAGCACTTAAATGAATTTAATACAATTACCAGTCAATTGTCTTCAGTAAAAATTACCTTTGCAGAAGAGGTTAGGGCTCTCTTGATTTTATGTTCTTTGCCAGAAAGCTGGAATAGCTTGGTTATGGCTGTAAGTAACTCTGTCTCTGGTAAAAATACTTTGGTATTTGATGATATTGTTGGTGTTATCCTAAGCGAGGAAATGCGAAGGAAAAGCACAAGTGAGACTCCAACATCATCAGGTAGTGTTTTGAATGTGGAGAACAGAGGAAGATCAAAGGAAAGAGGAAAAGGCCCTGGGAATGAGAAGTCACGAGGGAAGTCAAAGAGAGGACGCTCTCAATCTAGAGGAAAGAAAGATTGCTGGTACTGCGAAAAGCCTGGTCATCTAAAGAAAAACTGTTGGTCTCGAAAAAACAAAGAAGGAGACAAAAATGAAAATGACAGTAAGGAAGCTAATATTGCAAGTAATACTTTACAAGATGCTTTAATCTTATGTTTGGATAATGTTAATGATTCCTGGGTAATAGATTCTGGGGCTTCATTTCATGCTACACCCCATAGAAAATATTTTCTAGATTATGTTCAAGGTGATTTTGGACAGGTATATTTGGGTGATGATGAGCCCTGTCAAATCGTTGGAAAAGGAAAGATAAAGATCAAGTTGCAGAATGGTAATGACTGGTTTCTGCAGGAGGTAAGACATGTTCCTAATTTAAGAAGAAATTTAATTTCTGTAGGGCAACTAGGTAGTGAAGGTTGCATAGTTACCTTCTCAGACAGTATGTGGAAGGTCACTAAAGGATCATTAGTAGTAGCTAAAGGTGCGAAGGTAGGCACATTATAAATGTGTACTAGTAACACTTACTCTACCTTAGCTGCTACAGATAAAGTTACTGCAGGGACAACAACAATAAATGTTGCAAGAACAGATTCGATAATGTGGCACCATAGGCTTGGGCACATGAGTGAGAAAGGGATGAAAATCCTTCACTCCAAAAATCTATTGCCAGGACTAAAGAAGATTGATTTAGAGTTCTGTGAAAACTGTGTTTATGGTAAACAGAAAAGAGTCAGTTTTCTCAAGGTTGGGAAAGAGAAGAAGAGTGAGAAGTTAGAGCTTGTACATTCAGATGTATGGGGACCGGCTTAGGTATCATCTCTTGGTGGCTCTTGTTATTATGTTATTTTTATTGATGACTCAACCAGAAAAAACATGGGTATATTTCCTAAAACAAAAATCAGATGTTTTTGAAACTTTTAAGAAATGGAAAGCTTTGGTTGAGAATGAGACAGGAAAAAAGTTGAAGTGTCTCAGATCGGATAATGGAGGTGAGTATTGCAGCAAAGCATTTGAAGATTACTGTTCCTTAAATGGGATTCAAAAGCAGAAGACAGTTCCAGGAACTCCACAGGAAAATGGTGTGTCAGAGAGAATGAATAGGACCATCATGGAACGTGCGAGGAGCATGAGATTGCATGCTGGATAGTCCTTACATTTTTGGGCAGATGCTATACATACTGCTGTCTATTTGATAAATAGAGGACCTTCAACCCCTTTGGATGGTGGTATTCCAGAGGAGGCATGGACTAGTAAAAAGGTAAATTATTCTTTTCTAAAAACTTTTGGTTGCGAAGCTTTTGTCCATGTTGATAAAGAAAATAGAACCAAGCTTGATGCTAAATCTCAGAAATGTACCTTCATTGGATATGGGATAGATGAATATGGCTATCGGTTATGGGATTTTGAAAATAAGAAAATAATTAGAAGTAGAGATGTTATATTCAATGAGAAGGTTATGTATAAAGAACAGATGCAGGAAAAGAAGTATGAACGAGACAAACAAGAATATGTGGTGTTGGATGAGATTCCTAAAAATGAAATGCCACAGGTACCTGATGCTCAGCAACAATAGATTGTCCCACAAACTCTTGCAAGTGTTAGACATTCTACGAGGACAAGTAGACCCCCTTAAAGATTTTCTCCTTCTTTGTATTCTATTTTATTAACAGATTCTGGTGAACCAGAAGAATATGAAGAAGCAATGCAGGTGGATGCCAAACAATAATGGTAGCTAGGCATGAAAGAGGAGGACTCCCTGATGAAAAATAAGACTTGGGACTTAGTTCCTTTACCTGCAGAAAAAAGAACCTTGCCTAACAAATAGGTTTATCGACTGAAGGAAGAGGAAGGAGGTCAGAAAAGATATAAGGCCAGACTTGTGGTAAAAGGTTTTGCACAGAAAAAGGGTATAGATTATGATGAAATATTTTCTCCAGTTGTAAAAATGACTTCAATTAGAACTGTACTTAGTCTTGTGGTTGCAGATGATTTACATCTTGAACAATTAGATGTCAAAACAGCTTTTCTCCATGGAGATTTGGAGGAGGAAATTTACATGTTGCAACCATAGGGATATGAGGTCAAAGGTAAGGAGAACTTGGTGTGCAGGTTGAAGAAAAATTTGTATGGCCTAAAGCAAGCACCCAGACAATGGTATTTAAAATTTGATAGTTTCATGGCTGAACACGGTTATCATAGATGTCATTCTGATCATTGTGTATACTTTAAGAGATTTGATAATGGCAGTTATATTATCCTGTTGCTTTATGTTGGTGACATGCTTGTTGCTGGGTCTAACATGCAACATATAAATGATCTTAAACAAAAATTAGCCAGGTCATTTGCTATGAAGGATTTGGGTGCAGCTAAGCAAATTCTCGGTATGAGGATTACATGGGACAGGAAAAATAGAACCTTAAATTTGTTCCAAAGTCAGTATATAAAGAAGGTGTTGAAAAGATTTAACATGCAGGATGCAAAAGCAGTTAGTACACCTTTGGCTAGTCATTTCAAATTGACTAAGGAGATGTGTCCAAAGGCACAGGAAGAGGTTAATAAAATGTCTAACATCTCGTATTCATCAGCTGTTGGCAGTTTGATGTATGCAATGGTATGCACAAGGCCAGATATTGCACATGCACTGGGAGTTGTGAGCAGGTTTATGAGTAATCCGGGTATGGAACATTGGAATGCTGTGAAATGGATTCTTCGGTATTTGAAAGGAACTACTACGAAGGCATTATGTTTCAAAGGATCTAATGCTGCTCTAAGTGGATTTGTTGACTCTGATCTAGTGGGTGATATTGATTCACAGAGGAGTACTACAGGGTATGTTTTTACTATAGGGGGAACTGCAGTCAATTGGATTTCTAGGCTGCAAAAGGTTGTTGCACTTTCAACCACTGAAGCTGAGTATGTTGCTGCTACAGAAGCCAGCAAAGAGATGATTTGGTTGCAATGTTTTCTGAAGGGATTGGGTCAGACACAAGAGGATAGCCCATTGTATACTAATAGCCAGAGTGCCATTCATCTTGCGAAGAACTCTGCTTTTCATTCAAGGAGAAAGTGCATTCAGCTCAGGTACCACTTCATCCGGACTATTTTGGAGGAGGGTCAGTTACGGCTTGAGAAGATTCACACAAGTGAGAATCCTGCCGATATGTTCACAAAGGTAGTTCCACAGGAGAAGCTAATTTCTTCATCAGTTTCTGTTGGTCTTCTTGATTAATAATTGTGGAATTTATACTAGTCAAGTCCTAGTGTTTTATCCAGCAGATGTTGCATGTACAGTGGTGTCGTGTAGTATCAGTCTCCAAGTGGGAGATTGTTCGGTGTGGAGCCTGATCAGTCTGCAAGTGGGAGATTGTTGAAATGTGGTGACTGATCAGCAAAGTACTGTACACTCAGCACGTATCCTCGCCGGGGTCCGGGGTCGTGCTGGGCCCCGGGCAGGGGTTCGAGGGCGGCAGCCCCCGAGAAAAAAAAAATTTTGCCATTTTTTTTGTTGATGAAAACTGACATTGTAATAAAACCCTAAAAAAGGCCGAATTTGTTTGTTGCCCTAAAAATGCATGTTATAAGCGGCTGGGATGCTTAAGGCATTGTAAGGTTGATGTACTGTTTTTGCTGGATAATAAGAAAGATTGGACGGCTGTGTATGGTGGACATAACCCATTCTGGGTGAACCACGTTAAATATCTATGTTATCTGTATCTTGTTTTTATTTCTTTATCTTTTGTATCTAAATCTGCATATAATTGTTAGTTCATATTTGCTTTGGATCTGCTTGAAACCCTAACAGGTTCATCGTCAGAATCAGTAATTCCTTCCTCATCCTCTATGTAGCATGATTTCTCTTTGTTTTTCCTATACCTATACTTGTTCTGATATCCAGGGTTAGGCTTAAAGATCTTCTTACTCTTTCTTCAAATCTTGAATTCCTTTCTAGACATCTAGATGCAAAATGACTTATCTTATTACATGCAAAACATTTAAAAGGTGCTTTTCCTTCATACTTACTTCCTACCAGTCCTTTAGGTACTATTCTAGCAAATAGTGCTTCAAGTTACTCAAACTCATCATCTTCTCTCCTCATATCATCCAATTCCTTTGCATATAAAGCTTCCCAATCTTGCTTACTTGTTGTTGATGCAGATGCATGAAAAGCAGGTTTAGTCTTCACAACTCCAGAAGGTCCAAATTCTTCAAGCTCAAAAGAAGATAATTTCCCAACCAAGGTATCTCTATTGACAGATGTATTAGCCATTATTCTCAACTCATTAATAGCATTAGCCTTCATCTTGTAAGCCATTGGTAGGGCTCTCAAAACTTTAGAAATAATTTTATCTTCACTCAGAGTTCCACCACAACATTGAATTCCCATAACAATCTCATTTACCCTTTCCATGAATGCAGTAATCCTTTCATCTTCTTCCATCTTCAGGTTTAAATATCTCACCTGGTAACCATCAAGTTTAGCAATCTTCACTATAGGGTCACCTTCATTAAGAGTCTCCAACTTATCCCATGTAGCCTTTCCAGATGATTTGTCAGTCAATCCCATTATTTGCTAATCAGAAAATGCACATAAGAGGGCTTCTCTTTCTCTACAATCATTCTCAAGCTCCTTATCTAGTTTTGTCGAAGGAGGATTGCCATATACTGTATTATGAGGTGTAACACCATTCTATGTGATCTCCCAAATCTCCTTGCCAAGACATCTCAGATGAGTCTCCATCTGAATCTTCCATACTGTGTAATTTGTTCCATCAAGCCTAGGGATATCTCTTCGAAAGATAGCTCCACATGAACTGGATGAGCTTGAATTGTTAGTCACCATAGGATCTTCCTCAAGCGGTTAAGCTTTCTATAGAGAGGACAAAAGCTCTGATACCAATTGTTAGATAGTTCAAATAATCGGAAGACAACTGAGAGGGGGGGGGGTGAATCAGTTGTCACAGATTACCAGAACATTTAGCAATTAAAACTTTAATACCAGAACCCAAAACATTAATGTTGGAATGCTTAAACCAAATACCAAAATAACAGTTAAACCAATTAAGCATAACCAATAATCATAGAATAAATACCATCCATATGACACCAAGATTTATATGTGGAAAACCCAGTAAAGAGAAAAACACGGTGGGAAGCCTACCCACAGTCAGATAATACTTATGGAGTAAGTATGTGAATTACAATTGAGGGGTCTGCATTTGCAGGAAGGCCAACAACCTAGAGTGCATTTCTCATCGCAAAAGGAGCCTCACTGACTAAATAGAAATCCATACTGCAATCCAGAGAAGTGTTTGAACTACAAAGATAACATCTCCTATGCCTGAGTACAGTTTCGGTTAAGCTCAATATCGGAGGACTCAATCCTCATACATAAACCCAATTCGATCTCCAATGATTGACCAAATCCTCTGCCTGAATGATATTACATTATTCGCACATTACATTACATATCCATATCTATTCCTTGACCTTATACCTATGATCCACATATGATCTACAATGAGATCTTACATCATATATATACAAACCCTCGATCATAAACAATCAGGTCGGCCACCAGACAATAAACCAATTAGATAATTACAAAACATGTTGGTCTTAGACCAAACAAATAATATCCAATACATAAGACATCTTGTAAACACATCGAGAGGTCCAATCCACACATTACATTAAGCCGGTCCATAACCTAGATCAACTGGGATCCAATATAGGTCCACATGCAAAAGCAATGATCTCCATCCACCAGGTCTCGAACATGATCACCAACAGCATCCTGAATCTCCACCAAAAGCTGCACCAACACCACTTATGCATATCATCAAAGATCTACATCAAAAGCTCTATCCGTGAAACCCTCGCCAGAACCAAAAGCCAAGCTTCCAAGAAAGCAGGATAGCATCCGATCACCAGATGAAAACCAACTTACTGAATATGAACATGAGTATCATGAATAAGCCAAATCCATAGCCAAACCATACCGGAGCCTATCGGATTATGTCGGATCCAAACCAAACAGAAACTACTCAACTTATCGAGACCAAACGGGTGTCGGTAAAGCATCCAAACAGCTAGTGTTGACATCAATGACAAAACATCAGTGCCAAACATAATCAATTCCTCCAAATGACCAACATATACATGCTCACCAGTTAGCAACCATACACTGTGAACACATCACTTTCCAGTTGACATCCTCTCCTTACCGGTGATAGACTATACTGGTAACTTGCTAGACTAGTTGACATCAATGACTGCACATCGACTATTATCTCATACCAGTTGTCCTTCTATACCGGTTGACATCAATCACAAAACAATGCCAACACCTTTAGTCACTTCTCATTAAGCAACAAAATTTGATTGAGACGGTGAGCATGATAGGTGTCATCATAAATTAACCCCTTAAGGGAAACTTGTAAATAAGGAATTTCTACCTCTAGAGGCATGATAGCATCAACACCCTATACAAGGTTGTAGTGTGAATTTACAATATCCATACAAACACTTTTACAATAGGCCCATAATGCAAATCTCAACTATGTATGCCACTCATTATCGTGCTTACTAATCATCTTGTGTAGGATCTGCTCAGTCGTCTTATTTGATGCTTCAACTTGGCCATTGGATTGATGATAGTAAGGTGTAGGGAATCAATGTTGAATATGGAATTTATCAAGGACTTGTTTCACTTTCTTGTTCTTGAACGGAATACTATTTTTAGAAACAAGGGTAGAAGGCAATCCAAAATGAGAAATGATATTGTTCAGAAGAAAACTACAAATTGCTTTAGCAGTAGTGGATCTTACTAGAATAGCTTTGACCCACTTTGTAAAGTAATCAGTAATTATTATGATAAATTTATGTCCTTTAGAAGAATGGGGAGATATCTTATCAATAATATCACTTCTCGTTAAAATTTAAATGGCCAAGGAGAGGCTTGAACTTGGATTTCCTATGTAAGAGCCCGAATAAGATTGGTATGTTGCTGACATTGAGGATATTTCTTGACAAAGGAAAAGGAATATTATTCCATTGTTTGCAAATAGTATCCCATACAAATCAATTTTTGACCCAAAGATTTACCACCAAAATGTCTAGCCCTAAAGCCTGAATGAGCTTTCTAAAGAGTGAGGGGTATCTCAATTTTAGTTAGGCATTAGAGAAGAAGACCATTGTAGGACCTATGATAAAGAATTTAGATAAATGATATAGAAAGATGAAAGTTTTCAAATTCAGACACACGTATTCTTACTAGCATCATCGGGAAAACTTTCAGACTTCAAATAGTTATAGTTATGAAAAAACTATTCCCCTTAGTCTATGTAAGTGTACATAAGATGATTGAGTTCAGGTAGATCATAAATAGAAGGAGGGCATAAAAAGTGTACCACAAAGTGGTTCATTTTCACTATAGTTAGGGTGCACAAGGGAGGTTGTACTCATTGTTGGTTCCCAAAAATGGACGATGGGTTTACACTACTACAAAGTAGAGACCAAGCTAATTTCCTCCAAATATCAATATCTGTCAGGCTTGGACCAACAATAACAAGGATAGAAAGTCCTTCTGTGCTTTAGGCTCTACAAAACCAGGGAGGGTGATCCCTTTAGTAAGATATCCCGCTCTCTGCAACGATACTCTAGAAACTTACTGAAACAAAGTAGATCATCTCATAATAAGACTCAACAGAAAGGGAGAATGCTCAAGGATGGCAATTCCTTAAGTGATCCTCAACCTAAAACTAGAGTATGAGAGAGGGTGCGACAACTTTCAGAAAATACATAAAACTTAGCAAATGATTGCTCTGATATTTATATTTATTCTGAGAGATCATAAAGAAGATAAAATCAGAAACTGAAAACCTAATGAGATTTGCTAGTGAATACCAATGCCTTATTCATTGGGCTACAAAGTCTATGAAAATGTTAATTAAAATATGATAAAACTTCATCTAATAGCTGGTCTATCCTGAAACAATATTACCTTACAATATTCCTCTGCTTATGATCCTTCATCTAAACTACTTATCAAATCCTATGGCGAGCCTTATTTCCTCTGTAATCTCATTCAAGCATTTTAGTTAACCCCTTGTACTAAAGAATTGAATGAAAGAATGCATACATCATAACAATGCAATAAACAAATGAAACCCTTGATCCCATTTGCTTAAAAGAAGACAAAATTGCACACGGGAGAGTAAAGATTGGGAAAATATACTTGCATTAATATTATAAGCTATATTTTAACATATAATAGCCAACAACTTCAAATACAACCAAATCTACTCTTGAACCAGTTTGGCATCTTGATCCATTTAAATACATCTCCCATATAGGTTCATGATCGATTATGAATAAATTCTCATCAGCAAACAATTCTAGATTAGGAAATGATTTAGGTGAAGGAGATTTTGCCAACTGATCAATGACAAATTGAAATTTGATTGATTTCTATGTCACAAATTTGAGATCAAACTCAAAACAACATCACTCTTTTCACTAACCATCTAGAAATATTAGCTCTAGAAAATAGATGTTTAAGGAGATCATTTTCATCAATCACTTATGTTCCTATAGGAAGGAGGTAATGCCTTAGCTTCTACATTGCAAAGATGAGAGAAAGGAATCATTTTTCCAAAATAGAATTGGTTCATAATCAACATGAACATGGCTAATGTAATATACTACCCTTTTCTTTTCATAATCATCATACTAAACCAATAATCTTACCAAAGCACTAGACGATATTGAGAATTAAAGGAGAAAGGGTCTATCTTGCATAATTGACACCAAAATAGGTGGCTTGGCCAAGTAACTCTTGATGGAATCGAAAGCCTTTTGACATCATCATCCCATTTGAAATGCATATATTTATTCAACAAAAGTATAAAGGAAAGGGTATGATCAACAAACTATGAATTTGTGAGATATTTTTAGGTGGAGGCGTGTTGAAGATTGCATCATTCTTATTCATGTCATCTTTGATTTCATGACGAGATACAATAAATCCTAAAAGTTTTTCGGCATCAACATCGAAGTCACACTTGTAACTATCTTCAATTTATCATCCGAGATCAGCCTTTTCTTGATTTTAGAAAAAAAAAATGGCCACTTAAGACCCCCTTTTGGTTACCCATTTCACTACAAATACCCTAATGAATCAATAAATTGAATTTACTAGTCAATCAAACTATTTAACTCCAAATCAATCTTGACAATTTATTTTTCAAACTAAAATCTATAAATGCATCATTCCTTTCAAGAAATGGGTGCTCTTTGAATAACCTTTGGTCTATTTTTGAACATTTGAATCATTCATTATTACACTACCAAAAAATTTGCACAACATTGAGCATCCACAATCTTTTTTTGAAGTGGGATTACATCCACTTTACACTCTATTTGAGGCTTGCATTATTTTAGAATAGTTATTTGATTTATTATTTAATTTTTTATTTTAATTTTTGATCTAATTTCACTTCATTGAGGGCCAAGTTCTCTTAGGCTGACCCCCTTTATTAGAATAATTTTAATACTATGAAAATGATCAAAGACAACACTCTTCAATCATGCAAATGTCCTAGAATGGTTTGATGTAGAATTATTTACACCAACACCCCCCCTTAAGTACAACTTAGGGGAATGCACTTAAGTCTACAATGCAACTAAGCAATGCAAGATGGGTCCCGGCTACTAGGTCATGTTAGGTACCCATGTACAAATGAAAATGCATGCAAACCAATGCAATGAAATCTCTCACAAAGTGAGGAAAGAGAGAAAAACCCAATGGGAAAAAACCCTCCCCCAAAAGAGAGATGAAAACATAAAAGAGAACTCTCATAGAAGAATGTGAAGGACAAAACACCATGTGAGGAAAAAGTCCCCCCCCATATGAGAGAAGAAGAGAAGCTAGGAAGCCCCCCCTCAATGTGGAATCTGCATCAATGATAGAAGCTCGATGTATGAAGAAACTGCTCCATTAACGTCGAACAATATTCCTCCCCTTAGGAAGAAACAAAACCAAATGTGTATCCATGAAGGGAAGATGTATGAAGAAAACTCATGATGAAAGGAATCTCTGAAAACTGCTCAAGTGTCCCCATGTCGATGCTAAAAGATACCCCCTCTAAAGGTGGTAAATTGTGCCACACTACTGAAAAAGGCACTCCAATATCTAGTGGAGATGAATGTAGAACAATATCCAAAGACTCACATGTCTCCTCAAAACATAAAGAGACCTCCTCCAACTGTTGTACATAAGTATCCACAATCATGTCAACCTCGAAAGAATGATCATGTAGAGAATGAACAAGAGGGTCAGAGTGTTCCCTCACAACAATCGAAGAAGGATCACCTTCGTCAAAGAGAAGATGAATGTCATCAATGATGTCTCCCAAATCTGCAATGTAGGATTCCATAAATAAACTTGCAATGTCTGTCAAGTAATCATCCCATGAATCTGAAGTTGGAAGACAATGAATATCCTACTGCACTGAATCACATGAAGGCAAAACTGTCGCACTATTCACATCATCGGGTGAAATGGGTGATGTGATTTCAATATAAGGAGATAAAATACAAGGCTCAAGAACACGGTCACATGTGAGAATCCCCGTGTTCAAGTGCCCAAAGTTCTCCTCAAAATCTAAACCATCACAAGAAGTGTATTAACATGTGTAGAATCATCAAATGTGAAATCATCATCATCAACAAAATCTGAAAAGGAGTATAACCGAGATGCATGATCAACCACCCCAGTCGCAATGATATCTCTAGTCTTCAAGTCTCTAATGAAAATTGACTCAGGTGTGAACTCCACAACTCTCTTAGTTGTGCCATGTGTGATTTGATAGATAGAAAGGAGATTGTTTGTCAAGTGGAGTACACACAACACGTCCTTGAAGGAGTTATCCCCAATGTCAAAAGATCCTTTCTCAATCACATCCATGTATGAATGATTGCCCATCAAAATCTATGACATGGTGCAAGGCTCAAATGTAGAGAACATAGACTGCGAAGATGCCATATGATGAGAAGCCCTTGAATCTAGAAGCCATCTCTCTGAATCATGACTGATAGTAGCACATAGAGCTTTTCCTTTTCTTATCCCAAAAGAGTGAGTCTTCCCACTTGTAGAAGCCATGAATGCTTTCCCTTTTCCTTTTGAATGTGAGGAAGTGGAAGTTGATGAATCCTCCTTCTTGTAGACATTAGACAAATCAATGTTATGTTTTTTGATGATATGTGTGAGCTCATCAATCTTCTTAGAATGGCAACGACGCTCCTCATGACCAACCTTTTTACAATAGGCACAAGTAGGTCTCTCCCTCTTTGGTGAGTTATCCCTCTTGGAAGAGGATGAATCTCCTTGTTGTGGAGAAGATGGTGCTTTGTCCTTAGGCTTTGATTGCCATTTCTTCTTGTTTGAATTGTCCTTTCCTTGATTTCCTTTGTTCCCTTGATTTGCCACTAATGCTTGAGACTTAAAAGCCTTAAGAATGCCCATGCTTATCAACTTAGTTTGTTCCATCATCAAAATTTCATTGAAAGCATCAAATGTAGGCATTGTGTAGCTTGAACCCATTGTCATCCTATGGGTTTGGAAACTAGAAACAAATGTTGCATATTCTTGTGGAAGCTTGCCTATCAAGTTGAATATCAATTGAGTATCCTTCTTATCAATGCCACAATCTTTGAGTTGTGCCCTCAACTCATTTGCCTTAGTGACATAATCTTGTATAGTATCAAAGTTCTTGGGATCCAACATGGTGAGATCATTATCAATTTGATATCCCCTAATCTCATCAACTTGACCATACAAGTCTTGAAACTTTTGCCAAGCATCCTTGATTAGAGTACACTTCTCAATATGAAAAATGAGATCCTTTGATACATACTTTCTTAAGGTACCAATTGCCATGATATTTTTAGTGAGCCAATCCAAGTGACCAACTGGATCAACCTTAGGATCAGCGAGAGCAATAATAGTTCCATCAATGTAATGAGTTAGTCCTTTTTCCATAAGTTTACTCCATGCATCAATTTTCCAAGTAGCATAATTATGAGGAGTTAAGAGAGGAAACTTAGAAGAACCCATAGTAGCAGAAAGGAAGGAACACAAGAGCACAAAAGCACAGGAGACACCCTCCCAAATTCACTCAATCAAAGTACCCCCCCCCAAAAAAAAAAATGATGATTTTGGCACTTTATATGTAGTGCATGTACAATAGGCCACTTGCAAACAATGGCAAGGTGGAATTCTGATTTTGTTTTACAACTATCCCAATAGGCTGAGAACTTCAAAGCAAAAGATCAGAAAGATAGATCTATGCAATACAAATGTTCAATTGGCCAACTAAGACCATATGATGAAAGTACAATTTCTACCCATAATTGCTGCAAACTGATAGCATATTCTAAGAGTAGACAAAAAATAATACACTTTCAAAAAAAATGGCACCTGAAAAGGAGTTCGTATGAGCTCGAACGGAGACCTGGAAGTTGCAGAAATAGGGATTGGACAGGTACATTCACCAAAAACTGAGAATTATGAAAAATTTGTCCATCAAAATCAAAAAATAATTCCACCACATGAAAGTACATGAAATTCTAGCCCATTTCAAAAAACATTGCACCAAAAAAGGAGCAAAAATGAGCAAGATATGGCCATTTGAAGTTGAATTGCAAAATCAAAAAGCTCAATGAGAGGGGCCTACAAAAATTTTGAAAAAATGATGACGTCGGCAGATTGTGGGGTTAAATTTGATGACCGTATGACCATCGCCCAAACTTCATGGCTGACTGGGGGCTGACATGGCGCTGACTATGCAAGTGATTTGGCAGGTGATGTGGCAACCAACTGGGCTGCTGACATGGTAGGGTGATTTGGCAACCAATTGGACTGCTGACTGTGCGCTGCTGATTGGGCAGAAGGTACAGATCCCAAAAATAATTTCCAATTTTTTTTTTTAATTCAAAAAAAATTTTCAAACTAGAAAATAATTTTCAGAAAAAAAAATAAAAAATTTGAAAAAGAATCCGAAAATTCCGTACCGTATCGCCCAAATTGGGCAGAAAATTTCCTCCACACCCAAAAATCAATTTTTGCCAAAATAGGTCAAATTTATACTCGATTTTTATGGAAATGGCCTCCCGGATGCAATGGTGAGGTCAAAAATGCTCTAAGATACCTCCAAAAAATGCAGCCCCTCAGATCCGAAAATAGAAGCCTTCCACAATGTCTCCAAAAACCAATCAATGAAGCCCCAATGGCTCTGATACCATGTGAGATTTTGCCAAGATCAAGAGCTTAATGAAATGTACAAAATAGAGATACTATATAGGACAAGAATAAACTGTATTCTCATCAATAGAAAATGATCAATTGTTCAATTTTCATACAATGTAGATGAGCTTGCTTATATAGGCAAGGCTAGGGATATGTGAGCACACAAACATGACATGTGGCTCAATAAGAAACAAGGGTAGGTAGGAAATAGGTGTGGGTAGGTAGGAGAAATAATATAATAGTCCACATGAGGTGGATCACCCACTGAATGTGGAGTGTAACAACAAGATCAACACCATAAAGGGTGGAATTTCTCCTACACACACTATCGCAATGTGGCACAAACACCCAAGTGTCTCATACCCAAAATACTATGAAATGCATTTCCTAAGTAAACTTAAGTAAAGTGCAATAATATCCATGATGAATAATTATTTACACCAACAGATTTTTTTCAATGTTTTGAAGTGACATATTCCAAGAAGGATGCTCTTTATAATGCCCAAGTTTTTTAAATAGATAATTGATAACAAATGCATTGATAAAGGGGTTGTACATATACCTTGCATTAATATTTAATATTTTATTTAATTATGGTCCATCATGAAATGGGGCACCACACTTTGAGTAGAGAAATATTTCCCTAGCAATTTATTGCATGTAATTTGAAAGATACATTTAATGTATGTGGAAGGGTCATACAAAGATGTACCATCTTTTTCCTTGAAGGTTGTAATGACTCTTGGATCTAAAGTCAAACTAAAGCACTAACCTTGGAAATATTAGTTGGGTGCATTAATTAAAAAGCAAGTAATTTTGATGATCCCTATAAAGTGCTTAAGATGAGATCGCCGCATGAAGAAAGGTAGGGTTATATTTCCAAATTTTTTGCATGATTAAAGAGTGTTGATCTCTTGTTGCTCTTAGTTGTGGTATTGCAATATGGCCCTATGAATGTGTGGTTTTGATGTGAATTGAATTATTCATGAGTTAAAGAGCATATGTTAGTGGTGACATATTTGATATTCTCTTCCTACTAATTTAGTATTGATACTTTAATATGACTTTGTAACAAATTTTTTGTTGATAATACTATAGACACCTAAAAATGTTTGTTCGCTAACACGCTAATTATTCATCTTAATTAATCAAATAAGTCTTTAATTATTTAGTTAATCTAACTTTTATCTTCTAAACTATTTTAATCATCACATTTCATCATTGTTAATTATTCAATTTCTTTCTAATCACTTAATCATGCAACTCCCTTCCTTAAATATTAATTAAATAATTTTATTATTTAATTAATCTCAAGTTAATACCTTTAATTAAATATTTTATTATTATTTAATTAGATTCAATTTTAATAATTAAATAATTTATTTAAATTATTCAAATTCAATAATTCAAACTCTCCAAATCCTAATTTTCATAAATTTCAAATATGCATTAAATTTCATGATTTCAAAAAGCCAAATTTAAACCAAATGCAACTGAAATTTGAGTTTCAAGCTAATTTACTACAACACATATCAAAATTCTAACTAGAACTAACTCTCCATCTAATTGTCAATCACCTTTTCACACTGAGCAATCAATTCAGTCATCTCATCAGTTAACTCATCAATCATCTTTTTCAAAGAGACAGATATAATCAGTTATCTTGTTAATCTATCTAGTTATCAATCAATTCAATCAACTCATCAATCAAACAATTTTAATTCTCAATCAATTTTGTCTCAACTGATCTCAACCATTGATCGATTATGTTCTCAAATGCATCTCAGTAGTTCAATATTTTGATTTAAAACCTATAAATTGAGCTTCATTCTCTCATTCTCAATAACTATTATCTTCAAAATTATTGTGTCGTTCTTATATAGGATTCCCAGTGCAACATTGAGAGCCAATCAACCACAACGATTGAGAAGAGCAATGGAGGCCATGAATGGAATCAACAAGGGGGTTTAATATGCTTAATTTCTATGTGTCATTGATTTTTGTCATACATTTCATTGTCATTGTGGATTAGCTAGTTAGATTCAAGTTTTGATGGTTAACTCGATTAATCTAGCTTTAATATACCTAATTTTCCCATAATACATTTGGGGAACCTAACATGAACCCTACAGACTTCTGATTTGGGTTTCAATTTCTTTTATTTTATAGGATCATGTACCGCATTTCACATTAGTACGTAGGATTTCGCATACGTGTAGTTAGAATTTTGCATTTGTTTAGATGTTGTGTCGCATTTGTCTATCGGGTGTTTTGCATACATGAAAGGTAAAGGACTGGGTAAGGAGTTCGGTTCATTATGTTACTTCTCATGTCACCTCTCAAGTCTGCAATTCTATTATGATTTTAAATTAATAAAAATTTGCTAAAAAGAATAGGAATTGGATTAACAATGTTTTGGTAAAATTTAAGATTGCAGGATTGTGACAACAAGCAAAGCATAGGCATCAACAGAGACAATACCAAAGGATATTACAAGAAGACCAATCACTTATTGAACCATAATTGTAGATAAAGTACTTTCATTATCAAAGACGTTTCCTAGCCTACATTTTTAAGTATAAGATGACACAGGGGATGCAGTTGAGGTTTTAACAATGATCTATGAAAATTAATCATTTTTTTTGCAAATTTTGGTTTACAGTTCTTGTACAGGAACCAGTTTTGCATTCATGTGGTAGGTGCTTCACATGCATATAGCTTATGTTTTGTATTTGTTCAGGTATTGTGTCACATTCATTGAGTTACTACTCCACATGTGTATAGTCAATGTTTCACATCTGGTTGGTTACTTTAATTCTGCTATGTTTTTGTTTTGGCTCTATTTTTTAGGTTTTTCTGGGTTACTAACTATTTGTTCCAACATGTGGCCAAATTCGAATATAGAAGAGGTACTTTGATCGGTGAAAGAAAGAAATGAAAACTCAAACTAATAATTACTTTCTTGTAGAGGTTTATTAGAAGTATGTCTTCTTTTTTTCTAGCATAGACAATCTTTTCAATTGGTGCTTAAAATTAACTAGTGTCTTTTGTGTTTAGCACGTGTGTGCTCGTGAGTGGGCCTACTACTAACACACACTATCCTCTCCCCTGACTTTCATGGTATTGGGTGCAAGAGAAAAGTATTAGCAATGCTCAAGTTTTGTTTTTTACTAGAGGGCCTACCTCCCGAGAAGCCCATAAGGTCAGTGAGAGGAAACAACCCAAGCGATATTTCTTCAAACTGCTATATAAACTAAAAAGTCAGGTGAAAATTGCAACTGCTTAGTGATGTTTATCTACACCGATGGTTCCCTTAGGATCCATATTCATGTGAGATGCATAAAAATCCTTTAATGAGGACTAGGAAAGGCTCTTAAAGTGAGTTATCGCCGCATGGGTAGGCACCAGGTTCTACTAAAGTTCCCCCATTATGAGCCAACTATTTTTACTAGCCAAAAATCCCTCTATTTGTTGGCATAGGAGGTCAGACCTCTAAAGTCATCCCACAATCACGCAGTTCATAATTGAGATGGCAATTTCCTTGAGATCTTCGCATCTTTAGGAATTCAAAGTTTGGTATGCCCAAGAAGTGAGTGTCGTGGTGGGGGAGCTAGTGCTACCAAACTTCTATGCTATCTGTTCTGAATAAGTGCGGCTCAAATTTATTTCCACAATGGGAATCCAATAAGTGTTGTCTTTAACCAACCTAGGAATTTGTACTTGAATGCAACTGAATTTGTTTAAAAATCAAACAATCATTATGTATTATGTTCTTTCAACACAAAAATTCCTACAACAAAGATTTGCATTCCGACTAGTTCACAAAACAACAACTTGAAACTTCAAACAAGGTCAAAACTTAGCTCAAAAACAAGGTTAACTATGAAAATTTATGCCATCTCATTCACCTTTTGGGATCAAAATTTAGTTTAGAACCCATAGGTCCTCATAAGTTGCATACCACTCATTAGTCCTCATTTTGCATCCACGTCGTCCTAGAATTAGGTTTAAGCACTTGCCTAGAAAGTCATTAAGAATCAAGAGACCCTCCACCATAAATCAATCTTCAATCAGTCTTTGTGCCCTTTGCTCATCAGTCTAGTATAGGGTACAATCAACCAATATTCTCATTCTAGATCAAAATAAATCTTTAATACTCCTTTTACAAGTGTCACCACCTTAGAATCGGACTTTGTTTTAACTAGCACCCGCATAGTCATTCTAGGAGTCTTCTCCAATTAGAAAGGTCTCATAGTATGAGTCAAAATGGCGTTACCGGGTGATGATTTCTTCCCATTTCTGCAACCTGATCTAGGACCCACTGATGATCAGGAAGACATCATTTCAAGTCTTAATAACCTTGCTTGGAGGTTGAAAAGGAACACCCCCCATTACATAGGAATCAAGTTTGTTATAGATGACAGAATAAGAAAATCTTGTCACATTGAGGCCGAATTTGAGAGAGAAATAATTCAACAGAGAATCATGAGACCTAGGCTCCAACAAGAATATCCTCATCCTAATCCTCAATAGAGTGTCAATTTAGATTGCATTCATATTTCATACTCATTTGCATACATAATCCATCTATCTTAGGTTTTTGTATCACATCTTTGAGTTGTCTTAGGAATCCACATGCCCATCACCAAATCACAAAAGGCTAGGAACCAAATGGATCCAAACAATTACCCATTGTTCAACCCTACGAGCACAAAGAACTGGTCAACCTATTCACACGGACAACCCATAAGAGGGGTAACATTACCAACAAACCTAAACAACATGCCCTCAAAAGAGGAAATCCAACACAATCTAACAATGAAAGAGCTCCAGGATGCACACAACAAGACCCACAATTTCTCACAGCCTTCAATGCTCTCCTTAATCATGATCAAGATAGATATCTTTCCCTCCTATAGTAAAATGGAGCCAAGTGACCCCCAAACTTTGATTTGACATCAATCTTTCTTGTGGGGGTTACATTAAACCAAAATGTAAATCAAACACCAAACGCATCCCAAACACATGTTGTATCCTCAAGATCTACCCAAGGAACAACTTAGAGCATATGGGCGTCATCAACTCAAGCTACCCTAGCTTCAATCCAAAGTTCACATTTTGGCATCACATCCTTAAATGTAAATATCACATCCCAAAAAGATGCGAGTGTTACTTCACAAACAAAAACAAATGTCTCAACACAAAGTCTGGCAAGTGCTTCCCAAATTTTGATTCCAACAAGTACCTCTCAATCATCAGTGTTGGTCTCTATGGGATCAACTTATAGCAACCAAATTTTGAGTCAAGATCACAATCATCCACTTGGTTCAACCCAACCTCATCCTAGCACATAGTTTGCCTACTTTACCACACCTATTGGGACTCGTAGGACACAGATTCATAACCACTCAAAATTTCAACAACCTCCAGTGTACACCAACACTAATCCTTTTGTTGAAAACATGTATACACCAAATGTGCCCTTAATTCAAGCATTCTCCTTCAACAAGTCAAAAATCTACAAAAGAAGATGATGAATATGCAATCAGGGAATGAGAAGAAATTTTATACTATGGAGGATCTTCATCCATATCTTCTTTGATCGAACGATATATATGGCACCTTTTCCTCCACATTTTGAAAATCCAAAATTTGATAAGTACAAAGGTAAAGGTGACCCAAGAGATGACATTAGGGAATTTTTCACTGCTTGCATAGTGGTGGCCAAAGAAGATATGTAATTAATGTGCTTATTCTCTAAAATTCTTGGTGATCAGGCCTTGGAGTGGCTTTCATAGTTACCACCAAAGATAAGATCATGGGGTGAATTGGCTGAAGAATTGATCACAAAATTTTCTCATAACATAGATAACCCTATGACTAATAGATTTATGTGTCGCCACACAAAGAGAAGGTGAAACTTTTGCTTCATTTTTAAAACATTAGTTATCCCTTTCTTGTAGATGTCCCTACCATGTTCTAGAAAGAAAGCAAGTGGATATGTTCATAGAGAATTTCATTCCATAGATCAAATACCCATTATAGATGCAGTGTTTGTTAGGATTCCCACAAATACTGAGAGGGGGGGTGAATCAGTATCTAACCGGTGAGTAGAATTTCTTATCTTAAAACATGTAGAACATATTATAACAATGTACCGATATGAAAGAAATAATGAAATAAATAGAATTAAAAACATCCACATGAAAAGAACACCATGACACAAGGATTTAACGAGGAAACCCAATGTGGGAAAAACCTCGGTGGGATTTGTCACCCACAATATCCACTTACTGGCCAATAAGAGAATATTACTTACAAGAGGGGCCTGCACATGCAGGAAGGCCAACTACCTAGAGCTCACTGCTCAATGGGAAGTCTCACTGACTTACAATGTGGATTATACAAATCCAATATCTTGTACTGCTTTACAATAGCATCTATAATGCCTAATTCAGTACCAATTGCTGCTCTGCTTCTTACATAAACCCTTTAACCTATATTTCGCATAATAGGTCTGCCTTAATATTTTTCCCTTTCGCTTACATCACTTTGTTAACTTCCTTACAAAATGTCTACAATGATCTCTTTTATATATAAGAGTCATTTTACAACATGCCAAGTCGGCTTACAAAGTTTTTACAACAAGATATAATATAACAAAATCTTGTCGGCCTCTATGCCGGTATACTTCCTTTCTTTGTGCCGGTGCCGGTGTCCTGAGTGTTGGTGTAGAGTTTGATCGTTGATGTTGGTAAACTATCTTACCGGTGTAATGCCTTGCCGGTGTCATAGGATTGTAAGGTTTCCATCAATGAAAAAACCTTCAATCACCTACAATGTCTCATTGGAGTGTGCATATGCCAACAATCTCCCCCTTTGGCATTGATGGCAACACTCATGAGAAATTTCAAAAGTGTATCCAAAAATGTGAAGCCCAAAAATGTGTGTGCTCCCCCTGAGCATATGATTCCAGTGATGTTGAATTTTCTCATCCCACTACTCCCCCTTTGGCATCAATGACAAAGGTTGTCAAGATGTCAGTAGAGTTTGTAGTTTCAACCTTGTAACTGGGTAGTTACAATTTTAAATAGATCCGCCAAAATCAAGTTTATACTCTCCATAAAATTTTTACTATCTCTTATTGTTGTCTCTGTTCTTTTAACTCTACTGATGAGATGCTGCAAATGCTCTACTGGTGTTTTCTGTCCCTTTATTAGTGCCTCAGATATTTCCTTCCACGGTGATGCTAGATAGTCCAATCTTGGACTTAGTTTTAATCTTAGATGCTTTGCCTTCATTATTCTATCCTTTTCTCTTTCCAATTTAAGTAATTCTTCCTCAAAATTTGTTATCTTCTGTTCAAAAACTGATAATGTATCAGGTGAGTTAACAAAATTATCTACAAGTTTATTGATTTCATCCTGTACCTTGCTTATTTTCTTATCTATATCTACAGTCAAAAAGTTTGTCTTACAGGTGTCTTTGTACAAAGTTTTGTACTCTTTCAATAAGTTACATAGTTCTGGTAGAAGTGTGTAAAAATCTCTGGTACACTTCTTTATCTGTTCATCAAAGAATCTTTGCTTTTCAATTTCCAATTTGTCCTTCAATGTCTCTTCCTCTATTTTCTCAATGTTTTCAGTGATATATTTACACAAGGTATCAAGTTGTCCTAAAGAATCTTTATTGTCTATATTATAGTTAGGAGCAATTACCTTCAAAATTGGTATTGTGTCATCTATTGCCTTATAAGCTTGTGAGCTACAATCTGTTATCTTTTTAATTGAATCTAATAGTACTTCAGTCACATTAGTTGATTTGTAGCCTGATGATGAGGAACCTACATTCTATGTACCGCCAGTGGAAGTAACCATGCTTGTATTGACCTCTGGTAGGTCTGTTTGTGTTTGCATTTCCTTAAGCAATGGTTTTTCTACTTTTCCAGTTGTCGGTGGCACTGTTTCCTTATGAACCTGTTCTTGTTTCTGTTGCTATTCTTGTTCAGGAGCCTTTTGCTCTGTTTGTTTCTCTGTTTGTTTCATTGTCTCAATCTAAGTCTAAGTTTCTACCTATTGCTCTTTGTCATCTACCGGTTTCTCCTATGTGTTATCAGTTTGCTCAGCTATCGGTGGCTCACTAACCATGCCAGTCTTATCAGTTGTATCTTTGTCTACCACAATGTTGATCTTTTGAGTATCAACATCCACTGTATATAAGACTTTAGGATTAGGATTGACATCCTCTACATCCATACTTTCAACTGTCGGTTGATCTTTTGTAGCTGTTGTTGTTACCGGTGGAGTAATCAAAGGAGGTGGGGGTAAGTTGTCTTTAACCTTGATACTGGATGGTCCACCATCTTTACCTTTACCCTTGTCTCTTTCTTTCTGATATACCTTTATAGGTTTGTGGCTCATGTATTCTTCTTGTTTTTCTTTTTCCACTAGGAAAATGTCCCATGCATTTTCTGTCTCCTCAGTCACCTCATTAACTCTTCCAACCATTAAAGAAATGTGTCGGTGAGTAGTAGAAAATACTGACCGGTTGGCTTCAGCAATTAAGTCATCAATTTCTTTGGGTGAATTCACTAGGTATATAGCAAGTAGCTTTTCTATCTTTATTTTCTTGTCAAGTTCTACTACTGCTTGTCTCCTTGCTTTAGTCTCTTAAATAGTTCATCTGGTACTTCATCTACTACTTTCATAAAAAATTTCTTATACATGTCCATATGCAATATAACACTATTTTCTACTTGTTCTTTTTCATCAATTGTCAGAGTGTCATATAGTTTCTCTATATTCTTCAATTTCCCTTCCTCTCTAATTTCATTCAATAGTATGTCAAGAGAGGCCAAGTCCTTGTTTGTCCTCTTCATCTTCTTGGGTGTCAGTTTCTTCTTCTTTGGTGTAGCCTTTCTTACCGGAGATCTCACTACTTGTTGTTTTTGTCTTGTCCTCCTAGGTGAGGGTGTGGTTGCCAGTGAGGGATCTCTTTTCCTTACAACTCTTTTGAAAGTTGCAGGCATGTCATTCTCTGAAAATGTGCCTACCGGTGATAGGTGAGTTTCAGGTTATGGAGCTGCTAACTCATCCTCTGTTATACCGGTTTGTTCCATTACTTTATCCTTGATTTCCTTTTCTTACAATTGCCTCAACCTTTTTCACTCTTTTCTTAGATTGTATTTGGCTTTCAATAGTTTCTGCACTACCAAATATTTCTTCCTTAGGTTCTTTAGGGGCTTCTAGAAGTGCTTTAGCATAAGTTTCAATTATATGATCATCTATTTCGTAGCCCATCTCTGTTACCCAAACTATCCTAGGGATGACTGCTTCCATCCAGATCTCATCCTTCTTGATTACAAACCATATTTCATCCTTATATTTGTCAACAATATTTTGTGATAATCTGATTCTTTTCTTCATTTTGGCCTTAAGTGCTTGAAAGAAATCATGGATATTATTTTCCTTATCTTCTCCCATATTATTGAATAGTTATGTTAGTTGTTTACCTACTGGTATATCATATCCAAGTTCTTTGTAGCCTATAACGGGAACCTGTTTGCTTATATGTAGCATCAGACATACTAGCAGATTTCCAAATTTAAAAGTTCCTTTCTTGTCCTTCTTAATCTTGCCTAAGTTGTCAATTAATTCATCCTTCAACCACTCACATACATCAATCTTTGCATTATCTGTGACCATATCATAAGCACTCTTAATGCACAGACTTGACACTGAGTTGAGTCTATTTGCATGAGCTGCCTTATATCCTAATATCATGTTGATAAATCTTACATTAGTATCTTTTACATCATTGACTCTTAAGGACCTTCTGTTGGATGTTGCACCAGTTAGGTTTATAACTAGGCCATTGGAGAACTTTTTAGTAATGTTTGGCCTTTTACCAGTGGTCAGTAACCCTGTGACAGCTTTCACAGCTTCCTTGGTGATTTTGTGAATTGCATCTAACCAGAAAAATTCACCATGTACCCTGCTTGAGACTATCCTAATCACATCCTTGGGGAATTCAGGAATGCTAAGGATCTTTGTAAATCCTAGGGTTTCAATGATCTTGTGTTCATCTTTTACATTGTTAGATTCATCACATATGAAAGATTCAAACATGGTTTTAATCTCTTCATCTCCTAGTTCCTCAATGTTGCAGTGAATGTAAATTCTGGGATCTTCAACCTAAACAACTCCCTTAGAAATTTGAGAAAAAGCACCTAAAGTATCAGCTTTCTTTGCTACTTTGGGAACTAATTGAAATAAGGGCCTAGGTCTTTTTATAACTTCGACAACAGTAGGGTTTGCTATATATTCAAGTGCAGAGGTGGATGCCATGATAAAATACCTTTTACTACCTTTAGGATGGATGATTTCTTGAAGTGTTCTTGCCTCTTGCTTGAAATGCCTTATCTTGGAATCTTTGCGCTCTTCGTAGGTTTGAAATCTCGATGAAATGAAATGGGGCCAAAACCTCAAATTTATAGTGTCTTTATGCCATCTACCACATTAAATGCATGCCGGTTAAGTATTCACTTAACATTGTCTACCAGTAATAAAGTAATTTCCAACTTCTCATCTCTAACCGACGGAATAATAGCACATGTGTCATTAGATTGCCAAACCCTCAAGGAAACATTCTTCAATTCGATGAAGAACTTCATGTTGGTGGAGCACTGCTCTGTCCTGCCGGTGAAGCATCACTCTATCCTGTCGGTGAAGCATTAACTGCTTCTACCGGTGGAGGAGTATTCCCAATATTTAGATCAGCTTTTCTAATCCATTGTTTTGAAAATTCTTACTTAACCTCTTCAACTTTTTCTTTACCCTTTAAGCTAGAACTTTTGTTGTCTGCCAGTGATCCTTTACTTCTACAGAATTTTGCAATATGACCAATCTTGTTACATGCATAACAAGTTACATTATTCTTCTGAATAGATTTCCCATAACCTATGCCAGTTTGTGTTCTGCATTGATTAGATAAATGTCCAAATCTTCCACAAACATAACATCTCACATTCATTCTGCAATTTTCAGAGTTGTGACCAACTTTGTTGCATTTAGAACATTGACTGGTGCGTGTGTTGATATTCTGATAATTTCTAGATCTACATTCATTTTCTCTATGACCATACTTATTACAGTTAAAGCATTTTCCATTGAATTTATAAGTATTAGGTTGTCTTACCGGTTTGCTGTGATCCTGAGTATTTGCGGTACCAGAGCTTTCACCAACCTCAAAGCCAATTCAAGAAGTGTCACCTTTAGGTTTTTGATTCTTCAACAAGGTGCCAAGTTCCTCTTAGCTTTTCTTGAATTTTTCTTTATGTTGATTTGCAGTTTCTAGTTCTCTTTCTAAGACTTCTTTCTGTCTCATCAGTTCATTTGAGTCATTCTGAGTGTGCATCAAATTTGTCTTCAATAAATCATTTTCATAGCTAAGTATTGTGTTCTCATTTGCTGCATCACTTAGTCTTCTGGTCAATTCTTCTTCATTCTTCTTCCTATCCTCAATTTCTTTACAAAATCTCATAGTCATATCCTACATCTCATTCTTTGTTGTCATGTTCTCCAGTTTTAGCTCGCTTATCTGATCATTAAGTGATTCCTTTTCATCATTTTCAGTTTGCATTTTTTCACAAAGTTCTCTTCTCTTATTTCTTGCAATAGTAAGATTCTCTTGAACTGCCTGAATGATATCCTGAGCTGCCTTTAGATCATCTTCTAGTTTGATATTTTTCAATTTTTCTGTATCATAGTCTGAGAGAGATCCTTCAAGTTGCTTCATCAGATTTTCCATCTTTACCGGTGTCAAGATCTTCCTCAAGCTATTAGGATTCTAAAAATAGAGGACTACGCTCTGATACCAATTGTTAGGATTCCCACAGATACTGAGAGGAGGGGTGAATCAGTATCTAACCAGTGAGTAGAATTTCTTATCATAAAACACGCAGAACATATTATAACAGTGTACCGATATGCAAGAAATAATGAAATAAACAGAATTAAAAACATCCACATGAAAAGCACACCTTGACACAAGGATTTAACGAGGAAACCCGATGTGGGAAAAACCTCGGTGGGATTTGTCACCCACAATATCCACTTACTGGCCAATAAGAGAATATTACTTACAAGAGGGGCCTGCACATGCAGGAAGGCCAACTGCCTAGAGCTCACTGCTCAATGGGAAGTCTCAATAACTTACAACGTGGATTATACAAATCCAATATCTTGTACTACTTTACAATAGCATCTATAATGCTTGATTCAGTACCGGTTGCTGCTCCGCTTCTTACATAAACCCTTTAACCTATATTTCGCATAATAGGTCTGCCTTAATATTTTTCCCTTTTGCTTACATCACTTTGTTAACTTCCTTACAAAATGTCTACAATGATCTCTTTTATATATAAGAGTCATTTTACAACATGCCAAGTCGGCTTACAAAGTTTTTACAACAAGATATAATATAACAAAATCCTGTCGGCCTCTGTGTCGGTGCCGTTGTCCTGAGTGCCGATGTAGAGTCTGATTGTTGATGTCGGTGAACTATCTTGCCGGTGTAATGCCTTGCCGGTGCCATAGGATTGTAAGGTTTCCATCAATGACAAAACCTTCAATCACCTATAATGTCTCATTGGAGTGTGCATATGCCAACAGTGCCTTAGTCACTAGTGCATTCCATCAATTCATAGAAAAGGGGTTGAAATGTGAGAAAGGTCTAATTGAATAGGGGATTTTGAAGAACAACAAAGAGAATAACTCAGCCAATAATAAAACCAATGAAAAATCAAAAAATGTGACAAGTGATGGAGTTGTTGATGCTCAGGTGGTCAACAGAGCTTAACCAATGGTTTCACTACAAGGGCTTGCTAATTCTCTTTCTTCAAACAGAAGCTAGCCTCAAAACACCAATACAGTTTTGAAAAATGTAGTGCAATTTGGAAATTCTTGACCCCCAAGGAATAATATACCAAAATAAAAAAAATTCACCCCTTGGGGAGCCAATAGAGTCAACACTTAAGAAATTGATACAAACAAACATCATACCTCTACAAGAAATTAAAACTTATGAACCAAATCCTTTCAAATTGACTTGGTGGAATGATAATGATTTTTGCGATTATCATTGCACCAAGGGGCACAAAACATCAAGTTTTTATTGTTGGAAACTATTGGGATAATGTGCAAATATGTGTTTGAGTGATGTGTTGCCATTGCTATCAACATATTCCTCTGTGTGTTCCTATGTTGCAGTCATATTAAGTAAGTTGGTTTGGCCAATGTGTTCTAGATGAGTTGTTGTGGATTAAAGGGTTTTGAGATAAGTATCTCTAGTTAATTCAATTGAAGTTTTAGTGGTATGCATGGTGATTTGATCAAGTTATGTGATCTGGTATTGTGGTTGGGTTTTTCAGTTGTTCAATGTTGCTTAGTGTTATGGATTTTGCACCGCATTGCTCCATTGGAGGTCTATAAGTTTATCTTTTAGTTTGTCAGTCAGTTCAGTTAGTGTTATTGAAGTTTGGTATAATGATGACGAAGATTCTAGTAAGTGGTGATGTTACGGTTGTTGTTGTGGTAATTCATGATGCTTGTGGATATTTCTAGATCATGTCCTATTTGTGTTGGTGGTCTTCATTGATCGTTGTGTGCGTTGTTGATGATTTTCCTTGATCGAGTGGTCTACTTCATGTTCTTGGCCAACATGATGATTGTAGCATGGTGTCAATTTAGGTCCATACTATGTCTTAGTTGATGTTGTTTTGGGCTGCACGTAATATTGTAGTGTGTGTGGTTATATTTTGTAATTTGTGATGTGGGTAAATTAATGTAATATCATGTTGTGGATGTATCTATGATATCTGTGAGTGTGTGTGATGTGCGAATAATGCCTTGATCCTTTGGTAGCAGAGGAGAAGTGTGAATAAGTGTGAAATATTTGTATATGAGCTTAACTAGAACTGTAACTAGGCATGAGGAGATGATATTCTATTAGTTCATGATCTTCTGAATGTAATCCAGATGTTTTGGTAAGATAGTGAGTCTTCCCCAGCATTGTAGCCCTTGTTGTTGTTGTTTTGAGCAGTGAGCTCTAGGCACTATACCTGAATGCATGTGCATTTCCCATTGTAATATTTCATATACTTATAGGAAGGTATCATCATATTGTGGGTAAGTTCCAACCGTGATTTTTCCCTTAATGGGGTTTTCACTATCAAAAACCTTGGTGTTATGTGTGCTATTGATGTGGTGTTGATTTATGATTTCACTGTTATTTATTAGATCTAAAATTGTGTTTGAGCTAAGTAAAGTTTTTGAGAAAACTAATCCACCCCCTCTCATTTTTCTGTCATGTTGCCAACAATTGGTATCAGAGCTAGATCCTTCCAAAGAAGCTTGACTGCTTGAGGTGATTTGGGATGGCAACCTATACTTACAAGAAGGATAGTTTGAGATTTAATGGAATGAACTACTCTCTTTGGAAGAACCAGATGGAGTGTCACTTGAGATGCATTGGTGAAGATTATCGGAAGATTACTAGAATGTGTATAATGTTCCTCCAAATGGTCCTTCATATTTGGATGAGATAAAGGAAGTTGAATACAATATTAAGGCTAAGGGAATTGACTAATGTTATGGATTTGCAAATAGCTCATGAGATCTAGAAGAAACTAGAGACTTTGTATGAAGATGATAGCCATGTGAAAGTTGATAAGTTGCAGAGCCTAAAAGGAAAGTATAAGATGCTAAGAAAGGGCAAAGATGAGAATATTACCTCTTTTATGCAGAAAGTGAATGAACTTGTGTTGAATATCAGATGTGTCAAAGGAGTGTTGGAAGAATCAAAGATTGTAGCTAAAGTGCTAAGATTCCTTGCCTCCTTCTTACAAACATAAAGTTGTTGCTATTGAGGACATCCAGATGGTGACTAATGTGATTAAAGACACATTGTTTAGGAAGCTTTCTACCTTTGAGTTGAGAAAATTTGGTGAATCTCTTTCTAAGTCCGAATCTACATTCAAAGATACTATTTTCAGAAAGCAAAAATATGATCCAGGAGAAATTTCTACTAGGGTGTCCAGATATGAGAAGGAGATGAGAGAAATTGAAGAATAAGAAAAATAACTTGAGCAGATTGAAGAGCTTATTGCCAAACTATTTCCGGTAAGTATGAAGGTAAATTGCCTCTTAAATGCTTTTCATGTAACAAGATAGGACATTTTTCTTCAAGGTGTCCGGAAAGAGTTCCTAAGAAGCCATTCAAGCCTTACAAGCCTAAATATAAGAAGAAGTGTTATTATGTTGCCGATGAAGTTGTGACAAATGATGAATCTTCTGAGATTTTGCCAAGATCAAGAGCTCAATGAAATGTACAAAATAGAGACAAAATATAGGACAAGAATAAATTGTATTCTCATCAATAGATGAATGATCAATAGATCAATAGTCATTCCATACAATGTAGATGAGCCTACTTATATAGGCAAGGCAATATGGATATGTGAGCACACAAACATGAAAGTGGCTCAACAAGAAACAAGGGTAGGAAGGAAATAGGTGTGGTAGGTAGGAGAAACAATAAAATATTCTACATGAGGTGGATCACCCACCGAAGGTGGAATTATCACTCCACAATAAGTGGATATGATAGAGTAGTAACAAGATCAACACCATAAAAGGTGGAAATTCTCCTACACACACTATCCCAATGTGGAACAAACACCCAAGTGTCTCATACCCAAACTACTATGAAATGCATTGTCCTAAGTAAACTTAAGTAAGGTGTAATAATATCCAATATGAATAATAATTTACACCAACACCCCCCGTTAAGTGCAACTTAGGGGAATGCACTTAAGTCTACAATGCAACTAAGCAATGCAAGATGGATCCTGGCTACGAGGCCATGTTAGGTACCCATGTACAAATGCAAATGCATGCAAACCAATGCAATGAAATCTCTCATGAAGAGGGGAAAAAGAGAAAAACCCAATGGAAAAAAACCCTCCCCCAAAAGAGAGATGAAATCTATACAAGAGAACTCTCATAGAAGTATGTGAGGAATAAAATCCCATGTGAGGAAAAAGTCTCCCCCCCCCCCCATATGAGAGAAGAAGAGAAGCTAGGTAGCCCCCCCTCAATATAGAATATGCACCAATAATAGAAGCTCGATGATGTATGAAGAAACTTATCCACGAGCATCGAACAATATTCCTCCCCTTAGGAAGAGACAAAACCAAAGGTGTATCCATGAAGTCTCCCCAATCATGAAGGGAAGATGTATGGAAAAAACTCATGATGAATGAAATCTTTGAAAAACTACTCAAGTGTCTCCATGTCGATGCTGAAAGATACCCCCTCCAAAGGTGGTAAACTGCTCCACACTACTGAAAAGGGAACTCCAAGATCTAGTGGAGATGGATGTATAACAATATCCAAAGACTCATATGTATCCTCTAAGGATAAAGAGACCTCCTCCAACTATTGTACATAAGTATCCACAATCATGTCAACCTCGAAAGAATTATCATGTAGAGAATGAACAAGAGGGTCAGAGTGTTCCCTTGCAACAATTGAAGATGGATCATCTTCATCAAAGAGAAGATGAATATCATCAATAATGTCTCCCAAATCTGCAATCTAGGATTTCACAAACAAACCTGCAATGCCTGTCAAGTAATCATCCCATGAAACTGAATTTGGAAGACAAGATATATCTTGCTGCACTAAGCCACAAGAAGGCAAAACTACCGCACTATCCACATCATCGGGTGCAATAGGTGATGTGATATCAATAGGAGGAGATGAAACACAAGGCTCAAGAATGGGGTCACATGTGAGAATCCCCAAGTTCAAGTACCCAAAGTTCTCCTCAAAACCTGAACCATCATAAGAAGTGTGATCATCATATGTAGAATCATCATATGTGAAATCATCATCATCAACAAAATCTGAAAAGGAGTATAACCGAGATGCATGATCAACCACCCCAGTCACAATGATAGCTCTAGTCTCCAAGTCTCTAATGAAAACTAACTCAGGTGTGAACTCCACAATTCTCTTAGTTGCGCCATGTGTGATTTGATATATGGAAAGGAGATTTTTTTGTCAAGTGGGGTACAAACAACACATCATTGGAGTTATCCCCAATGGCAATATATCATTTCCCAATCACATCCATGTATGTATGATTACCCATCAAAATTTGCGACATGGTGCAAAGCTCAAATGTAGAGAACATATACTATGAAGATACCATATGATGAGAAGCCCTTGAATCTAGAAGCCATCTCCCTAAATCATGACTTGTAGTAGCACAAAGAGATTTTCCCTTTCTTGTCCCAAAAGGGTGAGTCTTCCCACTTGTAGAATCCATGAATAATTTCCCTTTCCCTTTTGATTGTGTGGAAGTAGAAGTTGATGAATCATCCTTCTTGTAGACATTAGGCAAACCAATGTTATGCTTTTTGAGGATGTGTGTGAGCTCATCAATCTTCTTAGAATGGAAACGACGCTCCTAATGACCAAAATTTTTACAATAAGTGCAAGTAGGTTTCTCCCTCTTTGGTGAATTGTCCCTCTTGGAAGAGGATGAATCTCCTTGTTGTGGAGAAGGTGATGCTTTGTCCTTAGGCTTTGATTTCCATTTCTTCTTGTTTGAGTTGTCCTTTCCTTGATTTTCTTTGTTCCCTTGATTTTCCACTAATGCTTGAGACTTAGAAGTCTTAAGAATTCCCATGCTTATCAACTTAGTTTGTTCCATCATCAACATTTCAGTGAAAGCATCAAATGTAGGCATTGTGTAGCTTGAACCCATTGTCATCCTATGGGTTTAGAAACTAGAAATAAATGTTGCATATTCTTGTGGAAGCTTGCCCATCAAATTGAAGATCAATTGAGTATCCTTCTTATCAATGCCACAATCCTTGAGTTGTGCCCTCAACTCTTTTGCCTTAGTGACATAATCTTGTATAGTATCAAAGTTCTTGGGATCTAACATGGTCAGATCATTATCAATTTGGTATCCCCTAATCTCATGAACTTTACCATACAAGTCTTGAAAATTTTTCCAAGCATCCTTGATTAGAGTACATTTCTCAATATGAAAAATGAGATCCTTTGATACTTACTTTCTTAAGGTACCAATTGCCATGATATTTTTAGTGAGCCAATCCAAGTGACCAATAGGATCAACCTTAGGATCATAGGAGCAACAATAGTTCCATCAATATAATGAGTTAGTCCTTTTTCCATAAGTTTACTCCATGCATCAATTTTCCAAGTAGCATAATTATGAGGAGTTAAGAGAGGAAACTTGAGAGAACCCATAGCAGTAGAAAGGAAGGAACACAAGAGCACAAAAACACAACAGACAGCCCCCCAAATTCAATCAATCAAAGTACCCCCCAAAAAATGATGATTTTGGCACTTTATATGTAGTCCGTGTACAATAGGCCTTGAAAACAATGGCAAGGTGGACTTCTGATTTTGTTTTACAACTGCCCCAATCGGCTAATAACTACAAAGCAAAAGACTAGCAAGATAGATCTATGCAATACAAGTGCCAAATTGGCCAAAAAGGACCATATGCTGAAAGTACAATTTATACCCAAAATTGCTGCAAATTTATAACATATTATGAGAGTAGACAAAAATTATGCACTTTCAAAAAAAACGGCACCTGAAAAGGAGTTTGTATGAGCCCAAACAAAGTCCCGGACATTGCAGAAATGAGGATTGGATAGGTATAGTCACCAAAAAATGAGAATTCTGAAAAATATGTCCATCAAAATCAGAAAATAATGCCACCACAAGAAATTACACGAAATTATAGCCCATTGAAATTGCACCAAAAAAAGAGCAAAAATGAGCAAGATATGGCCATTTGAAGTTGAACTGCAAAATCAAAAAGCTCAATGAGAGGGGCCTGCAAAAATCTCAAAAAATTGATGATGTCAGAAAACTACGAGCCTAAATTTGATGGTCGTCTAGCCATCGAAAAAACTTTGTCTCCCTGCCTATGTGGCGTCTGTATCGTATGGACGGATGATGTGGCACTGCTGACGTGGTGTATGTGTTAGATTTGCAGGTGACATGTGGCGATGGGGTCCACGTGGTTCACGTGGAGGTCAGGCAGAGAGTCATCGGGATGAAGGTGGTCGGTGAGGCTGGTGCTGGCGATGGAGGGGCCGGTCACGGGCAATTGGCGGCGGGGCTATCATTGACTTACCGGCCAGCGGGAAGGGGCTGCAGCATGAAATAGCAGCTAGAGGGTGTTCAGGAGGCATGACACGGTAGGTCCTATAGAGTACAGAGGTCACGGTGGAACTCCCCCACAAAAATAATTTTTTTATTATTATTTTTTTTTAAAAAAAAAAACAACCTTCGCCTTTTTTCAAAAAAAAATTCGAATTTTTTTTTCCTGCAGAAATTGAAATATTTTTTCGCAGAATTTTTTTCACCAAAATAGGCCAAATTTATACTCAAAATTTATGAAAACCGCTACCTGGATGCAATGGTGAGGTCGGATTTGGTCTAGGACGCCTCCAAAAGATGCAGCTCCTCAGATCTACCTCTTGACATCACAATAATGCCTCTCAAAGATGAATCAATGACACTCTAATGGAACTGAGACCATGTGAGATTTTGTCAAGATCAAGAGCTCAACAAAATGTACAAAATAGAGACAAAATATAGGACAAGAATAAATTGTATTCTCATCAATAGATGAATAATCAATAGATCAATAGTCTTTTCATACAATGTAGATGAGCTTGCTTATATAGGCAATACAATATGGATATGTGAGCACACAAACATGACATGTGGCTCAATAAGAAATAAGGGTAGGTAAGAAATAGGTGTGGTAGGTAGGAGAAACAATAAAATATTCTACATGAGGTGGATCACCCACCGAAGGTGGAATTATCACTCCACAATAAGTGGATATGATAGAGTAGTAACAAGATCAACACCATAAAAGGTGGAAATTCTCCTACACACACTATCCCAATATGGCACAAACACCCAAGTGTCTCATACCCAAACTAATATAAAATGCATTATCCTAAGTAAACTTAAGTAAGGTGTAATAATATCCAACATGAATAATTATTTACACCAACAAATCTGATAAAGGAAATTCAGGAGATGAATGGGTGTTTATTGCTATCAAGGAAGATGATCCAGTGACTACTAATTCTACTAGTTGTATTAATAGGGAGAAATATTTGTTTGCTAAAGTTGAAGAGAAAGATGAATGAGTTATTGATAGTGGTTTCTCTCATCATATGACATGTGATAAGAGTAAGTTTGTGAGTATGGAAAAGTATGATGGTGGTGTAGTAAGATTTGGTGATGATAAAGCTGGTATAATCCATGGTAGAGGTTCTATTTCTCTTGATGGTAAGCACAATAGTGATGATGTCTTATATAATTTAGGTCTAAAGCATAATAGTTTGAGTGTTGAACAGATGGTTGAAAAGGGATATGATTTGCAATTCAAGAATGGAAAGTGTAAAATCTTAAGTGGTTCAAAATTGAGATTGCTTCAGGGACAAAGACTAAAGGTAATATCTTTCACTTGAATGTTGGTGGTAAAGGTTGTTTGATTGCTCAGATTGATTAAAGTTGGTTATGGCATAGAAGGATGTGTCATGTGAATTTTGATTGCATGGTTAAGATAAGTTCTACTCAAGAAGTGAGAGATCTTCCTAAGTTGGTAAAGCCTACTAATCTGGTATGTAAGGAATGTCAATTAGGGAGGCATACAAGAGTTACTTTCAAAACCAAACAATATAGTTCTAATGGATTGTTGGATCTTGTGCATATTGATTTGTGTGATCCTTCTAGATTGAGAAGCTTGCAGGGAGATAGGTGATTGATGATTATTTAAGGATGATGCAAGTTACTTTCTTAAGGGAGAAGTCTAGAGCCTTGGAGAAGTTCAAGATTTTAAAAGATATGGTTGAGACTAAGACTGGACTGAAGCTAAAGTGTTTGAGATCTGACAGAGGTGGTGAATTCACTTCTACTGAGTTTAATGCATTATTTGAAGATCATGGAGTGAAGAGACTATTATCTACACCTAGAACCCCTTAGTAGAATGGTGTTGTGGAAAGGAAGAATAGGACAATTTGGGAAGCTACTATAACCATGATGATTAAAGGAAATGTTTCGTATATCTATTGGAGAGAATATGTGAGTACTACTGTACATACTTTTAACCGAGTGCATATTAAAGGTGATACCGGTAAGACTCCTTATGAACTATGGTTTGGTCATGTTCCTATAGTTAGATATTTAAGAATTATTGGAAGTAAATGCTATATTAGAAGAGATGTAGATTTAGAGAAATTCAATGATAGATGTGATGAAGGAATTTTTGTTGGTTATTCTACTAAGATCAAGGCCTATCAGTGTTATAATAAGAGATTGATAAAGATAGTTGAGAGTGCTAATGTGAAAGTTGGTGAAAGCAATGTGAGATAGATCAAATCTTGCAAATATGATTCAAATGGTTGGGATGTCAGTTTGGATAAAGGAAAGCAAGTGCAAAAACCAAAATCAAAATTAGATTTTTCTAGAAAAGCCTGAGAATGAAGAAGGTACAAGTGATAGTGCAGAAGAAAGTACTCTAGAGTTTGAAAATCAAGAAAATCCTAAGACTCCCAAGTATGTAAGATTGAATCATTCTAAGAATCAGATCATAGGTGATAATAATAAAGGTGTGATGACTACAAGAATAATTGCTAAAGAGTATTTCTTGATTTCTAAAATTGAACCTAAAGATATTGATGAAGCATGTAAAGATGAAAATTGGGTTAAAGCAATGGAAGAAGAATTGAACCAGATTGAAAAGAATAATACATGGATCCTTGTTCGCAAACCTAAGTATAAAAATGTAATTGCAACTAAATGGGTCTTCTGAAACAAATTGAATGAACAAGGTGAAGTTGATAGGAACAAAGCTAGACTTGTTTGTAAGGGATATTGAAGTTGTTAGATTATTTCTTTCATATGTCACTTTCAAAGATTCCAAAGTTTATCAGATGGATGTCAAGTTATCCTTTCTTAATGGTGGGCTAGAAGAAGAAGTTTATATTGAGGAACTAGATGGATTTCAGTTGACACATCAAGAATATATGATTTGCAAATTGAAGAAAGCATTGTATGGACTGAAGCAAACCCTCAAATCCTGGTATGCCATATTGGATAGGTATTTGATGAATCTTGAATTCAATAAAGGTATTGCTGATAGTAATTTGTATTTCAAGATTGATCATGATAACATTTTGATTGTTGAGGTATTTGTTGATGATATTATTTTTGGTGGAGATGATAGTTTGTGCAAAAAAATTATTGATGACATGCAGAATGAATTTGAGATGTCTATGATTGGTGAGATGAAATTATTTTTTGGATTGAAAATTACACAGTCAGATAAAGGTATTTTCATATTTCAGTCTAAGTATGTAAAAAAGTTGTTGAATAAGTTTGGTTTAGATGATACAAAGTTGGTTGGTACTCCTATGGTGATCGGATGTAAGTTGACTAAGGATGATGATTATCCAAAAGAAAATCATACTAGATAAAGGTTTATGATTGGTGGATTGCTTTATTTGACTCAGACTAGACCACATATTATGAATGTTGTTTGTCTTGTTGCTAGATTTCAAGCTGATCCTAAGGAATCTCATGTTGTTGTTGTGAAGAGGATTTTTAGATATTTGAAAGGGATTGTTCATTTTGGTTTGTGGTATCCTAAAGATGATGATTTTACTTTGAGTTCTTTTACTGATGCTGATTGGGTAGGTGATGTTGATGACCGGAAGATTACTAGTTGTGCATTTTTATTGGAAAAGAGATTGATCTCTTGGATGAGTAAGAAGCAGAATGCTATTTCTTTATCTAGTGGAGAGGTTGAATACATTGTTGATGCTAGAAATTGCATGCAGGTAATATGGATGAAATAAATGTTGAAGAATATCATAGTTGATTATGATGTGCCTACTACTATATACTATGATAATTCAAGCCCTATCAACATTTCTAATAATATGGTGTTGCATTCCAAGACTAAGCATATATCAGTCAAATTTCATTTCTTGAGAGAGAAGGTGAATGAGAAGGAAGTCAAATTGGATTGTGTGTCTACAAAGGAGCAGATTGCAAATATCTTTATGAAGCCTTTGCCTAAGGATACTTTTGAGTATCTCAGGGGGAAGTTGGGGGTGATTTCCCCTCTGGATAAGAACTAAGATGCATGGATTTACATCAGTCCAATGGATTTCACACTTATCTTGTGCTCCAGATTGATGAGTGGTGGCTACTACTCAGGGGGAGTAATCAATGTTGTGATTCAAATGTTCAGTTTAGTGAGTTTTGTGGTTTTCAAATATGTGTATTTGCATTGATGTCAAAGGGAGAGAGAATCATGTGAAAAACTATCATATCATATGCTTGATCTCAAGGGGAGATTGTTGATTTTTGAGAGTTATTCTTTTCTTTGTCATTGATTGTTTTTCATGTCATATGTTGCCATTAATGCCAAAGGGGGAGATTGTTGGAGACTATTGGGATAATGTGCAAATATGTGTTTGAGTGGTGTGTTGTCATTGTTGTCAACATATTCCTTTGTGTATTCCAATGTTGTAGTTAGATTAAGTAATTTGGTTTGACCAGTGTATTGTAGATCAGTTGTTGTGAATTAAAGGGTTTTGAGATAAGTATCTCTAGTTGATTCAACTGAAGTTTCAGTGGTCTGCATGGTGATTTGATTGAGTTAGGTGATCCTGTATTGGGGTTGGTTTTTTATTTGTTCAGTGTTGATCAGTGTTCTAGATTTTTCCTTGCATTGCTTCGCATTGCAATATCTTGGTTTGTGGATTCAGCAGAGTATTTGGGACATTCTAGTGTGTCCTCAATTCAGATGGTTCGTGATTTGGAGGTTTGCAAGTGTATCTTTCAGTTTGTTAGTCGGTTTAGTTAGTGTTCTTGAAGTTTGGTATAACAATGATGAAGATTTTAGTAAGTGTTGATGTTGCGGTTGTTGTTTTGGTAATTTGTGATGCTTGTGGATGTTTCTAGATCATGTCCTATTTGTGTTGGTGGTTTGTATTGATCATTGTGCATGTTATTGATGATTTTCCTTGATCCAGTGGCATTCTTCATGTTCTTGGCCAGCATGATGATTGTAGCATGTTATAGATGTTCAAGGCATAATTCATGGAGGTGTTTCATGTTCGAGGTGGTGATTTAGGTCCTGTGGAGGCGGGAAAAGTGAGATCAGTTGACTAGGACCTAATCCCACTTTTACCAACACATTAGGAATATGAAAGAGCCTAGGGAGATAGCTCACTTTGGCTACTTCTTGTGAGAAAGAGAGAACCAAGGATTATCTCTTAGTTTTTCTATTCTTCTTGTTGAAAATGATGAGAAAAACTAGGGTTTGAATGATCAACTAGACTAGGAGATAAATAATGAAGAACAAATGAACTTCAAATTGAACAAACTTACAGATCTGAAACTGGGATACTGAAAGCATGAAAGGAGGAGGATTTTGGATGTGTACCTGATGCTGCAAATTGAACAAAACTAACCTGGACCAGGGTGCCACGACTGTCCTATTTCTGCAGACAGGACACTGCAACTGAGACACTGCAAACCGGAGGTCCTAAGTCTACAACTTCTCAAACTTGACTACAAGATGGAGGGATCAGGGTGCCACACCCCTATCCTAGGTAGGACCAGGGTGCCACACCCATGTCCTTGAAATATTTCTACACTTTTGAGACTTATGAGTGGTGTTGATGCCTTTTCCAGATCTGAAACTGCCTCTGGATGCCTGTTTCTGCACCTACAACTGAAAAGGGAAGGTTTGGATGGCTATATAGGGTTTTTCCTTGGTCAAAACCATGTATTAGTGATTTCCACCTCCATAAATAGCTGATAATGTATTGAAAAATGTGTGTGCTAGAACCTTCTGTGTACGCAAGATCCTAAATGATAAGAAACTAGAGCTACCCTATGCAGTAAACCCTGAATGTAAATGTGAATGTAAATAACAATGATTCAAACCAAATATGCTAAATGATCTAAAGCATGAATTTAAATATGCAAATTGATGTAAATAAGCTCATACAAAGACATGAAAATAACATGAAATCATACCAATCCCCAAGGGAGAGATATTGCCACTAGATCTCCTATTACGCTTCAATGTCTTCAAGGCTCCTAATTGATGATGAATTCTTGATGAAATGTTGTTGAATGTTGTTGAATATTGTTGAATTTTGTTGAAGACTCCACATAGGCTTCTCTTTCACTACATAGAAGGCTCCTTATGTTCCAAAAACCTGCTCTTAGATTCTTAGAAAGATCCCTTCAAATGAAGAAAGAGAGCTCTTATGTATGAAACCCTAGATCTTAATTTTGCCTTTAGGCCAACCCGGGAATTGAACTTCCCACCAATAATTTGGGTTCAAGGATTATAATATCATAGAATTGTGCTCCCAAAATTTTGGGAAAAAATCGAGGACCATGTGCACTCCTGCCATGATCCAACCGATTTTTCACCAAATTTTCAAGGCCATTAGATATGATGATATTAGAGAGAATCCCAAAGTTACAGCTGATTTTGACGTGTTTTGATATGCAAAATCAGGCCTTAAAGGTCGAAATAGGACATAATTAGGGTTTATGATTAAATGATTTATTGGAGGAATAAAATAAAAAGGGGCACACTTAGGGTAAAGGGCCCAATTTTATAATGTGGGGAGTGATGAAATATGACTTTAGATTTAATCAAACTAATTAATTAAATGCTTAAAAGGAATTAGAAATGCAAGATGCAAGACACACTAAGGCGGGTGCTAACCTAAGTGTGAAATTGTACCACCCTAGCAAGGGTGTACAATTTATGAAACTACATTTAGCCCCCATTTTAGTGGTCATATGACACTACCTTCATATGAAAGCTAAAGTAAAGAAAAGTAAACATTCATGAAAAAGGATACATCCACAAGTTGTCAGATGAAGCCCACAGCGGTATCTGCAGTACATAGTTAGGGTCTGCACCCTACAAAGCCACATGTTAGATAAAACTACAAAATCATCTAAATTCTTACTAAGGAAAGTGATGAAAATTTGAGGGTAGCTATATGCCCCCCCCTTTTTTGGCTTGCTAATTTTAGTGAGTTGAAACAGGGTATCATGTTTACCACATCTAATTGTGAAAGAAGATTGATGACAAATGCTCACAAGAAGATTTGATACAAGATAAAAAATTAATAGAGTATCATTTGGTAAGAAAAAGATCTAAGCCTCAATTCCAACACAACAAAGAGTGTGAGGATTTGAGAGCTCTCTAACACAAGATGAAAGATTTAAATGGAAACAAATGCAAAGAGAAGGAAGAAGAAAAGGAACCATGGACATCTCTCCCCTAAAACTAGGTGATCCATGGAGAGAAGGACACAGAAAACTAGCCCCCAGAATTTGTCTGGGTGATCCATGTAAGGGAGGAGAGTGAAAACACTGTTAGTTCCACTCAACCTTGTGCATTTGTGTGCAAGTAGAACAAGGATACCTACCTTTTACACCAAGAAGATATCCATCATGCAACAATGTCATAAATCCAAGCAAGAGAGAGAATAATCTTCAAGCAAGAATAAGTTAATTGAAAAGAGATATCTTGCTATATAAGTGTAAAGGAGATCAGTGGAGGAGAAGAGATCTTTGTTTAAAAGATATCTACCTTCAAGATGAGTTGTCTTAGATAAATATAAAATCTTCTAGAATGAATGAATGCAAGAGATTTGAAAAGAGAAGAGGATTGAGATGAAATTAAAGAGAGATTATTTATAACAACACTCTTCTAAAAGAAGGCAAGAGATCCTCATCTGGGATATACATGTGCACAAAATAGAAGGGTTTATTATAAAAGATACTACTCAATGAAGAAAATAAATTGTTGAATGATGAAATACTTCCAACGCCAAGGAGGAGGTCCAAGATATCCATCATGCAAGAATGTCATAAATCCAAGCAAGAGAGGGAATCCTCTTCAAGCAAGAATAAGATAATTGAAAAGAGATATATTACTATATAAGTGTAAAGGAGATCCTTGGAGGAGAAGATATCTTTCTTTAAAAGACATCTACCTTCAAGAGGAGTTGTCTTAGACAAATATAACATCTTCTAGAATGAATGAATGCAAGAGATTTGAAAAGAGCAAAGGATTGAGATGACATCAAAGAGATTATTTATAACAACATTCTTCTAAAAGAAGGCAAGAGATCCTCATCAGGGATAAACACGTGCACAAAATAGAAGGGTTTATTATAAAATATGAAGAAGTTGAGAAAGTACAACTTCTGAGATCCCAAGAGCATCTGCAAGCAAAATACCTGTCACAAGAGAAGATTGGAGACATAACACAAAAAAGATTATCATTCAGAGAGGGATTGAAAAAGAAAAGTTACAATACAATCCTTATGATAGGAGAATAGAAACCCTAAAGATGTGCAACCCTAAAGAAACCCTAAAGGGATAAAGAGTATTTAATAATTAGAATAATTATTAAATACCTACAATATTATTAAATGCCTAAGTTTAGCTTAAGCATATAGTATAATAGACTAATAATTAAACAAATAATTATTAGCTAATACAAGATAACTCTAACACCCCCCCTTAAGATGAACTTAGGGAGTCGCTAAAAAACTAAATGCAGGAAAGCAAAATGCAACTACAAGAAGAAGGCAATTTTAGGTCCTGGCAACAAGGCCTGATGAGGTACCCAATCACAACCAAATCTCTATGAAATGGAGAAATAGAGAAAACCACATGGGAAAGAAAACTCTACTCCAAAAAGAGATGGGAAAAGCATGCAAAAAAAACATGAAGGAAGGAAGGCCTCAACGAGACCCCCCAAGGATAACTTCCTTCACCCCAAGCATAGAGCACAACTGAAGATAGCGCGAAGATGTCAACAACCTACTCCACTGTAGGAATGTACTCCAAGATGAGAAAGCCATCCTGAATCAACTGTCTGATGAAATGCATGTGAAGCTCAATGTGTTTAGACCTCTGGTGCTCCACTGGATTGCGGTAAAGGTGAATGGCACTCTGATTGTCACACCAAAGAATAGTGGGACTATCAGGAGGGAACCCAAACTCAGTCATCAACTACCAAAGCCATAAAACCTCTTGACTGGCTAACACCATTTCTCAGTACTCAGCCTTTGTAGATGATAATGCAATAGCAAACTATTTCTTGCAGGACCATGTGATGGGACCAGAACAAAGGCAAAAAACAAAGCCAGAAGTAGACTTTTGATTTTGAGCATCACCAATCCAATTTGAGTTAGTGAAGCCAACAATGTGAGGGGATCTTGAAGTATAGTGAATGTCAAACTATGTAGTGCCCCGAATGTACCTCAAATTACATTTGGCTGCTTGCCAATGGCTCTCATGAGGATCATGGGAGAACCAAGAGACAAGACCAACTGCAAAAGAAATATCTTGGTGCGTATGTGTCAGGTACAACTGTTAGGTCTCAGAGACAACTAAGAGGGGGGGTGAATCAGTTGTCCACTAAATTTAACCAAAATTAACTTAACCAAAAATTAATGCTTAATACCGGTAAACCAAACTTTATGCTGGTAGACAGTATTAACAGTTAATTGTAGTACCGGTAAAGATTAATGCATGAAATAGAAAGACAATAACATCCACAACACATAACACAAATATTTGTACGTGGAAACCTTGTAAGGGGAAAAACCATGGTGGGAAGCCTTACCCACAAACAAATGATACTGCTGCAAATAGTATGTGTGTACAATATGGATTCTGCACATGCAGAAAGGCCAGCTACCTAGAGCTCACTACTCAATCACAAAATGAGAGTCACACTAACTACAATTGGATGGTTAAATCCAATGAAAATGTACTGCACAAAATAGCATCTTCATATGCTTGATTCAGTACCGATTTAGTTCTGATTGCCTTCACAAAATCCTTCCTTCAACCTTCAAATGATGTTTGCGTGTATAGATCTTCTTATTTTTGCATATACCTTATTACAATCCTTTTTGCATTCACATATTAATCTCACAAATGAGATCTTACATTTATACCAAAACCTAAGACCAATTTGAATAGGTTGGCTAACTAAAAGATATTAAAATTAAATCAATTACAAATAAATCAACATCTGATGCATGATGTTGGCTCAATGCATTTACGATAATAATAAATCATCTCCATAATGTGTCATGCTAATCTGGAATAGATATACTTGTTGGTGCATATCATGGACCTATTTGTCGGTAACAGCAAATATGCAAACCCGAATAAACAATTAACCAAATTGCCAAAACTAAGTGATCGAATAATGTCTTCGACATAACCAAGTAGTCTCCAAGTCATTCCAATTGTTAGTGAACAATATAATCTATCGGTGAACCAATACCAGTGACTGTGCATAAGTCTTTGACTTGTCGGTGAACATAACCAAAGATCTCCAAGTGCTAATAAGTGTTGACAAGTGATGACCGGTGTTGACATCAATGACAAAACCATATCAACATATCCAAAATGCTAACAATCTCCCCCTTTGACATTGATGGCAACACAAGATGGAAAAACCATCAAAGTGCCAAAACAAAAATGCCAAAAACCAAAAACCAACAATCTCCCAAAGAGATCATTAACCAGAAATCAAAATACATAATATATCTCCCCCTAGGAATAATCTCTCCCCAAAAGAAAAAGATAATGTGTTTTTCCATATCAATCTCTCCCCAAAAGAAAAACATAATGTGTTTTTCCAGATCAATCTCTCCCCCTTTGACATGAAATGCCAAAGCAATACAAAAACCAATTTCAAATACAAGATACCAACTTATTATACCAACTACTCCCCTTGAGAAGTAGCTCTCCTCATCAAAGCTAGAAAAAGATTTTTCTGTTAATTCTGCCAGTTGATGACAAACATCAACTGTCTAAGTCACTACTGGTGGGGGTAGGACTCCAAGTTGCTCTCTGAGATACTCAAATGTTTCCTTAGGCAAAGGTTTTGTAAAAATATCTGCAATTGCTCTTTAGTATTCACATAAACCAATTTCACTTCTTTTGCTTCAACATTCTCTTTTAGAAAATTGAATTTGATAAAAACATGTTTAGTCTTAGAGTGAAATATTGTGTTCTTTGCTATATCAATTGCTATCATATTATCATAGTAAATAGTTATAGGTTCCTTCCATTTTACCTTTATGTCCTTGAACATTTGCTTGATCCATAATACCTGTGTACAATTAGTTGCTGCTATAACATATTCTGATTATGTTGTTGATAGACTTGTACAACTCTATTTCTTGCTCAACCAGGAGATTAGTCTGCTGCCAAGAAAAAATACTCCGCCGGTGGTGCTTTTTTTGTCATCCACATCTCCTACCCAATTAGCATTTGTGTATGCACATAAATCAAAATTTTCATCTGTAGGATACCATAAACCAAGATTTGTAGTGCTTTGTAGGTACTGAAAAATCCTTTTCACTGTTGATTCATGATTTTCTTTAGGATTACTCTGAAATCTTGAAACAATACATACTACATTCATAATATCAGGTCTTGTTTGTGTCAAATACAGTAAACCTCCTATCATAGACTTGTATCTAGTCAGATTAACAGGTGTAGATTCATCCTTCAAAGATAGTTTATCAGTTGTAGTCATAGGTGTGCTTACTGGTTTATAGTTTTCCATGCCAAATTTCTTTAGTAATTCCTTTAAGTACTTAGATTAACATAGGAATATACCTTTATTAGTATGTGAAATCTACAATCCTAAAAAGAATTTTATTTCTCCAATCATAGACATTTCAATTTCTTGTTGCATTTTGTTAGAAAAGTCTTTACACAATCCATCTTCTCCTCCAAAGATTATATCATCAACAAAAACTTCAATAACAAAGATGTCATCATTAGTCACTTTTTTAGTATAGATTGTTGTCAGCATTACCTTTAGTGTATCCAAGCTTCCAAAGATATTTGTCCAATCTAGCATACCAAGCTCTAGGAGCTTGTTTCAATCCATATAAAGCTTTCCTTGACCTGCAAACCATGTCTTTGTTATCTGTCAAAGAAAATCCATCAGGTTGTTCAATATAAACTTCTTCTTCAAGATCTCCATTCATAAATGCACATTTAACATCCATTTGATATACTTTATATTTCTTGTGTGCTGCAAAAGCCAATAAAAGTCCGACTGCCTCAATTCTAGCTACAAGTGCAAAGGTTTCATTGTAATCAATTCCTTCTTTATGTGAATATCACTTACACACTATATTGCTTTGTTTATGATTACCATACCATCTTCATTAAGTTTATTTCTGAAAATGCATTTAGTTCCAATTACATTTTTGTCTTTAGGCTGGGGAACTAATGACCAAGTGTTATTCCTTTCAATTTGTTCCAATTCATCTTCCATAGCTTTAATCGAATATTTTGTTGGCAAATGCACACTCAAAAGAGAAATTGTAGGTGATTGAACGTTTTGTCATTGATGGCAACCTTGTAATCATATGATACCGGCAAGACAATATATCGACACTGGCAATGACAAACTCTACACCGGCACACAGAACACCGGTAAAGGATAGATACCGACACCCTGGCCGACAGGAATTTTGGTTATAATCTATTTTGTAATTAATTGTAAAATCATTGTAAGCCAACATGGCGAGTTGTAATATGACTCATATATGTATGAGATCATTGTAGAACATTTTGAGAACAATGTGATAGGTGAAATAAGGCAAACCTAATATGCAATTATAGGTTAAGGGTTTATGTATGAAGCAGAGCTAAAACCGGTATTGGATCTGGCATAGCAGATGCTAATTTGAAGTAGTACAAGACATTGGATTTGTATAATCCATTTTGTAAGTCAGTGTGACTTCTTATTTTGTAATTGAGCAGTGAGCTCTAGGCACTTGGTCCTCCCTGCATGTACAGGCCCCTATTGTAAGAGTAATATTCACTTATTGGCCGGTAAGCGAATATTGTGGGTCACAAATCCCAACGAGGTTTTTCCCACACTGGGTTTCCTCGTTAAAACTGCTATGTTATGGTGTGCTTTTCATGTGGTTATTGATATTCTTGGTTACTGCATTGTTCTTGGTTTACCAATATACAGTATTGATATGCTTTACATGTTTTAAATCAAGTAAATTTATTAACCAGATACTGATTCAGCCCCCCCCCCTCTCAGTATCTTTGGGAATCCTAACAATTGGTATGAGAGCTTGGTCCTCTATTTTCAAAATCCTAATAGCTTGAGGAAGATCTTGACATTGGTAGAGATAGATAACTTGAAGAAACAATTGGAAATAGCTCTTTCAGACTATGATGTAGAAAAATTGAAAAATATCAAAATTGAAGATGATCTAAAAGCTGCTCAAGATATTATTCAAGCACTTCAAGAAAATCTTATCATTGCAAGAAATAAGAGAAGAGAACTTTGTGAAAAGATGCAGAATGAGAATGATGAAAAGGAAACTCTTAATGATCTGGTAAACAAACTAAGACAAAAGTAGTACTACATAGAATGAGATGCAGGATATGACTATGAGATTTTGCAAAGAAATTGAAGAAAGGAAGAAAAATGAAGAAGATCTGACTAGAAGACTGAATCATGTTGCAAATGAAAACACAAGACTTAGTTATGAAAATGATATGTTGAAAACATATCTGATGCATACACAAAATGACTCAAATGAACGTATGAGATAGAAAGGAATCTTGGAAAGAGAACTGGCTACTGCAAATCAGCACAAAGAAAAATTCAAGAAAATCTCAGAAAAACTTGGTGACATGCTAAAGAATCAGAAACCTAAAGGTGACACTAATGGCCTTGGCTTTGAAGTTGGTGAAAGCTCTGGTACTGCAAACACACATGATCATAGCAAACTGGTAAGGCAACCAAATGCTTATAAATTTAATGGCAAATGCTTTAACTGTAACAAGTATGGTCATAGAGCAAATCAATGTAGATCTAGAAATTATCAGAACACCAATACACCCACTGGTCAATGTCCTAAATGCAACGAAGTTGGTCATAATTCAGAGAATTGCAGAATGAATGTAAGATGTTATGTTTGTGGGAGATTTGGACACTTATCTAATCAATGCAAAATACAAACCGGCATAGGATATGGGAAAGCTATTCAGAAAAATAATGTGACTTGTTATGCTTCTAACAAGATTGGATATATTGCAAAATTTTGTAGAAGTAAGGCACCACTGGCAAATAATAATGGTGCTAGTTTGAAAGGTTAAAAAAAGGTTGAAGAGGTAAAACAAGAATTCTCAAAACAATAGATCAGAAAATCAAAACAGAATGTTGATGGGAATACTCCTCCACCGGCAGAACAGAGTAACACTCCACTGGCAGGAGACTCTTCATCTAATTGAAGAAAATTCCTTTGGGGGTTTAGTAACTAAATGAAAAAAAATGCTATTATTCCCTCGGTTGATGGTGAGAAGTTGAGATTACTTCTTTACCGGAGATAAGTTAAGTTGTGACTTAATCGGCAAGCATTAAATGTGGTAGGTGAAGAAAATAACATTATAAAACAAGTGTTTTGGCTCCATTTTCATTTCACTGAGCATTCAAATCTTTGAGAGCGTGAAAATCCCAAGCAAAGGCATTCCAAGCAAAGAAGCGAAGCAATCTATCAAATCTTTCATCCCTAAGGCATATTAAGGTATTTATAGCTATGGCATCTTCATCTACTCCTGAATTTATTGCAAACCCTACTGTTGTTAAAGTTATTAAATGCCCTAGACCTATATTCTAGCTAGTTCCCGAAATTGCGAAGAAAGATGATAGCTTAGGTGCATTTTCTCAAATAACTAAAGGGGTAGTATATGCTGAAGACCCTAGAATGTATACACACTGTCATATTGATGAACTAGGTGATGAGGAAATTGAGAATATGTATGAATTTGTGATTTGTGATGAATCGAGAAATGTCAAACATGAACATAAGATAATAGAAACCCTAGGTTTCACTGAAATTCTCAGTATCCCGGATTTCCCCAAGGATATCATAAGGATAGTATTAAGCAGAGTACATGGTGAATTTTTTTTGTTGGACTTAGTTCATAAAATCACAAAAGAAGCAGTAAAGGTTGTGACAGGGTTACCCTCCACCAGCAACAGACCTCACAAAAGTAAGAAGGTCTCAAATGATCTAGTGACAAACCTAACTGGTGCAACATTTGATAAGAGATCACTAAGGGTAAACGATGTAAAGGATACAAATATCAGATTTATCAGTATGATCTTAGGTTACAAGATACACATGTAAATATGTTAAACTCAGTTTCTAGCCTATGTATTAAGAGTTCCTATGATATGGTAAATGATAATGCAAGGATAGACATATGTGAATGGCTTAAAGATGAACTAATAGACAATCTAGCAAAGATCAAAAGGGAAAAGAAAGGAACATTCAGATTTGGAAACCTACTTGTTTGTCTGATGCTATATATAACCAAACAAGTACCCGGTATTGGCACCAAAGATTTTGGATATGATATACCAGTAGGAAAATAACTATCATAATTGCTAAACAATATGGGAGAGAACAGGGAGAAAACCATAAATGAGAACTTTCAAGCACTAAAAGATCAAATGAAAACAAGAGTAAGGTTATCACAAGCTATTGTGGATAAATACCAAAAGGAAATCTATTTTGTAATAAGGAAAGATGAAATTTGGATGGAGGCAGTTGCTCCTAGAACCATATGGGTTACTAAAATGGGGTATGAGACTTATGACAACATAATAGAAACCTATGCAAAAGCCCTCCTTGAAGCTCCTAAGGAACCTGAAGAAGAAGTATTTGGTAATGTTGAAACTATAGAAAGTCAAATTCAATCAAAGAAAAGAGTTAAACGGGTTGAGGCAACTATGAAAAAAGGAACCCGACAAGCAAAAGCTATTAAAGAAGATGTGCTAAAGCAAACCGGTATAACTGAAGGTGAGTTGGAAGCACTTCAACCAGAAACACACCTTTCACCGATTGGAACTTCTTCTGAAAGTGGCATACCTACAATATTCAAGAGAGTTGAGAGGAAAAGAAAACCTTCACCAGCACCTTCTCCTACACCAAAAAGATAGAAGCAACAGGCAGTACGGCCCCCAGCAAAGAAATTAACACCAAAGAAAAAGAAGTTGACTCCTAAGAAGAAGTCAAAACAAACTATAGATCCTATTGATAAATTACTAAATGAAATTATTAAGGATGGCAAGTTGAAGAATATCAGCAAACTGTATAACACATTATCCGCTAATGACAAAGAAAGAGTAGAGAATAGTGTAATACTACACTTAGATATTTTCAAGAAATTCTTGATGCAAGTTATTGATGAAATACCGGCAGATCTATATAACAGACTAGAAGCTAGAAGAGTAGCTATTATTGAGCTAGATAAGGCACCCTATTAACTCACCTGATGAGATAGATAAATTAATCTCTGAGGCTAACCGGTCATTATTCTCAACTGCTCACCGACATGTAGCACTGATGGCAAGAAGAGTGAATCAGATAATAGAGGAAACAACAAATGCATGGGATATATTCCTGGTAGAAAAGGAGAAATAGGAAGAATATCAAAAACCTAAAACCTTCAAGGCATATCAAAAGGATAGGGACAAAGGAAAAGGCAAGGTTGGTGGACCTCCTAGTATAAAGATAACAAACAACTTACCCCCACCACCTTTAGATACTCCACCGGTAGACACTACTGAAAATCAACCGGCAATGGAGAGTATGAAGACAACACACGAGGACACAAATCCTGATTCTGAGGTGTTGTACACAATGAATATCGATACTCAGGAAGTCAACATTTTGGTTGATAACGAAACAAGTGAGAAAAGAGATATGGCAACTGAGCAACCAGTAGAAGACACAACAGTTGAGACAAATTTTGAAGATACAGTTGGAGACATTGAAATTGGGAGTGAGCAACAAACTGAATAGACAATGGATACAAGAAAAGCTGATAGCACTGGTGTACATAATGTATCTATTGAGCAACCGACAACTGATAACAATGAAAAACCTGTTGACATACCAACTGAAAACATTTTAGAAGCAAGCGCGGAGAAACCGATAGAAAATACAGAGTCACAAATAGAAAAACTGGCAGTGGATACCACTAAAAAATCATTAGAGGCACCATCAGAGAAACCATCAGTAGAGAGTACAAAGAAACAGGTAGAACAACAGGTTCATTCACAAGTACATTCAGAGACAATGCCACCGGCTACAACTAAAAGACCTAAACCTTTGGTAGCTGAAATGCAGACACAAATTGATCCTCCAGTGAAAGAGGAAAGCAATACTATTATCACCACCGATGGATTAAAAATTTATGAAGATAGTTGGACATACATCCAGAACCTCCATGTCTAAATTCAGACGAACAAATGTGATAGAGGTATTGCTAGATTCAATTAAGAAAAAAATAGATTGTAATGCAATAGCATATAAGGCTATTGATAACACCATACCAATTTTGAAGATGATTGCACCTTAGTGTAACATAGAGAATAAAGATTCTTTAGGACAATTAGACACATTGTCTAAATTCATCATCGGTAACTTAATCACTATTGATCAAATAAATGAGGATACTTTTAAGGAAAGGATGATAAAAGAAAAAGAGAAATTCTTTATGGAAATTGTGAATAAGAACAAAGAGGAGATGGATACTCTTTTACCAGAACTCAATGAAATCATTTTTGACTTCAAGAAATTGTACAGGGATACATGCAAAACGGATGTATTAACAAAAGATCTTGACAAAGAAATCAGAAAGACACAGATAAGATTAACAATATTGCTGACAATCTAATTGGAACATCAGATTCATTTTTGGAATTAGAGAAGAAAATTGCAAAGCAGGAAGAGAAAATCAGGAAACTAGAAAATGAAAAACAAAGAATAAAGGACAAAGCAAAGGACTTAAAATGCAGACTTGGTCCAAGACTAGAGTATCTTATTTCTTTGAGAAAAGAAATATCGGAGGCCCAGGTTCCCGGACTAAAGACACCGGAAGAGAAAATGCACATACTCACTGGTACAGTGCAGAGAACCCATGAGGCTATTAAAGATAGTAAAACATTTAGCAACGACATAAATTTAATTTTGATAGATATTTTTCAAAGTGTAACCCACCAGTTACAAGAAACCAGGCACGACTCCACTGACAGCGAATGACAGCCTTTGTCATTGATGACAAAGGGGGAGTAGAGGCTATGAGAAAAATGATCAGCAGATGGCTCATTAGCTCGGGGGGAGCTCACAATTTTTTTGGTAAGACAATTCTAGTAGACTCGTTTTTGGATGACACTTTTTGGATTTTTCTCATGAGTGTTGCCATCAATGCCAAAGGGTGAGATTGTTGGCAAATGCACACTCCAATGAGAAATTGTAGGTGATTGAAGGTTTTTTCATTGATGGCAACCTTGCAATCATATGATACTGGCACACAGAACATCAGCAAAGGATAGATACCGGCACGGCAAAGAATAGATACCGGCACCCTGGCTGACAAGAATTTTGGATATAATGTATTTTGTAATTAATTGAAAAATCATTGTAAGCCAACATGGCGAGTTGTAATATGACTCATATATGTATGAGATCATTGTAGAACATTTTAGGAACAATGTAATAGGTGAAATAAGGCGGACCTAATATGTGAATTATAGGTTAAGGGTTTATGTGTGAAGCAGAGCTAAAACCAGTACTGGATCTAGCATAGCAGATGCTAATTTGAAGCAGTACAAGACATTGGATTTGTATAATACATTTTGTAATTCAATGTGACTTCTTATTTTATAATTGAGCGGTGAGCTCTAGGCACTTGGCCTTCCTGCATGTGTAGGCCCCTATTGTAAGAGTAATATTCACTTATTGGCCAGTAAGCAAATATTGTGGGTCACAAATCCCACCAAGGTTTTTCCCACACCAGGTTTCCTCGTTAAAAATATTGTGTTATGGTGTGCTTTTCATGTGGTTGTTGATATTCTTGTTTACTGCATTATTCCTGGTTTATCTGTATACAAGACTGATATGCTTTACATGTTTTAAAACAAGTAAATTGATTAACCGGTTAGATACTGATTCATGCGCCCCCTCCCTCTCAGTATCTTTGGGAATCCTAACATATTTATCTTCACATGCCTCATTAATTGATGTAGGTTCAATTTAAGAAATAAGACATACCTCTTCATTTTCCAATCTTCCTCTAGTCATAACTCCTTGAAATTTGTTTCTGTAGCGTCCTAAAATTGCGACACTTGCAATTTCGACTGCATTTCGGTCTTCACGATGGCAACGCAACACGCAACCTGAATGGAGACCCTGAAACTTGCTCACGACACTGAAAACTGCATTTTTCAAGCACCCTGGCCTGAACCTCCTTGCACCCTGCTGTCCCGGGAGGTGGGACCAGAGCACCCAGCGCCCTGGTCCCTGGGTCCTATTTTGGGCCCGATCTCCTAAGGGGCTCGGGTCTTTTTGTTTGCAATTTGGAAATTAACTTTCCTGGTCGGCCTAAGGTCAGGAAAATCAGTCTATCAGCCCTAAATGACAAGTATATAAACTACATTTTTCTCTCTCATTTGGCATGAAGAGGATATGTGTAAAAAGTGTGGAAATTATATTCAAGCATTCAAGCATTCAAGCATTCCTTCAAGCAATTGATCATTTCAAGTCTCCATTCAAGGCTAAGTGTTGCATTCAAGACAAGGATTCAACCATTGAAGAGGAGATCACATATTACATACTACTACAACATACAACATACAACATCTAAACCTTCGCACATAAGGATACAAACATCCTTAGAACAAGGTATTAGTACTTGTTTTACAGTCATTTACATTTACAGCTCTTGCTCATTTCTTGGTTAATTCCAAAACCGGGGTTTGACCTAAAGGCAAACCCCTAATCCCTAACCCCCCAATCGTCTTCGCTTTTCTGTGTGTAGGTTGTAGGTACGCGGCTGAAATTGAAGATCTGGAATCCTTGTGCAGAGACGAACAGATCCCCCTTCGTTTCGCGGATTTTTCGGAGGACCGTGGCACCGGGCACCATCGTCCTGACAACTTTTGCTCAAATTTGTAGGACAGCACCGTATCGACATTTTACTGCTAATTCCAGGTCCGCAGCTTCATCATATAACCCGAACTCAGTTTATAAGCGAATCTTTATGATTTTCTATGCATTCCTAGCTTAATTTCCTTAACAACATTCTTTACAAAAGAGGGTAGCCTTGCTTTCCTAACCCTTGAAATTCATTTAGCATCCAATCTTGCATTGTGTGGGATTGGATCTTATGAGTTTCAACCCCTCTTTTGAATGTAAAGTCTCTCCCCTAAGTGAAAAACCATCGAATCCTAGCGAACCTCCCTTCTCTCTCCTCGGAGTCGGAAGAGGGGAGAGCAACTAGGGTTCGATCATGATATTTTTCCGCTTTACATTTTGGTGAACCCGACATGAACATCCTTTCTGATTTTTCATGCTTAGATCTGAAAAAATTGATTACATTTCCATGTTTGATCTTTTGCAAAATTTTAGAGGCGATTGCATAAAAACCCTAAATTTTCTTTTTAGTAATTGAACCTGCGAAATGTCTAAATGTTAATGTCTGTTTCAGATCTGCCCTTCTATTACAAATTTTCAATTCATATTTATGCTTTAATTCTGAAAATTAAGTGGTTAAGTGTCAAAACCCTAATTTTTGAAACCCTCTTGATTCAACCTTTGTCCGACAATTTCACTAATCAAAACATCTCCAAATCAGCTGTAACTTTGGATTCCGCAATAAAATCACAATATCTTTCATCCCTGAAAATTTGGAAAAAAGTTGCGAGGACCGTGGCGCCGAGCGCCATCGTCCCCGACATTTTTTCCGAAATTTCGGGAGCGAGATCTTACTGTATTTTCCTGCTAAAATCCAGAATTTTGGCTGATTTTATCAATTTTAACACCTTCAAAATAACAGTCAAAGTTGGTCTAGGGATTGCTTGGATTAACGCTTCTAATCATTCAAAAATCATTGAAACTGAAATTTTGTGTCAAAATTGTGTTCTTACTGTCCTAAATCTGAAAAGTGTGTTATCATTCATTAAAAATTTCAGTGCTTTATTCAAATTCTTGCATTTTGTGACCTTTGAAATTAAGTGCTTAATTACAACAACTTTAATTTCCGCTTTCAAAATTGAATTTTGCGTGAAATTAAGTCAATTTTCAAATTTCAAAATTTGCATTGCTCTTGACATTCCCTCTAAAATCACAAAATTCAAAATTTCAGTTACCCTCTCTTTTTCAAAAATTCAAATTTTGCATTTTTCGACAATCTTGATAGGGTTCAATTTTGAGATTACAACTTTAATTTGGCCTATCTACAGATCGTAAAATCACTCAATTTTTTCAGATTGGCTCTAAGATCATCATACCTTTCATCCCTGCAAATTTCGAAAAAAGTTGCAGGGACCGTGTTGCACTCTGGGCGCCACAGTCCCGAGCATTTTTTTTGAAATTTCGGGAGACTGTTGTGATTGCATTTAACAGCTTAAATCTAGAAGATTGGCTGATTTTACTGAAAATTGCTACCTCTAAATTCAAAATCTTCTCTCTCTTTCTAGTGCATGAGTTTTACAACAATAAGCCCTACTTACACTATTCCCGTTAGACGAAGCCGTAGAATTAAGTCTTTCCGAGGTTTAACTACTGAGGAGATGGAACCTAATTTGAATAGCCTTTTTAACGAGGACATGGGTAATTCCTCTAATCCTCCTAATGATGAAGAAGCTCTCCATGAGGTTTCTGAAGAACAACTTTCGAAATTGGATAACCAATTTGACGATTTTCGACAATGGATGTCTCAAGAATACCCTGATAGTCAAGCTCTTCCTTTAATTGAGGGTCTAAAACGTATGCTTCAAAGTGATAAGAATGGAATTGATATTTTGCGTGGTATTTCACACATTGTGAATTTGAATGTGATGCCTATGAAGAGTTGTGCTGAAATTTTAGGTTATACACAACCTCCTACACAAGTCAATCATTCTATTCCTTTGACAACTCCTATTGCTAGTATACCTACCTTTACATCAAACATCATGGCTACCTCTATACAAGACATTCCTCCCATGATTACTAGTCATGGGGGCAACCCTTCTTCTTCAATTAACCCTCTTCCTTCATTCAATCCGATTTCTTCATTCGTCCCTTCAATGAGTGTTCCTATTACATCTCCGCAAATGAACATGACGCAAGGGGGCAATTAATTTAATCATTCCATTCCTCCTTGTAGTGTTCCTCCTGTCCAATCATCTCCTATGACTAATTATCATAGGGTCCCACCACCTTACTCTTTACCTTCTTTCAATAACATAACACCTCCATCTCAATCTAACACATCTAATATGAACTCTTCGACTGAAGCGACCATTAACAATCTTGCACAAACTGTCTCTTCTTTATAGCAACAAATTGCCTCTATGAATCAATCTAAGTTTAGTGTGCCCACATTTGATGTTGCGAGCCCACTTTCTCTTGACATTGTTCAAGCTATCCCTCCTAAACATGTTGAAATCCCGCATTTGGAACTTTATAATGGTAAAGGAGATCCTCTAACACATGTTAAGACTTTTCAAACAATTTGTACTGATTTTGCTTATGACCAAAGGTTGCTTGCAAAACTATTCACGAGAACATTAAGAGACAAAGCCCTACAATGGTATTGCTTGTTGCCTTCTTATTCTATTACTTCTTTTGAACAACTTGCAAATGCTTTCATTCAACAATTTCAAAACAATATAAGTCCTAAAGTTACTTTGATTGATTTAATGCATTGTAAACAAGGTGTTAAAGAAAAAGTGACTGATTTCATTGGTAGATATAAGCATTTGTATGCTCAAATTTCTTTTCCAGTGCCTGACAATGATATTCAAAGAATCTTTATTTCTAATTTACAAAAAGATATTCGAGACAAACTTCTGTTTTCTGAGTTTACTTCTTTCCAACAGTTGTGTGCCACTCTTCACAATTATCAACTGACTGTGAGTCAAATGGAACAATCACATCCTATGGCTCCGAGTGATAAGGGTGATAGCAGTCAACAACCATTTGGAAAGTTTAAACCGAACAGAGATTCCATCAAATTCAATGAAAACATCATCAACAACAATGTGAATGCAGCATCAGGTGTGCCTCCTATTTCTAAATTTTTCAAGAAAGAAAGAAAGTATACTCCTTTGAATGAATCATTGCATAGTATTATGCATAAGTTATTGGAACAAAATGTGCTTACTCTTCCTCTTATAAGACAAATTGATCCTGCAAAGATTACTTCACCTTATTTTGATAACAAAGCTTTTTGTCAATTTCATCGTCAGCCTGGGCATGATACTGAAAAATGTTTTTCTTTAAAGGGTAAAATTCAAGATTTGATTGATAATAATACTATCTTTGTTTCTGGAGTGAATGATAAAGGCAATACATCTGTAGCTCCTCCTAATCAAAATCTTCAGATTTTCACTGATCCATTGCCTTCTCATACCTCTAATGCAATTGAGGCTAATGATTCCTCTCTCTCATCTGATGGTCTTGTGTCTATGACTCCGAATGTGATTAACTTCGTAGAGCAGCAAGAAATCCCTAAAGAACCTTCCATCACATTTGATTCTAGCGAAACCATTAGGGCACCTGATGGTCCTTTATACATAGTTGCAAAAGTCAAGAATACACCTTGCCGTGGAGTGCTTATTGATCCTTCGTGCATGGTTAATGTTATTACTGAAGAATTTCTTTTTACTTTGCAATTGAATCAAGTGATATATGACAAAACAGATGTGATTGTGAAATTATTTGATGCATTTTCTTCTCCTGCAATTAGTTCTATTACATTGCCTATTGAGGTCCATAACAAATCTCTTGATGTGAACTTTGCTATTATTCCATCTTCCGAACAATTTCGTGTGAAGCTTGGCTATCCTTGGCTATCTTCCATGAAAGCTATTGCTTCTCCTATTCATAAGTGTTTGAAATTTCCCCATAATAGTGAAGTTGTTACTGTCAATCATAGTCTCTTTAAACCAGCTGAAAGAACCTCTAGTGTTCCTATTGATTACTTTTGGCCTAAATAATTCCAATCTCTTCCTCCGCGAAGTGATCATCTTTTCAAATCTTATCAAAAGTGGAAAACGGATATGATCCTATCTCTAAGTGAACCTAGAGCACCTAAACTTGATATTCCTATCATTCTTGAGAAGGAAGTTCTTCCTTTGAAAGATAAAACTAATGTCTTTCCTCAAGAAGATTCTCAACCCATCCCTATGGATGTGACTATGTCTATACCTAATAAACTTCCTAAGAGTAGACCTATACCTCCTCATCATGATGGACTTGGTCTTCTCCCTAAACCAAAAATTCCTCCTTTATATGGAGCAGTTCCTCCTCCTTCTTTTTATAGAGAGAAGAGACCTTCTTCTTCTCCTATTATCCAGCCTAAGAGACCACAACCTAAACACCCAAGTGCTAAGGATGAGAACATTCCTCCTCCTCAGTCTTCTCCACTTCCTACTAAGACTAGACGAAATCGTTCTCCACGTGAACGCCGACGAAAACGTCGTCTTAGAGCTCAAACTTTGCAATCTCCAAAAACACCTTCAACAAGCATTATTCCATTTTCTCCTTAGCCGGACATTGAGCCTAAATCTCCTAAACATAAGATGCATGATGGTCTTGATCCTGTGCGAGTTAAAGATCCTATTTTTATAAATCTTGATGATGATATAGATGAAAATGTTATTCATGATGAAAATGTTACTCCTCTTGCTTCTGATAGTGAATATGAACTTGTTGATGTTGATAACCATTTATCTAATGAATTTTCTAAAGCACTTATCCTAGCTCCTAGACAAGAACAATGTGGCTCGGAACATGAACATAGCCCTTGTTTGGATCTTGTGATAGCTCCATCTGCTGTGTTGGATGTTCCTCCTCTAGCGTGTTCCCTGCCTTCCCGAAACATTGATCAGCAAGATCGGGGGGTAGATGACATGCTAGACTAGTTACATTAGCATAGTAGATTCTCTCCCTCTCTCTTTTGTTACTTCTTCTATATGTTATTCTCATTCTTCTATTTGTCATCCTTAGTGTTGTCTACTTGAGGATGATGCAAAGCATTGAGATCTCTCGATCTGTCTGATGTTGACTCAAAAGACACATGTGTTCCCTTCTTCTAGGTGACCTTCCTTGATTGGGGAATGAAGAACAATTATGCATACATACATATGATATATACATGACTTATCATACAGCATACTGACCCCGAGGAAAGCGAAGTCACCTTGTGCTTTGTGTTGTGTGTCTATTATCCTTGGGTTTATCTCACACTTGGGGGCTAAATCCTTGCGATAACATGCTCCTTTCCTTTATCATTTCTTATGTGTATCACTACGTTAAAACAATCACCCCCGGTGAGGCGTGTGCGATTGCTTTAATGTAGGGGGGCATACATCCCGTTCATATCTTTTCAAGATACTTGAAAATTTCTTGGCAAATTTAGCCTTCCCTTGAAAATTTTTGATATCTTTCTTGCATGACTCATAGTGAGGGAGCCTTACTACTGACAGTCATGGTTCTTCCTCGCGATCTTCCCTTTTACTTTGTCAATCGAAGTCGTAAGATCCTTAGTCCACTGGGGGCTCGGTGTATCTTGCCTCCTTGACGTGGTGAAAGTCTTTCAATGTTGTTTCCTTGTACTTTACCGGAAGTATGAGCATACATACTCCCGCTAAAGTGGGGGCTAAATGTAGCGTCCTAAAATTGTGACACTTGCAATTTTGACTGCATTTAGGTCTTCACGATGGCGACGCAACACGCAACCTGAATGGAGACCCTGAAACTTGCTCACGACACTGAAAACTGCATTTTTCAAGCACCCTGGCCTGAACCTCCTTGCACCCTGCTGTCCCGGGAGGTGGGACCAGAGCGCCCAGCACCCTGGTCCCTCAGGACCAGGGCACCCAGCGCCCTGGTCCTTGGGTCCTATTTTGGGCCCAATCTCTTAAGGGGCTCAGGTCTTTTTGTTTGCAATTTGGAAATTAACTTTCCTGGTCGGCCTAAGGTCGGGAAAATCAGTCTATCAGCCCTAAATGACAAGTATATAAACTACATTTTTCTCTCTCATTTGGCATGAAGAGGATATGTGTAAAAAGCATGGAAATTATATTCAAGCATTCAAGCATTCAAGCATTCAAGCATTCCTTCAAGCAATTGATCATTTCAAGTCTCCATTCAAGGCTAAGTGTTGCATTCAAGACAAGGATTCAACCATTGAAGAGGAGATCACATATTACATACTACTACAACATACAACATACAACATCTAAACCTTCGCACATAAGGATACAAACATCCTTAGAACAAGGTATTAGTACTTGTTTTACAGTCATTTACATTTACAGCTCTTGCTCATTTCTTGGTTAATTCCAAAACTGGGGTTTGACCTAAAGGCAAACCCCTAATCCCTAACCCCCCAATCATCTTCGCTTTTCTGTGTGTAGGTTGCAGGTACACGGCTGAAATTGAAGATCTGGAATCCTTGTGTAGAGACGAACAGATCCCCCTTCGTTTTGCGGATTTTTCGGAGGACCGTGGCGCCGGGCGCCATCGTCCCGACAACTTTTGCTCAAATTTGCAGGACAGCGCCGTATCGACATTTTACTGCTAATTCCAGGTCCGCAGCTTCATCCTATAACCCGAACTCAGTTTATAAGCGAATCTTTATGATTTTCTATGCATTCCTAGCTTAATTTCCTTAACAACATTCTTTACAAAAGAGGGTAGCCTTGCTTTCCTAACCCTTGAAATTCATTTAGCATCCAATCTTGCATTGCGTGGGATTGGATCTTATGAGTTTCAACCCCTCGTTTGAATGTAAAGTCTCTCCCCTATGTGAAAAACCATCGAATCCTAGCGAACCTCCCTTCTCTCTCCTTGGAGTCGGAAGAGGGGAGAGCAACTAGGGTTCGATCGCGATATTTTTCCGCTTTACAGTTTCCAATAATCTGATCTTTAGAATGATTCAGTCTTACATACCTGGGTGTTTTTACTTGTTGTTGTTCTTCAGTGACTGTTGAATCTCCAGATGATGTCGGTGTCACCGGATCACCAATTTGTATCGGTGTATTCGTAATAGGTTCATTTGTGATTATCTCTATTGCCGGTTCAGAGTCTGTGTACTTTGAATTTCCTCTAAATTGTTCATCAATCTTCACATTTGCACTCTCAACAATTTTCTGCAATCTCTTGTTAAAACATCTATATGCCTTGCTCTTAGATGAATAACCAAGAAATATTCCTTCATCACTTCTAGGATCAAATTTGTCAATATACTCATCTCTTCTAATATAGCATTTACTTCCAAATATTCTAAAATATTTAAGAGTAGGAGTATTACCAAACCATAGTTCATGTGGGGTCTTACCGGTTTCACCTCTAATGTGAACTCTGTTGAATGTATAAACTACTATATTGACCACTTCTCTCTAGTATATATAAGGTATATTTGCTTCCGATATCATACTTCTGGCTGCATCCAAGATAGTTCTATTTTTCCTTTCCACAACGCCATTCTGTTGGGGTGTCTGGGGTGTTGATAATTATCTTCTGATCCCATTCACTTCACAGAATGTATTAAATTCCTTAGATGTGAATTCACCTCCTTGATCTGATCTCAAACATTTGGTTTTCTTGCTAGTTTCATTTTCTACCATCACCTTGAATAGTTTGAATTTCCCAAATGCTTCAAATTTTTCCCTGAGGAAAGTAACCCAACACATTCTAGAATAGTCATCAATGATTAGCATAAAATACCTATCTCCTTGTATACTTCTAGTTCTTGCTGGACCACATAAATCAGTATGAATTAAATCAAGAACATTGTTAGACTTCTCCGGAATACTCTTGAAATTTTCTCTAACTTTCATTCCAAATTGACATTCCTTACATACCGGATTGTGAGGTTTAACTATCTTAGGTAAATCTCTAAATGCCTTAGTAGTACTGATTTTCACAATGCAATCAAAATTTACATGACAAAGTCTCTTATTCCATAACCAACTTTCATCAATATGTGCAATCAAACATGCCTTCTCATTATTGTTCAAATGAAAGATATTACCTCTAGTCTGATTACCAATTGTAATTTCCAAACCAGTTCTGTTTAAGATTTTGCATTTACCATTCTTGAATTGTAACTGAAATCCTTTCTCAACTAATTGACCAACACTCAAAAGATTATGCATCAAACCTTCAACATAGTAAACATTATCAGTATTATGCTTACCATCAAATGATATAGTGCCTTTTCCTTTGATCAAACAAGCTTTATCATCTCCAAATATTACTAGAACTCCATCCTATTCCTGAAAGGTTAATAATTTACTTTTATCACCAGTCATATGATGTGAACATCCCGAATCAATAATCCATTCATCCTTATCTTCAACTTTAGCTTCCAGGGCCTGCTCTACCGGTTGAACAGTAGGCATCGGTTGATCTTCTGTTATAGCAACAAAAACCCATCCATTATCTGTTGGATCCTCATTAGAATCATCAGTAACTCCTTCATTAGCATAATAACAAGATTTTTCTCTATTCTTCTTAAACTTGTATTTCTGATAGTCTGGGTTAGGCTTTTATGTTATTTTAGCTTCTTCTCTTAATCTTGCATGTCTATCAGGACATCTAGAATCCATACGACCAATCTTATTATAGTTAAAACATTTAAAGGGTGTTTTAACTTTCATACTTACTTCCAATAGGACCTTTAGGCATTTTCCTTGCAAATAGTGCTTCAAGTTCTTCATTTTCTCTCCTACTTTCTTCAAGTTCTCTTGCATAGAAGGCTTTCCAATCAGACTTATTAGATAATGATGACGATGCCTTGAAAGCTAGATATGTCTTGATAGTAGTAACAGGACCAAATTTCTCAAGCTCAAAAGCTGAAAGTTTTCCAACAAAGTGTCTCTAGATATTGATGCATTAGGAATTGTTCTCAATTCATTTATAGTAGTAACTTTCATTTTATATGTCGGTGGCAAATCTCTTAAAACTTTAGAAACAATCTCATCTTCACTTAAGGTTCCTCCACAATATTGTATACCCAAAACAATTTCATTCTCTTTCCATAAAAGCAGAAATTCTTTCTTCTTCTTCCATTTTCGGACTTTCATACCTGACCCGGAAGCATTCAAGTTTTGCAATTTTGACTGTGGAATCTCCTTCATTCAATGTTTCTAGTTTGTCCCAAATAGCTTTAGTAATAGATCTATCTAATAATCCCATGACTTGTTGATCTGACAATGCACTCAAAAGTGTTTCTCTTGCTTTGCAATCATTTTCCTCATCTTTAGCCAAGTTTGGTCGATTAGGTTGACCTTGAGTAGGAACAGTATAGCCATTTTTTGTAACATCGCATATGTCCTTTCCAATGCAATTCAAATGTGTCTCCATCCTGATCTTTCATATGCCATAGTTAGTTCCATCAAGTTTCGAACTGTCCTTCCTGAAATAGTTAGAAGACATTGGATCTCCTCAAGCTATTAAACTTCTGCAAAAAGAGGACTAAGCTCTGATACCAATTGTTACGTCTCGGAGACAACTGAGAGAGGGGGGTGAATCAGTTGTCCAATAAATTCAACCAAAATTAACTTAACCAAAACTTAATGCTTAATACCAGTAAACTAAACTTTATGCCGGTAGACAGTCTTAACAGTTAATTGTAGTACCAGTAAAAATTAATGCATGGAACAGAAAGACAATAACATCCACAACACATAACACAAATATTTGTACATGGAATCCCTGTAAGGGGAAAAACCATGGTGGGAAGCCTTACCCACAATCAAATGATACTACTAAAGATAGTATGTGTGTACAATATGGATTATGCACATGCAGAAAGGCTAGTTGCCTAGAGCTCACTGCTCGATCACAAAATGAGAGTCACACTGACTACAATTGGATGGTTAAATCCAATAATAATGTACTGCACAAAATAGCATCTTAATATGCTGGATTCAATACCAGTTTAGTTCTGATTGCCATCACAAAATCCTTCCTTCAACCTTCAAATGATGTCTGCATGTATAGCTATGCTTATTTTTCACATATACCTTATTACAATCCTTTTCGCATTCACATATTAATCTCACAAATGAGATCTTACATTTATACCATAACCTAAGACCAATTTGAATAGGTCGGCTCACTAAAAGATATTACAATAAAATCAATTACAAATAAATCAATATCCGATGCATGATGTCGGCTCAATGCATTTACAATAATAATAAATCATCTCCATAATGTGTCGTGTTGATCTGGAATAGATATACCTGTCGGTGCATATCCTGGACCTAGTTGCCGGTAACAGCAAATATGCAAACCCGAATAAACAATTAACCAAATTGCCAAAACTAAGTGATCGAATAATGTCTTTGACATAACCAAGTAGTCTCCAAGTCATTCCAAGTGCCAGTGAACAATATAATCTGTTGGTGAACCAAATATCGGTGACTGTGCATAAGTCTCTGACTTGCTAGTGAACATAACCAAAGATCTCCAAGTGCTGATAAGTGTTGACAAGTGATGACCGGTGTTGACATCAATGACAAAACCATATCAACATATCCAAGATGCCAACAACAACAAACTGCCAACCAGCTACCTATATAAGGTAGAATCCACAGAAGGTGTAGAACAAGTGGTAGACAAAATAACACCTGACTGAAATGGTGTGGGTGTAGGTTTGCAAGTAAGCATGTCAAATCTGTGAAGCATATCAAGAGCATACTTTTGCTGAAGTACGGAAATCCCATCAGAAGACTGAATAGCCTGGAGACCCAAAAAATAGTGCAGAAGGCCAAGATCTATCATCTCAAACTACTCCATCAAGGCTCTCTCAATATCCTGAATCAAGGAGGATGAGCTACCGGTAATGATAAGATCATCAACATAGAGCATAAGAATAACTATATCATCCCCCTGACATTGAATATATACTGTGGGATCGGAATGACAACATGTAAAGAGTATGGAGAGCAAGAAAGAGTCCATCTTCTCATACCAAGCTTGAGGAGCCTGTTTGAGACCATATAATGAACATCAAAGTCTGCAAACTAAAGAGGAATCCTACAAAAAAGCCTGAGGCTGCTCCATATTGATCTCCTCACGAAGGTCTCCATGCAAGAAAGCACTCTTCACATCCATCTAAAAAAATTTACATCCCCATGAAGCTTCCTGAGAAAGTACAAAGCAAATAGAATTCAGCTTGGCGACAAGAGTAAAGGTCTCAGAGTAATCAATACCCTCCACCTAAGAAAACCCCTTCGCAACAAGATGAGCCTTATACTTATTAATAGAACCATCTACAACATACTTGGTATGGTACACCCAATTGCACCGAACCAACTTTCTTCCTTTCGAAAGAGTACAAAGATCCCAAGTACGATTCTTCATCAAAGAAGAATACTCCTCATCCATGGCCCTATTCCACTCCGGGTAACGTGTTGCCTCTGAAAATTTTTGAGGATCATCTAAAATGGCATGACTCAGAACCAGATGTTTGTGTATGAGTATGACGAGTGTCAGAAGGATCACCTACCATAGAACCAGCATCATCAACTGTAAACCAGGCCCACTTGGGCAAAGGCTAAGCGGCGGGTGGTGGTGGTGATGGTGGACCATCATCTGCATCATCCTCAAAGGAGAAGGAATCCTCAAAAGATGAAGAGGGTGGAGGAGGCAATGAGGGAGAAGCTGGTGATGGAAAATCCATCTGAGGAAGGTGCTCATCAAATTGGACATCCCGCCTAAACAAGACCTCTCGGGAATCAGGATGAAACAACTTGTATGCCTTAACATCCTCACAGTAGCCAACAAAAATGAGTGGTTGGCTCTTCCTCTCCATGGATTTCCTCTGAGGATCTGGAATAAATTCTTAAGCCTCACTACAAAAAACTCAAAATGAAGAAACATCAGGCTTGACATGGGACCAAGCCTCCTCAAGAGTCAACTGGTGCAATGCCTTATGGGGCATTTGATTCTGAATATAAGTGGCACAATTAACTTCCTCAATGCAAAAAGTAGGCTGCGTAGAACGTGACTAAAGAATACAATTGGTCATCTCCCTTAGTGTTTTGTTCTTTCTCTCAGCAACACCATTCTTCTAAGGGGTGTGAGGAATGGATAACTAATGCTGCAAACCATGCTCTGTGCAGAAATCTGTAAAAGCCTAATTCACATATTCTCTCCTAATATCTGTGTGTATCCTCTTTATAGAAAGACCAGACTGCTTCTCTAAAAATGGCTTAAAGACTCAAAATGAATCAAAGACATCAGACTTGTACTTAAGAAAGTACACCCATGTACGTCTAGAGAAGTCATCAATGAAAGTGAGCACATACTTGGACCCTGAAAAAGATGGAGTCGACAATGACATAAGATCATTGTGGATCAAATCCAAGGGTGCCTTAGCACGGGTGGCTCTTCTAATAGTAAAAGGATCACGGTGATGCTTTCCAAGTGCACAACCTCAATATACACCATCAGTATAGGATATCTGAGGGAGCCCAATAACAAGTGCATGTGTGCTCATCTGATGTAAGTATCTGTAGTTGACATGGCAAAAATGCTCATGCCACAGTCTACTCATTGAATCTACATGTACTACAAGAGAAATACCTGAACCATCTGGACTCTCAAAGCCATCAAACCGATATAACTGAGAATCAGTATCAACACTGCCAGTAGCCACAACCAAATTAGGATCATGGAGCTCCCTAATAACCACATCATGTGGTGAGAACTCAACTATTTTAGCAGAGCTAGAATGGCAAATCTGATAAACAGAGAGGAGGTTCGTTGAAATTTCAAGAACCAAAAGAACATCCTAAAAACAACCACCTCTCAATGGAACAAAACATGAACCTAAAACTGAAAGTTGTGTTGTCACCAACTGCTATCTATAAAGTATTACTGTGAGAAAGGGAGGTAACAAGTTGCGGTGAGTATGTCATGTGGTGAGAAGCCCCAAAATCAATAATCCAAGTGGATGCAAAAGGAATAGCTCATGCAGAAAGAGCATGTCCTTTCCCAGTTGAAGAGGAAGATGGAGGCTAAGGAGTAGAAATATGATGTTGCTGCATGGCTGCCTCCAAAGCCTCTAATCATTTCAAATAGCAAGAAACTGGATGAACATCATTGCCACAGAAACTGCAAAGTTCATCTGATTTCTTCTTAGTCTTGGAGGAAGACTCACTAGACTTAGAAGAGTGCTCTTGTTTGGGATAGGACTTCGGTTTGAAATCAAACTTAGGTGGTGGCTTGGAGGGATGCTCACTGCCAATTGAATCCTTTTTAGGCTTCTTGCTCTCTTTAGATGTCTGAGCAACCAATGTTTTTGTCTTTGATCTTATGATAGTGTCCAACTGAGATAGGTGATCCTGCTCATGAGTCAAGCGATCATAGAACACATAAAAAGTAGACATGGTGAAGTGTGTACCCAATGCATCCATAGTAGAATAAAAGGTGGAAGCAAATATCTGATAGGGACCTCGAAGCTTAGAGAGAATCAGTTAGATACACTCTAGGTCTGTCTTATTCTTACCACAACTATGTAGGATAGATCTGGTGGTTTTAAACTTGTTTAGAAAGTCCTCAATGTGAGGAAAAGACTCAAGTAACAAGGAAGAGAGCTCTGCCTCAATCTATAATGCTTTGAACTCATTGGTAGTACCAAAGAGAGTTTCAAATTTAGACCACATAGCCCGAGGAGTGAGAAAACCATCAAGGTGAAAAAGCAAGTTGTCTGAAACATGTAAGGAGATGACACCCATAGCCTCATCCATTTTATTTCAGTGCTAAAGAATCTGAAAAGGACATTGCAACAACGGCTGATCTGCATCCAAACAAGACCACAACCCCCTTGATCTGAGAAGCCTCATCATATGAGCTTTCCAGAGGTGATAGTTCTGGGATGTAAGAAGCTCAACTGAAGAATCTACCATGTGTACCTAGACCCGCTCTTGATTTTTTTAATTAAGTGATCTTTCAAACTAGATAGAAGAAGCAGAAGGGGTTTTTTGTTTTTTTTTAGTTTAGGTGTTCTGATTTTCTGAAATAAATTACAGAAAATAGTAAAAAAAATAACACCCCCCACAATATGTAAAACAAAAAACCAGTACAATCTGAGAGCCAAAAAAGAAGACAAGAGAAAAGAAAATGCGTCAGACACTATCTTGTGTACTTGGTGATTTTTTTAGAAAAAATAACTCCAAATCTAAGAAGGGCTCTCCAAGACCTTTCCGACGCCTATTCGTTTTCCAAAAATGGAGTCTGTTTTCCCAAGTTATGGCTCTTAGAGTGTAGAAAAGAGCGCTAACTTGGATGGAAAAAAATAAGTACTAGATGAAAAAATCAACAAATCTCACCTCCATATCAGAGTAGGGCTCAAAAAGAGATTTCTGGCGCCTATTCATTTTCAAAAATCTAACTCTGTTTGCCCAAGTTAGGACAAAAAAACCTCCCCCTATCAAAAAGGCTTGCAAGAAAAAACAAGAGGAGGAGAGGTGACGGAGGTGGCACGCTGGTGGCCATAGCAGAAGAGCTTTTGGTGGTGGCAGAGGTTGGGTGGCAGTTGGACTGGGTAGTCTGGAAGGCAAAGCGGCATCGCGTGGTGCAGTGGGCGACGGTGGCCCCAAGCGTTGTGCGGTGGATGGCAATGGCCAGGTGCAGTGCAGTGGGCGATGGTGACCCCAGGCATTGTGCGGTGGATGGTGCCAGCTAGGTGTGGTGCAGCGAGTGGCAACGGCCTTGGGCTAAAGGCGGTCAGGCGATGGCGGCCCTAGGCGGAAAACTAAGGCCGAGGCGGTGGGGCAGAGGAAGACATTGCCTGCGGTAACCATCGACTGCATAGCTGGATGCGACGGTTTAATAAACTGCCAATGGCTGGTAGTAGTGGGTGCGGCTTGGGAATATCATTAAAAGGCCTGAAAAAGTGTTTTTTGCCTCAAAAAACATGCATGTAATGGCCAAACTCAAAAAAAAATTCCCAAAGCTAAAGTTGTCCAATATGAAAATGGGGGTTTTTGGGTGTTTTGAGCTCAAGGGTGAGGTCTGTTTGAGCTCAAAATGCCAAGAAACAAAAAATATACCCCGGATCCAAACTAAAACCTTTGAAAAAAACTGAAACCCTTGCCTCTAGAGAAAATATTTTGAAAAGAAATCAAGAACAAGCAGCAGTAGATGTAAGCTTTGATACCATGAAGAAGTTGAGAAAGTACAACTTCTGAGATCCCAAGAGCATCTGCAAGAAAAAAACCTGTCACAAGAGAAGATTGGAGACATAACACAAAAAAGACTCTTAATAAAAGATTATCATTTAGAGAGGGAATGAAAAAGAAAAGTTACAATATAATCCTTATGACAGGAGAATGGAAACCCTAAAGATGTGCAACCCTAAAGAGATAAAGAGTATTTAATAATTAGAATAATTATTAAATACCTACAATATTATTTAATGCCTAAGTTTAGCTTAAGCATAGAGTATAATAGACTAATAATTAAACAAATAATTATTAGCCAATACAAGATAACTCTAACAAAAGATACTACTCAATAAAGAAAAGAAATTGATGAATGATCAAAGACTTCCAACACCAAGGAGGAGGTCCCAATTAAGGATATGTACTTAAGATACCCATTAGGGATGCTTGTTCCAATATGAGAGAAGAAATTCAAGTATGAATACACCTCTACAATCAATAAGAAATCCTTATAGAAGACACTACTTCACAAAGGGGAAATTTCAATCTTAAGAAGGAGAGATGTTTGAAATCACTCTTGTCCCCCATATATAGGGAGAAGAGATTAGATAGAAATAGGCTATTATGTTGCTTCCAAAAGTATGATTACACGTGAAATTGTACCATCATGAATGACAATGATCCCATAGTAAATGAGCTACCAATGTCACATAATGATGAGCAACATAATAGCCATTAATTTTATTTAAAGATATGATAGATTGAATGAGGTATTTGAATATGACATGTTAAATGCTCTACTATAAGTGAGATTAAAACACATTTATAAAATGAAGAATGTTAAAAAGTCTTTAGAAATAGAGAAGTTTATAGGAGAAAAATAGGCCACTAAGTCATACTTTTCTTGAACACAAGAAATCTTAGGAGAGGGATAAGTGTTTTTCATTAGAGCCTTATTCCTAGAAAAAGTAATTTTAGAATGAGTAGAAAATAAAGTCTTATAAGTGGGATTAGAAATCTCTTGAGGAGATTCATAAAGAGATTTGTGCATCACCAAGATTTCCTTATGAGGGGGATGAATGTTGAAAGTACGAGATGATTTAACTAAGTTGAGGTCATCATCACTACTAAATATAGAATTCACATTGAGAGATGGTCTTTTATATGCTTTGGTGGGCTTAGAGGGATTACATCCTGTTGGAAACCAATAACACTAAGAGGGGGGGTGAATCAGTGTTAGACCAGAATAGTAGATTTTAGCTTTAACAAAACATGCATACACCAACCGGTATACCGGTACATAAAGAATTGAAAAAAGTAAAGCAACCAATAAGCCAATCACATAAATGAGAATCATAACACACAGATTTATACGAGGAAAAACCATGGTGGTATTTGTGACCCACAATATCAATCCACTGGCCATATGAAGAGATATTACAAAATATGAGGGGCCTGCACTTGCAGGAAGGCTTACAGCCTAAAGCACACTGCTCAATCACAATAAGAGCCTCACTGACTACATAAAATTCCAAACAACAATCCAAAGAAGTGTGAACTACTAAGATAGCATCTTCTATGCCAGAATATAGTTTTGGTTTAAGCTCTGTATGTTCCGGTTTGAAACCCTAAACCCCTTTACTGGAATAACCTTTACAATAAATTCCTCACATACATAATCTCTCTGCATAATCTTGCATCATGATCCATTACCTCCTATCTCATGTCTATATCTCTATCAAAATGATCTAATCTTAACTAACCTATATACCCTATACAACTTTGTGCCTTATGTCGGCTTACAAAGATATATACAATATTAGATTACATGTCAGCCAAATAACATAAATGTATAAACATTAAAAAAAATTGCCGACGTCGGATCTAAGATATGTCAGCCTCCAATACCGATAACCTTTACTATACCATGTCAGCCTGCATTGTTGGTAACTAAAGAAATCTTTCTAACCTACCAGTGTCAGTGTCATATTTGTGAAGTGTCTGTCAGTACACCATATGAAGCCGGAACAAAAAATCATGTTTCCATCAATGACAACATAGTGAAATCAACCAATAGAGTGTCAATTGCCAACAATCTTCCCCTTTTTCATTGATGGCAACACTCATGTGAAAAATGGTCAAGGTTTCATCCTACCCTACTCCCCCTAAGCTAAATATGCAAAAATACTCCATCTCTCCAAAAATCCAAAAACTCCATAACTCCCCCTAATGTATGCAACTCTTTTATTCTTTTTCACATCTATACTACTCCCCCTTTGACATCAATGCCAAAAAAATGTCAAAGAATAAGAATTGTATAGTGAATATCCCCAAAAATGTCTTACCAAAGCTTGACCAACTTCAAAAATTTTGGATAAGCCTTCTCCAGTATCTCCACATAAGTATCCTAATCGGTTTTGAATGTGCCAGAAATAGATACAAGTCCACTCAATAAATGTGCAAAAGACTCTTTCTCATTTACCTCTGTCGGTGTGGGCTTTCCCACCATATCCATGCATTCTTTCTTGTGTACACAGAGTGAATCCAATCGTGGACTCACCAAGCATCTCAGACTTTTGGTTCTTCAAATTATTTTGTCTCTTTCCTTCTCAAGAGCAGAGATTTGGTTCTCCAAAATCAAAATTTGACCATCAATTGATGTAGTCAATGAAATTAATCCATCAAAAGGGTTAGCAATACTTGCAATTTTCTCTTGAATCTGCTTTATCTTTTTATAAGTATTTCAGTATTACAACATACCCTATATATATTTGTACATTGTTTCAAATAATTTTCTATTAGGATTAGCTTCTCCTCAATCTTTTTCTTCTCTATTTCAATTACCTAATCAAATGCGGCTCTCTTAGACTGAGTAAATCTTTCTAGTGCTTTCGGTTTGAGATTTGTTGTAAGGATTGAAAGTCTTTTGATATGTGCTAAGTGATTGCCTTAAGCTTGTGGGAAGGACTCGCTTCATTTTCAATCTTACATTCCAGGACCAATCTATGTAGAATAGTGATTGATTGATCTATAATCCCCTTGTCTGTGGATCCCTCCTTCATCAGTTTTTTAGCAGCTATTATCATTATTTCAGTGGGACTCATCTTTGTGATGGTTTTCTTTTCTACCTAAGAAGTTTCCATTGACAATAATCAAGGGCCAACAACTGGTTCCCGGCTGGATTCCCCTATTTTCTCCTCTCATGTTTTATCCTTTATAACCTCCTTACTTGCACCGGTGGCTTCACCACTTGGTGCAGTCTGTGTAAATGTCGGTTCCTCTGTAGGAACAGTATCCTCAACATGTAGATTTGTATCCAGAGGACAATTGTCCTCAATATTAGTATCCTATACAATGTTAGCTTGTTCATTCTCAGTATTTGTCTGTACATCTGTATTTATCGGTGGCTCAATTTCTACTATCTTAATATTTTTCAAAACTGATGGTGAAGTGCCCATAATCCCCTTTCCTTTTCCTTCAACCAAGGTATCTACAGTATCTATCTTGGTTTCTGGTGAAGTAAAGAATCCTCTATTTTCTCCCAAAAATTTGACCCATGCTTTTTGAGCTTCCTTTATTACTTCATTCACTCTCCCTAGCATCAGACTAGTTATCCTATTTTTTCCATTGAAAACTTTTTTGTCTACCGCCTCAATTGTCTCATCCATTTCATCTAGAGCTATAGTAACATAGGTAAATAATAGTTCTTGAATTTTAATGTGGTTATCCTCTTTCATAACCGATAATCTTCTAGCATCTAACATGTTATATAACTCAGTCGGCATTTGATTTTCTATCTCTATTAAGGATTTCTTATAGATATCCAAGTATAATAGGATTGCTTCTTCTACCTCTCTCTATTCATCATCCTCTAAGTTTTCATAATAAAATTTAATATTCTTCAACATGCCATCTTTAGTGATTTCATCTATAATTTCTGCACAAGTTTTAGGTGGTATGATAGTTACACTACCAGTTTCAATTGCTAACTCAATGTCACTCTTCTTCTTCCTCTTGGCAGTACCGGATGTAGTTGTAGGTGTATCTTTAGGTGCTTTCTTTTGTGCTAGTAGCTTGATTGTGACCCTCCTAACTAGTTGCTTATTTGCTTACACCTTTTTTTCCTTTGGTTTCTTCCTAACAATCCTCTTAAATACTAACGGTGTGTCATCCTCTGATTTAGATTCTGCAGTAACCAGTTCAATATGAACTTTCAGATCCTTCCTCTTTCTGCCTTTCTAGTGCAGGAGCACTTAGGCACAAGAACACTAACAGGAGGTACATTTGAAATAAAGGAAGATTTGAAGACAATCATGTCATTTTTGATATTGTTATAATGTTACTAAGGTCATTGAACCAACATATGTAAGGCTATAAAGCCAATTTGCAAAAGTTGTCCACTAGAGGCCTAGATTAGTCAAAAGGTCAAAATCATATAAAAGGACATGAGAAGGCTAGAAAGTATGTAAAAGGCATTAAATAGGTCATTTTGACATGTATTGAATTTTTTTATAAAGCCACGAAGTCATTTGTGCAAAAGTGTAAATGTTGTCAAACAAAGTCACACAAATGCAACAAAAGTTGAAAAAGGGGTTAAAAGTTGGTTATGAGAGGTAGTTGTAAGGTCAAAACTAACCAAGAGTCTATAAAAATATATTGTATGGTCATTCCAAAGGATAAAAAGAGAATAAAGGGAAGAAAAAATATTTTGATACATTTTGGTGCATTCTACTATTGCTATTTTGATTGGCTTTCCAGTTTTTATGTTGGTTCCAGGCCTTGTATGACCATGTATGGCTTGGAAAAAAATTTATATGTATAATGGATAGTTAGATATGTGAATTAAATTTATTTTCCTTTTGGTTTGGAGTGATTATGTTAAGAAATGAAGAAGTTATAAAATTTTTGGTGAAAGTTGTTAATTGCAGATTTGATATTTCCTTAGAACAGTCATGTTGCAGCGTATGGTATGAACTCATATGGGATGATTAAGACCTATAAATAGATTTATTGGAGATATATGTGAATCTTATTTCTTTTCCCTTTGGTCTGAGTCATTTTTGTTTATATTTGTGGAAGTTATGAAGATTTTGGTGAAAATTGGTTTTAAACCATCTTCAATGGAGTTGCAAGCAATGGTTTATCTTTATATAATGATTAAACCATTGGAAAATTTAATGGATTGCATATTATGAAATTAAATCCATAAAAGGGTTCATTTGAAGTTGGTTTGGGATCATTTTGGTTTGTTGTTTGAAAGATGTTTGATGCCCTAGGCGGAATGGGCATGCACATGATTTCTTTGGGGACAATAAAAATGGGTCTCAATGCAACGATCATAACTTTTAATCTAACTATTGGATGTGGATAATTTTTGGATATTTTATTTGTAATTCATTTATTCAGGGTTGGACTGAAGGGATTGAGGTTTTTTTATTTGGGTAGAGAGTTATAGACCTCTGTGTATAGGTTTATCCAAGGGGACATCAAGTTGGCAAGTTTGATACCTAGATTAAGTTTATGTTTTCTTGATTGATTGTTGAAGTATGATGAAATATGCCTCTAATGAATTGTTATAATGTTGAAAATATGGATGGATCAGCATGATCCTAGAGTTTTGATTGGTTTTCCAGGATGCCTCTGCATCACTTTCTCCAGGATAGCATCAATTAGTGCTTGAATATCCTTTGAGACCTTTTGCACAAACTTACTTGCTTTGTCTTCCTGCTTCTCTCTTTTCTTCCGATTGAACTCCGTTTCAACCTCTTGAGTTTTCTATTGGGCAGTATCACATTGCCTCTCTACCTCATCAACCAGTGCATCAATTAGCATTTTTGCATAGGCATCAAGAATCTATGCATCTACCTCATATCCCATTTCTTCACTCCAAATCTTTTGGGACTTAACTTCTTCCATGAGAGTTTCATCCTTCTTTAACATGAAGCATATGTCGGTAGAATATTTTTCTACTATCTGCTCAAGTACCCTTACCGTAGACCTTATATATTTTTGAAATGCCTTAAAATACCCCCATACTGTTGAAATGTGGCGACTGATCAGCAAAGTACTGTACACTCAGCACGTATCCTCACTGAGGTTTGAGGCCGGGCCGGGCCCTGGGCAGGGGTTTGGGGGCGGCAACCCCCGAGAAAGTGGGGATTCGGGGGCGGCAGCCCCCGAGAAAAAAAATTTTGCTATTTTTTTGTTGATGAAAACCGACATTGTAATAAAACCCTAAAAAAGGCCGACTTTGTTTGTTGCCCTAAAAACGCATGTTATAAGCGGCTGAGATGCTTAAGGCATTGGAATGTTGATGTACTATTTTTGCTGGATAATAAGAAAGATTGGACGGCTGTGTATGGTGGATGTAACCCATTCTGGGTGAACCACGTTAAATCTCTGTGTTATCTGTGTCCTGTTTTATTTCTTTATCTTTTTTATTTAAATCTGCATATAATTGTTAGTTCATATTTGCTTCGAATCTGCTTGAAACCCTAACAATTGGTATCAGAGCGAGGTTTTCTATAGATTGGCAGGACTTTCAAATTTGAGTGGGAGCAATAGAGGATTCCAAATTCAAGGTTGAAAAATTTAACGCCTAGAATTATCAGTTATGGAAAATGCAGATGGAGGATTACCTGTATCAAAAGGATTTGTAGCGGCCATTGGAAGGAAAGGCAAAGAAATCGACCACAATATCAGATGAAGAGTGGGACATTTTAGATAGAAAGGCACTGGGATCCATTCAATTGTGCCTTGTGGTGTCTGTAACATTCAATATAACAGAAGCAAAAATGACTGTAGATTTGATGGCAACATTGGCTAAGCTGTATGAGAAACCCTCGGCTTTGAATAAGGTATTTCTTATGAAGCGTTTGTTTAATTTGAAAATGAGTGAGGGAGGATCTGTAGTGGAGCACTTAAATGAATTTAATACAATTACCAGTCAATTGTCTTCGGTAAAAATTACCTTTGTAGAAGAGGTTAGGGCTCTCTTGATTTTATGTTCTTTGCCAGAAAGCTGGAACAGCTTGGTTATGGCTGTAAGTAACTCTGTCTCTGGTAAAAATACTTTGGTATTTGATGATATTGTTGGTGTTATCCTAAGCGAGGAAATGCGAAGGAAAAGCACAGGTGAGACTTCAACATCATCGGGTAGTGTTTTGAATGTGGAGAACAAAGGAAGATCAAAGGAAAGAGGAAAAGGCCCTGGGAATGAGAAGTCACGAGGGAAGTCAAAGAAAGGACGCTCTCAATCTAGAGGAAAGAAAGATTGCTGGTACTACGGAAAGCCTGGTCATCTAAAGAAAGATTGTTGGTCTCGGAAAAACAAAGAAGGAGACAAAAATGAAAATGACAGTAAGGAAGCTAATATTGCAAGTAATACTTTACAAGATGCTTTAATCTTATGTTTGGATAATGTTAATGATTCCTGGGTAATAGATTCTGGGGCTTCATTTTATGCTACACCCCATAGAAAATATTTTCTAGATTATGTTCAAGGTGATTTTGGACAAGTATATTTGGGTGATGATGAGCCCTGTCAAATTGTTGGAAAAGGAAAGATAAAGATCAAGTTGCAGAATGGTAATGACTTGTTTTTGCAGGAGGTAAGACATGTTCCTAATTTAAGAAGAAATTTAATTTCTATAGGGCAACTAGGTAGTGAAGGTTGCATAGTTACCTTCTCAGACAGTATGTGGAAGGTCACTAAAGGATCATTAGTAGTAGCTAAAGGTGCGAAGGTAGGCACATTATATCTGTCTATTGGTAACACTTACTCTACCTTAGCTGCTACAGATAAAGTTACTACAGGGACAACAACAATAAATGTTGCAAGAACAGATTCGATAATGTGGCACCATAGGCTTGGGCACATGAGTGAGAAAGGGATGAAAATCCTTCACTCCAAAAATCTATTGCCAGGACTAAAGAAGATTGATTTAGAGTTCTGTGAAAACTGTGTTTATGGTAAACAAAAAAGAGTCAGATTTCTCATGGTTGGGAAAGAGAAGAAGAGTGAGAAGTTAGAGCTTGTACATTCAGATGTATGGGGACCGGCTCAGGTATCATCTCTTGGTGGCTCTTCTTATTATGTTATTTTTATTGATGAATCAATCAGAAAAACATGGGTATATTTCCTAAAACAAAAATCAGATGTTTTTGAAACTTTTAAGAAATTGAAAGCTTTGGTTGAGAATGAGACAGGAAAAAAGTTGAAGTGTCTCAGATCGGATAATGGAGGTGAGTATTGCAGCAAAGTATTTAAAGATTACTGTTCCTTAAATGGGATTCGAAAGCATAAGACAGTTCCAGGAACTCCACAGGAAAATGGTGTGTCAGAGAGAATGAATAGGACCATCATGGAACGTGCGAGGAGCATGAGATTGCATGTTGGATTGCCCTTACATTTTTGGGCAGATGTTGTACATACTGCTGTCTATTTGATAAATAGAGGACCTTCAACCCCTTTAGATGGTGGTATTCCAGAGGAGGCATGGACTGGTAAAAAGGTAAATTATTCTTTTCTAAAACTTTTGGTTGTGAAGCTTTTGTCCATGTTGATAAAGAAAACAGAACCAAGCTTGATGCTAAATCTCAAAAATGTACCTTCATTGGATATGGGATAGATGAATATGGCTATCGGTTATGGGATTTTGAAAATAAGAAAATAATTAGAAGTAGAGATGTTATATTCAATGAGAAGGTTATGTATAAAGAACAGATGCAGGAAAAGAAGCATGAACATGACAAAATGGAATATGTGGTGTTGGATGAGATTCCTAAAAATGAAATGCCACAGGTACCTGATGCTCAGCAACAACAGATTGTCCCACAAACTCCTACAAGTGTTAGACATTCTACGAGGACAAGTAGACCCCCTGAAAGATTTTCTCCTTCTTTGTATTATATTTTATTAACAGATTCTGGTGAACCAGAAGAATATGAAGAAGCAATGCAGGTGGATGCCAAACAACAGTGGTAGCTAGGCATGAAAGAGGAGATGGACTCCCTGATGAAAAATAAGACTTGGGACTTAGTTCCTTTACCTGCAGACAAAAGAGCCTTGCTTAACAAATGGTTTTATCAACTGAAGGAGGAGGAAGGAGGTCAGAAAAGATATAAGGCTAGACTTGTGGTAAAAGGTTTTGCACAGAAAAAGGGTATAGATTATGATGAAATATTTTCTCCAGTTGTAAAAATGACTTCAATTAGAACTATCTTGTGGCTGCAGATGATTTACATCTTGAACAATTAGATGTCAAAATAGCTTTTCTCCATGGAGATTTGGAGGAGGAAATTTACATGTTGCAACCATAGGGATATGAGGTCAAAGGTAAGGAGAACTTGGTGTGCAGGTTGAAGAAAAGTTTGTATGGCCTAAAGCAAGCACCCCGACAATGGTATTTAAAATTTGATAGTTTCATGGCTGAACACGGTTATCATAGATGTCATTCTAATCATTGTGTATATTTTGAGAGATTTGATAATGGCAGTTATATTATCCTATTGCTTTATGTTGATGACATGCTTGTTGTTGGGTCTAACATGCAACATATAAATGATCTTAAACAGAAATTAGCCAGGTCATTTGCTATGAAGGATTTGGGTGTAGCTCAGCAAATTCTTGGTATGAGGATTACACGGGACAGGAAAAATAGAACCTTGAATTTGTCCCAAAGTGAGTATATAAAGGTGTTGAAAAGATTTAACATGCAGGATGCAAAAGCAGTTAGTACACCTTTGGCTAGTCATTTCAAATTGACTAAGGAGATGTGCCCAAAGGCACAGGAAGAGGTTAATAAAATGTCTAACATCCCGTATTCATCAGCTATTGGCAGTCTGATGTATGCAATGGTATGCACAAGGCCAGATATTGCACATGCAGTGGGAGTTGTGAGCAGGTTTATGAGTAATCCGGGTATGCAACATTGGAATGCTGTGAAATGGATTCTTCGGTATTTGAAAGGAACTACTATGAAGGCATTGTGTTTCAAAGGATCTAATGCTGCTCTAAGTGGATTTGTTGACTCTGATCTGACGGGTGATATTGATTCATGGAGGAGTACTACAGGGTATGTTTTTACTATAGGGGGAACTGCAGTCAGTTGGATTTCTAGGCTGCAAAAGGTTGTTGCACTTTCAACCACTGAAGCTGAGTATGTTGCTGCTACAGAAGCCAGCAAAGAGATGATTTGGTTGCAATGTTTTCTGAAGGAATTGGGTCAGACACAAGAGGATAGTCCATTGTCTACTGAAAGCTAGAGTGCCATTCATCTTGTGAAGAACTCTGCTTTTCATTCAAGGACAAAGCACATTCAGCTCAGGTACCACTTCATCCGGACTATTTTGGAAGAGGGTTAGTTACGGCTTGAGAAGATTCACACAAGTGAGAATCCTCCGATATGTTCACAAAGGTAGTTCCACAGGAGAAGCTGATTTCTTCATCAGTTTCTGTTGGTCTTCTTGATTGATAATTGTGGAATTTATACCAGTCAAGTCCTAGTGTTTTATCCAGCAGATGTTGCATGTACAATGGTGTCGTGTAGTATCAGTCTCCAAGTGGGAGATTGTTCGGTGTGGAGCCTGATCAGTCTCCAAGTGGGAGATTGTTGAAATATGGCGACTGATCAGCAAAGCACTGTACACTCAGCACATATCCTCACCGGGGTCCGAGGTTGGGCCGGGCCCTAGGCAGGGGTTTGGGGGGGGCAGCCCCCGAGAAAAAAAAATTTGCCATTTTTTTGTTGATGAAAACCAACATTTTAATAAAACCCTAAAAAAGGCCGACTTTGTTTGTTGCCCTAAAAACACATGTTATAAGCAGCTAAGATGCTTAAGGCATTGGAATGTTGATGTACTATTTTTGCTAGATAATAAGAAAGATTGGACAGCTGTGTATGGTGGACGTAACCCATTCTGGGTGAACCACGTTAAATCTCTATGTTATCTATGTCCTGTTTTATTTCTTTATCTTTTGTATTTAAATCTGCATATAATTGTTAGTTCATATTTGCTTCGGATCTACTTGAAACCCTAACACATACCTTATCATCTCTTTTGCTTCCTAATGCAGCAATTGACTGTTTCAATTGTCTTCCTACCGAAATGTCAAAAGCCCATTGCCTCTTACCAGAACCGAGTGAATCATTCAGAAAATATAACATTAGGAAAACTAACAAGTTCCCATACTAGAAATTTCCCTCCTTCTCACCCTTAATCTTTCCTAAGCTGATTAATAACTCATTAAGCATCCAACCACATAGATCTAACTTTACGTTATCTCTCATCATTTTGTATGTAGCCAAAATGCATGGACTGGAAACAAAATTCAGTCAGTTTGACTGAGTTACCTTATATCCGATAATCATGCTACCAAATTTGATGTCTATGTCGGTGATAGTGCTCACTTTCATGGATTTTTTGTCAGATGTAGCACCGATGATCTTCCTCACGAAGTCGTTTGAAACTTTCTTGTCTGGATGTTTCCCTACCAATGGCAAACCAGTAATTGCCTGGATGGATTCCTTAGTTATTTTGTAAGGTCTATTCAACCATATGAATTCCCCATGTACTTTTCTCAGTATATATCTAATTATCTCATCCTCAAACTCCAGAATATCCAAAATGTCTGTAAACCCTAGTTCTTCAATATGTTGATATGTCGGTTTTATCTTTCCAGATTCTCCCATTAGGTCACTCATATACATTCCCTTAATTTTTTAAGCTCCCAAGTCCTTGATATGATAGTGAATATAAGCCCTAACATCCTCTACATACACAAATCCCTCTGAAACATGAGAAAACACTCCAACCGAATCTTCCTGGGTAGCCACATGTGGATACCGCTTGAAAATTGGTCTAGGGCAGTCCTTGACCTCCACGACAAATGGGTTTGCAACAAAAATAGGAATAGAATATGATCTCGCTTCCATGTTTAAATAAAAATACCTTTTGATTGCTCTTGGTGAAAACCTTCAGCAAATTCTTCTAGACGTCGGTGAAATCACTCAAGAAGAAATTTGATTGCCTCTGAATAGCCTCTGATTGCACTAAATCACTATGAATTGCTCTGAAATCGATGTGAATGTAGGGTGATTAATAATGAAGTGTATTCAACCCTTTAACCTTCGACAAAAACCCTAATCTTCCATTGACATAAATGACTATTGATGAAAGATACCAAATCTCTCTCAGAACATATCCATGTTGGATAATCCTCTCCAATATCTAGAACATCTTCGAGAACCTCTTCCTGGGGCATATGCACTATCTTCATGAATTTTTCCTACCCCTAAGGCATTTTCCTTAGTTACCGGATGAGCTCATTGTAAGTGCAGGAGAAACCTCTTTTGTCGGATAAGTAACTGAGACATTCCCATCTGATGTTTATTCTTCAGTCTTCCTAACCCATCTCTGAGTATGATCTTGTCGGATTTCACTAACCTTATCTTTTCCTTTTTTATTTGATCCTCCATTACTAACCGGTGGATTTTTGCTTCTACAGAACTTAGCAATATGTCCAACTTCATTACATGCATAACATGTAACATTGTTCTTCTGAATTGCTTTGCTAAAACTAGTGAAATTGCTTGACCTACACTAATTAGCCATATGTCTAAATTTTCCACAAGCATAGCATTTTACATTCATTTTGCAATCTTTTGTCTTATGACCAAACTTATTGCATTTAAAACATTTACCAGGAGCAGAATCAGGGTTCTGATTTTCTCTATTTCTACATTGCCTATTCATGTGACCAAATTTGTTGCAAAAAAAACATCTACCATTGAATTTATAAGAATTGAATTGTCTTACCAGTGCCTTTTGGTTTTGATCTTCATTAGTAGTACCGGAACTCTATCCTTGCTCAAATCCAAGTCCACTAGAATGTCCAATTTGCCTCTATCTCTTCAATAACTCATCAAGTTGTGCTGAGCTGATCTTGAATTTTTCTTTGTACTCACTTGTAGTAATTAAATCTTCTCTTAGTATTATCATTTGTCCCTCAATCTCTTGCTCATTACTTCGGGATTGTACCAAATCAGTTCTCAACATATCATGTTCATGAACCAGCCTACCGCATTCTTCAAATTTGTTCTTCAGGGATACAACAAGATTTTCTTCCTTTTATTTTTGTCCTCAATCTCCTTAGACATCCTCATAGTTATAACTTGCATTTCATTCTTCATAACGATGTTCTCCTGACTCAATTTCTGACATTTCTCCTTAAGTACATTTTTCTCTTCATCATCCTAATTTTGTAAAAGTTCCTTCCTCCTAGCTTGAACAAATGATAGCCTCTCTTGTAGGACAAGAATGAATTCTTTAGCAAAATTCAATTCATCTTGTAGTTTTAAGTTCTTCAACCTTTCAGCATCATAATCTTCAAGTGCCATCTCAAGTTGCTTCTCCAAAGCCATATTCATTGATTTTGATTTCAAGATATTCCTCAAGCTGTTAAACTTCCTCTGAGGCACAAGACTCTGATACCAATTGTTGGAAACAAATAACACTGAGAGGGGGGGTGAATCAGTGTTATACCGGAATAGTAGATTTTAGCTTTAACAAAACATGCATACACCAACCATCAGGAAGAGAAGGGACAGAAAGGTGAAAGCAACCTGGAGCAATGGAAAAAGGAAATGAACAAAAAGGTGGAGAAGCTGGAAATTCAGATCAACAAGTTGGAGGAAGGAAAGGCTGCCATGAAGAACTTCCTGATTTTGATTACGGAGATCCTTAACTCTGCGACCAAGAATATGGAGGAAATATCCAAATACCTTAATGGTCCCACCCCTACCAAGTCTATTGTGGACCTTGATGTTGAAGAGGCTGCTACTGAGGCTGAGAATGTGGCTAGTGCTCATGGAGGTGCGGCTAAAAGGACCAGGGTGAGCTTGAAAAAGGTTGCCTCGACTTCTTCAAAGGAAATTCTGATTCTCAGGGAGAATATCAAAGAAATGCAAGGGATTAGCGAGAAATTGGCTAATGCCCTTAAAAACATAATATAATTTATCTTTTTTCTATTTTTGCTAGTTGTTACTGGTAGTGTTGGACTTTTGTGCTGGCTTTTGCCAAGTACTTTACCGGTTTTTCCCATTCTATCCTGTTTAGTTTCTCAATGCTTTTATCTTTTATGGTTCCTTTGTAAAGGGTTTTGGGGTCCCTTCAAAACCTATTTTTCCTGTAATAAAAAACATGCATACACCAACCGGTATACCGATACATAAAGAATTGAAAGAAGTAAAGCAACCAATAAGCCAATCACATAAATGAGAATCATAACAAAGATTTATACGTGGAAAACCCAAAAGAGGAAAAACCAAGGTGGTTCTTGTGACCCACAATATCAATCCACTGACCATATGAGGAGATATTACAAAATATGATAGGCCTGCACTTGCAGGAAGGCTTACAGCCTAGAGCACACTGCTCAATCACAATAAGAGCATCACTAACTACATAAAATTCCAGACAACAATTCAGAGAAGTGTGAACTACTAAGATAGCATCTTCTATGTCAGAATACAGTTCCGGTTTAAGCTTTGTCTATTCTGATTTGAAACCCTAAACCCCTTTACCGGAATAACCCTTACAATAAATTCCTCACATACAAAATCTCTTTGAATAATCTCACATCATATTACATTTGCATCATGATCCATTACCTCCTATCTCATGTCTATATCTCTATCAAAATGATCTAGTCTTAACTTACCTATATACCCTATACAACTTTATGTCTTATGTTAGCTTACAAAGATATATATAATATCAGATTACATGTCAACTAGATAACATAAATGTATAAATATTAAAACAAATTGTCGATGATGGATCTAAGATATGTCGACCTCCAATAATGATAACCTTTACTATACCATGTCGGCCTGCATTGCCGATGACCAAAGAAATCTTTCTGACCTACTGGTGTCAGTGTCGTACCTGTGAAGTGTCTATTAGTACACCATGTGAAGTTAGAACACAAAATCATGTTGCCATAAATGACAACATAGTGAAACCAACCAATAGAGTGTCAATTGCCAACATATCCAAGTCCAAATGAAGCTTGATGTGTATTATGTTCTAAAGGAACTTTAATTCATTGTTGATTTGCACCACAAGCATTGCCATCATAGCCACTCTTAGCCAAAATGTGAAAACCAAGACCATAAAGGGATGCCAAATCAGAAGGAGATGGTGATACCTCATAGGTCTCAGTGCTATATGAATGAGAGGAAGGATTTGAAGAATCGTTTGAATTGGAAGAAACCACAAAGTGGTTACTTAGTTGTTTAGACAAAGTAGGTTGCTCTTTAGGTTCCTCCTTAGATTTCTCCTTCTCAGTCTTAGATCCTTTCCAAGGTACCCTATATTCTCCTACAAACATAGGCTTAAAGTCTAGAGATCCCCAATCATAATTTGTGAGCACTTCTTCAAGAGGAAAGAGATCCCTGGGAGGAGATTTCGATTGAGTAGAAGAATCGGGATTCTTAGAAGGAACAAGATCATTAAAATAAGTAGATGTATTTGAAGAATTAGAAGGATTGGAAGAAGAATGGGAATTAGTTGAACAAGAAGATCCATATTTTAATGGTTCTTGAGGTTTAGCAGCTAACAAGGTGTAAGTCATATTGTTATAAATGAATTTGACTTGCCTATGCAAAGTTGCGGGGACAGCTTGCATGCTATGAATATAAGGTCTCCCTAATAGAAGGTTATATGCCAAATTACTAGGCATAACATGAATAGGAATAGGTAACACAATAGGACCTACCCTAACAGGCAAGGTTATGACACCTAGACATTGTTTAGAAACATTATCAAAGCCTCTAATAGTAAGAGAAGAATGCTCGATGAGAGAATGATCCACATTAATATTATCCAATAAGTCTACACCACAAACATTAAGGCCAGATCCATTGTCCACAAGGGTTTGTCTTATAGCACTATCATGGATAATAACCACAATCATAAGAGGATCATATTGATTTTGGATTTCAAGAGAAGGTAACTCATCTTGTGTGAATACAATTTGAGCTTTGGAATTGTTTGTAGGATCAATCAAACTGGACATGTTATTAGGTGTCACTGCAAGTGGGATATCTAAGTTTTTCAAAGCATCTTGTAACATCCCATGATAAGTAGGTGAAGTTTGAACCAAATCCCAAATAGAAATCTTAGCAGGAGTAGCTTTAAGTTGTTCAATGAGATCATACTCCTTGCTAATATTTGATATACGAGGTGCTTGTGGAAGAATAGGTTGAGAGGGAGAAAGTGAAGTTGGGATAACTGGAGGAGGACTAGGTTGCCTATTGTTTCTTGTGTTGTAGGTATGAGAAATTGTATGATAACTCTCTCCAATGATTTTCTTAGTATACTCATAAGGGCTCTTAGTAGGATAACCTCCTTGCATAGTAATAATAGGTTTCTTAGGAGTGCAAAAAGAATCATTAGCATAACCACCTTGAACCACTAAGATAGGCTTACGTGGGGAATTTTGAGAAGGACAAGCACCTTGAACTTTCAAGAGGGGTTTATTAGTTGTTTCATTCACATGTATCAAATTGATTGAGGATGGTTTAGGAATATCAAAGGTGTCTTTAGAAGAAGAATGAACATGATTATTGGAAGAATTGTTGATAGTCTCTTCTTGCACTAAAATATTATCATGGATAAGATTAATTTTAGAGGGAGACTAGGGGTAGGCATTGATGTTTTAGGAAAGGTCATATCATTCTCTATCACCAAAGGATCTATATGGGGAATAAACTCTTCAGGAGAAGGATCAACATTACTCTTTAAAGTCTCACCTTTGAGAGGGGGATCTTTGAAAAATATTTTAACCATCTCATCTTGAAATAGGGTATCCTTATGAGTAGAACCGAGTTGAGGAGAAGGAGATGATTTATTTTTAGAGGGAGAATGACTGAGATTCATGGAAAGTGGGATGATATCAAGGGAGTTATAAATCATGATTTCATCCCCTTTGGCTAGGGTTCTCTCATGGGGGAGAGAATAATCAACACATTCTTCTAATGGTTCATCCCAAATAGTGAGCTCATTAGGAAAAGTTATAGAAATATCTTGCACAAAGATGTCCTTATTGCTATTGCCAATTTTGGGAGAAGGGATAACATTGTTCATTAATTCTTCATCCTTTGGAAGGAGAGAATCACTACATGTATTTAAATCATCCTCTTTCCTCAAAATATCTTCAATGGGATCTTTAGGGGAGAGAGAATTAAGTAAATTTATTATGATTTCATCTTCTTTCTCTAAGGCATCTTTAGGGATAAGACAAGATTTAGGAGAAGGGCAAGCATTTCTCATTAATGTATAATCTCTAGTGGGAATTTTGTTGAAATAAAAATAGGAAATACCATCACTAGAAAAAGTAGGGACAATACCATCTTCTAGCACAAAGTTAACCTCATGAGGGGAGTATTATTTAGGAGGGAGATGAACATCTTTCTCCAAAGATTCATGCTTAGGAAGGATATCTTTGAGAGAAGTGCTCATAACCTCTTATTGCACTAGCATGCCCCCATTGGTAAGACCAAATTTAGGAGAAGATAATTCAATGTCCATCAATACCTTTTCACTTAGAGAGAAATCATGTAAGGAAGGTAAGGTAACATTAAGAAAGGTGTTTATGATATCATCCTCTTCCTCTAAGATAGCTAGATGAGAAGGGCACATTTTAGGAGAATTGTCAAGATCACTCTTCAAATCTTCATCCTTAGAGCATGGGAGAGTTTTGAAGGGGTTGGTAACAACTCTTTTAGGTACTAAAATGTTGTCATAAATAAGAGGTGGTTCTCTAAGAGATGGAAAAATTGAAACAAGGGAAGCTAACCTATTATCACATTTATGAAATGAATACATCGTGACAAAAAATTTCCTCTTTCATATGATAAAACATACAAAAATCAATGCAAGCACTCTAAATGTTGATTTATAAAATGAAATTTATGAGTGAAATGTGTTCCTAAATCAGATCCAAAATTAATGATCCCAATTAAGCTACCCACAAGTTCAATTTTGACCTCTAAATTTTGAAATTTGCAAGGAATTGAAACTTGCAAATGTAAATTTGAATTTGAAATAGCAAAAACACTAAGATCTGAGAACATAAATTAGAATTAAAGAAGGTTGGATTCACGTCGAGTTCACCAAAATGTGGAGGCGGGAAAAGCGAGATCGGGTGACTAGGACCTAATCCCACTTTTACCAACACATTGGGAATATGAAAGAGCCTAGGGAGATAGCTCACTTTGGCTACTTCTTGTGAGAAAGAGAGAGCCAAGTATTATCTCTTAGGGTTTCTCTTCCTCTTGTTGCAAATGATGAGAAAAACTAGGGTTTGAATGATCAACTAGACTAGGAGATAAAGAATGAAGCACAAATGAACTTGAAATTGAACAAACTTGCAGATCTGAAACTGGGATATTGAAAGCATGAAAGGGGGAGGATTCTGGATGTGTACCTGATGCTGAAAATTGAACAAAACTCACCTAGACTAGGGTGACGTGCCACTATCTTATTTCTATAGACAGGAGGTTGCAATTGAGACACTACAAAATAGAGGTTCTGAGTCTCCAACCTGTCAAACTTGATTGCAAGATGGAGGGACCAGAGTGCCACGCCCCTGTCCTTAACAAATTTCTACACTTCTGAGACTTTTGAGTGGTGTTGATACCTTATCCATATCTGAAACTACCTCTGAATGCCCGTTTATACACCTATAACTAGAAAGGGAAGGTTTGGGTGGCTATATAGGGTTTTGCCTTAGTCAAACCCCTATATTGGTGATTTAAACCTCCACAAATAGTCGTTAATGTACTGAAAATGTGTGTGCTAGAACCTTGTGTGTGTTGGCATTATGGATGAATTGATTATGTGTTGCATTAATGTTTTGTCATTGATGTCAACACTATCTGTTATGGATGGTTACCAGCAGACAGGTTATCGGTAGAAGATCTAGTGTTACTGGCAGAAGAGATTGTCTGTTGACACTTCTGGCATGTTTGGATCAGTGAAGTATATTGAATTTCATGTGCTATATGCTCCATGAGAATGTTTTGGTCAGTTGGTATTGGCTTGGTAATTGGATGTTGTCATACACTTTGGTTAACCCTTACCGGCACTGGTTTAAGCCTTTACCGACAGAGCTTTCATTGAGGAATTGTGACAAGATGCACAATTGGTGTTGGTGCAGCTTCTTCATGGATTTCAGGATGTTGAAGATGTTCGTTGATCATGTTTCAAATTCTTGAAGACTTTGCTTTGGCGTGGTGGACCCATAATAGGTCTAGTACCTATCTAGGTTATGGACCGGTATCATGCTAGCCTATACTCTACATGTTACCGAGATTATTCGAGATGTTTTATGGATTTTTTATTATTGTTTTGGTCTTAAGCCGACATGGCATATCATTGTAATGGAATTATGTAATGATATTATTGTAATATCTTTAGGTGGTCGACCTAATTGGTTTAGGCCTTAGGGTTTGTATAAATAAGAGGTAGAAACTCTTTGTAAAGTATCATGGTTATTGGAAAGGTCATCGTCAAGGAATGTAATGTTTGAATATTGTAATATCATTCAAGCAGAGGAGTTGTTCGATCATTGGTGATCGAACTGGATTCAGAAGAGGATTTAGTCCTTCGGCACTAAGCTTAACTGGGACTATAATCAGGCATAGTAGATGCTATTTCCAACAGTTCACTCTATTGGATTGTTGTCCATTTATCTTGAGAAGGTTGTAGCCTCTCTATAGTCAATGAGACTCTTTTTTAATGAGCAGTACACTCTAGACAGTGTGCCTTCCTACAAGTGTAGACCCCTCTTGTAACACATACTTTCTGCAAAAGTATCATCTGACTGTGGGTAGGCTTCCCACCATGGTTTTTCCCTTTTCGGGTTTTCCATGTACAAATCATGGTGTTATGTAGTATGGTTGCTTTGCATTGATTATTTGGTTAATTGTTAAGTTGTATTGTTTACCGGTATTTGTTCCTACCGACATCTATATATGCTTTACCGGTACTTGATTTGTTTAAGGTTATATTGTAGATTAAAAGTTATAATCTGTTAAGAACTAATTCACCCCCCCCCCTCTTAGTTGTTCACTTTCCCTAACAATTGGTATCAGAACTTTGGTCCTCTTTTACAGAAGCTTAACCACTTGAGGTAGATCCTATGGCAACTAACACTTCTAATCCACCGACAGCTATTTTTAGAAGAGAAATCCCTAAGCTTCATGGAACAAATTATGGGATATGGAAAATTTGAATCGAGACCCATCTTAGATGTCTTGGCAAGGATAATTGGGAGATCACTGAGAAAGGATTCACACCTTATGATCTGGCATCTGGCAATCCTACTCTTGTGGACCTGGATAAGAATATTGAAAATGATTGCAGAGCTAGAGAAGCCCTCTTATGTGCACTTACTTATCCGCAGATTATGGGATTGACTAACAGATCATTGGCTAAGGTTATATGGGACAAATTGAAAACTCTAAATGAAGGTTACCCTACTGTCAAAATTGCTAAACTTGATGGTTACTGGGTAAGATATGAAAACTTGAAGATGGAAGATAATGAAAGAATTGTTGTGTTTATGGAAAGAGTACATGAGATTGTTATGGGAATTCAATGTTGTGGAGGATTTCTAAGTGAAGATGAAATAGTTTCCAAAGTCTTGAGAGCCCTTCCACTAGCTTACAAGATGAAGGCAACTAAAATCAATGAGTTAAGAACAATGGAAAACACTTCAGTTAACAAAGACATTCTAATTGGGAAATTATTTGCTTTTGAGCTTGAAGAATTTGGATCATCTGGAGTTGTAAATCTGAACCTTCTTTTCATGCGTCATCATCAACATCTACCGACAAGAGTGATTGGAGAGCCCTATATGCAAAAGAACTGGAAGACATGAGGAAAGAAGATGAAGAGCTTGAGCAACTTGAAGCCTTATTTGCTAGAAGAGTACCTAAAAGTCCAACTGGAAGTAAGTATGAAGGAAAAGCACATTTTAAATATTTTGCATGTAATAAGATTGGTCATTTTGCATCTAGATATCCTGAAAGGATTGCAAGGTTTGAGGAAAGAGTTAAGAAAACTTTTAAGCCTAACCCGAATAGATATAGATTCAAGAAAAGTAAACACTGCTACATAGCAGATGAGAAAGGAGTAAGTGATGACTCTAGAGATGAACCGACAGAAGACTCTACTAGTGGATATGGAAATGGTAAGGAATGGGTGTTCTATGATTTGAAGGAAGATGAACTGGAATCAGCTATCAAAAATAAAGAAAAGGCCCTGGCATCAAAAGTTGAAGATAAAGATGAATGGGTAATTGAAAGTGGATGCTCACATCATATGACTGGAGATATAAGGAAATTTTTGTCCCTGCAAGAATACAATGGGGGTCAAGTCAGATTTGGAGATGACAAGGCATGTATGATCAAAGGTAGAGGTATTATTTCTTTGGATGGAAAGCATAATGCTAATAATGTCTATTATGTAGAAGGTTTTAAGCATAATCTTTTGAGTGTTGGTCAATTAGTTGATAAGGGTTTTCAACTTCAGTTTAAAGATAGAAAATACAAAATCATTAACAAGACTGGTTTGGAAATTGCAACTAGTATTTAGACTAGAAGTAATATTTTTCACTTGAACACTGATAATAAGACATGTTTGATTGCTCATATTGATGAGAGTTGGCTATGGCATAAGAGGTTGTGTCATGTTAATTTTGATTGTATTGTTAATATCAGTTCAACTAAGGCAGTTAGAGATATACCTAAGATTATGAAGCCTCATAATCTGGTATGTAAGGAATGTCAATTGGGTAAGAAAGTTGTTTTAAGAGAATACATGATAAATCCAATGATGTACTTGATTTGATTCACACTGACTTATGTGGTCTAGCAAGGACTAGAAGCTTTCAAGGTGATAGGTATTTCATGCTGATTATTGACGACTATTCTAGAATGATGTGGGTGACTTTTCTAAAGGAGAAGTCTGAAGCTTTTGAGAAATTCAAGATCTTTAAAGCATAGGTTGAAACAGAAACTGGATTAAAAATTAAATGTCTAAGATCAAATAATGGCGGTGAGTTCACCTCTCATGAATTTAACAGTTATTATGAGACAAATGGAATCAGGAGACAACTATCTGCACCTCGGAATCCTCTGCAAAATGGAGTAGTTGAAAGAAGCAACATAACCATTTTGGATGCAGCTAGATCTATGATGATGGAAGCCAAATTACCTCATATCTACTGGAGAGAAGCAGTGAGTACATTAGTCTACACATTCAATAGAGTTCACATCAAAGGTGAAACTGGTAAGACCCCTTATGAACTATGGTTTGGACATACACCTACTATTAAGTGTTTCAGAAGTTTTGGAAGTAAATGCTATATCAAAAGAGATGATTAATTTGGAAAGTTTGATCCTAGATGTGCTGAAGGGATATTTCTTGGTTATTCAATTCAGAGCAAATCTTATAGATGTTATAATAAAATATTGTAGAAAATTGTGGAGATTTCTAATGTGAAAGTGGATGAACAGTACATAAATCATTCTATATCATATGACAGGGAACCAACAGTGGAAATGATCATAACTGAACCGACAATGCCTCAATTAGTATAGGAAGTTGAGACAGTTACATCGACACAATCAGAAAAAAATTCAACTATGACTGATGATCAGAGTAGTGAACCTAAAGTTTAGAAGACACCAAGGTATGTAAGATTAAATCATTCTAAAGATCAAATTATTGGAGATAGAAACAAGGGAGTTATGACAAGAAGAAAACTGGCAGATGAAGAGGTATGTCTTATTTCTCATGTTGAACCAACAACTATTATTGAAGCTTGTAAGGATAAAAATTGGTTAAAGGCTATGGAAGATGAATTAGATCAAATAGAGAAGAATGAAACTTGGTCTTTAGTTCTCCGACCTAAAAATAAGAATGTTATTGGAACTAAATGGGTTTTTAGGAATAAATTGAATGAGGATAGTCAAGTTATAAGAAACAAGGCTAGATTGGTTTGTAAAGGATATTCTCAAATGGAAGGAATTGATCATGGTGAGACATTTGCGCCTGTAGATAGAATTGAAGTTGTTATACTATTTCTTGCCTATGTGTGTGGGGGAAAAAGCAAGACTAGGTTAATCATGCCCTAATCCTACCTTTTGACACACATTACGGAATACGAAAGAGCCTAGAGATATCGCACGATTGGCTACTTCTTTTGGTGAAAGAGAGAGCCACGGGATATCTATTAGGATTTCTATTCCCTTGTTGAAATTGTAAGATCAAGTAATGCAAGTTCAAACCCTAATCCCAAAATGCAAGTATAAACTAATAACAAGATTGCAGAATTGAGATTAAACAATGAACAGCTGTAAATACAAGGATGAAATAAGAATGTAGATATGTACCCGGAGTCAAAATCGGACTAAAAATGTTCGGGACAGGAGCGCGGGCGCCACTGTCCTGAAAACTGCACCGGAAACCACTGTTCTGCACCCTGAAACACTGTCTGCAAACTGTCTGAAAGCTGTCTGTCCGGAGGACCAGGGCACCCAACGCCTCTGTCCCAGGGACCAAGGCACCCAGCGCCCCTGTCCTGGCAGGACCAGGGCACCCAGCGCCCCTGTCCCAGTCTTCTGCTCTACAACTTCACACAAAGTGTTGTCTCGACCTTCTCTCTCCGGATCTGTATCCCGCGGCGTTGTCCGAATCCCGAAACCTGCAATAATATCTGAAAAGGGGGAGGGGCGGCTATATAGGGTTTTGCCTTAGTCAAACCCCCACTTCGGTGATTTCCACCTCCATGAATAGCCAAGTTGTTTTGTAAAATGTATTGTGTGTGCAGACCTAGTGTGTGTGCAAGGTCCAAAAATGCAAGAAAGCAAACTAGAGCAACCTAGAAAGTAAACCCTAATTGCTTGTAAATGATAATGCAAATGCTCTAAATCAAGATGCAATGTGATCTAAAGCATGACTGAATGATGTATTAAAGCTTATGTAAAGACATGAAAACAACATGAAATCATACCCAACCCTCAAGGGAGGAGTACAAGCCAATCTTCAATCGGTAATCTCCTATTGTTCTTCAATGTCTTCCAAGCCCTAAGTGGATGAATGAATTTGATAGATGCTTGATAGAAGGATGTTGTAAGATGTTGAAGTCTTCAAATATCTGCTCTTTCGCTGCATATGAAGTTCCTGAAAACAAAAATCGGCCCCTTCAAATGAGGAAAGAGAGCTTTTATGTATGAAACCCTAGGTCGTAAATTCGTATTTTGGCCGACCTAGAGATTGAATATCCCGCCAATTTCTTGGGGTTAAGCTTTATTTTATGATTGGATCGCGCTCCTAAAATTTGGGGAAAAATGTCCAGGACCATGTTGCACTCCGGGTGCCACGATCCTGACAACTTTTCACCAAATTTTCAGGGCCGTCGGATATGATGATTTTAGAGAGAATCCCGAAGTTACAGGTGATTTCGAGATGTTTTGACCCCGAAACCAAGCCCCCAAGTTCGAAATAGGACTTAATTAGGGTTTTTGATTGAGTGATGTATTGGAGGAATAAAATGCGAAGGGCGCGCTTTAGTGAAAAGGGCCCAATTTTATGATGTAGAGAATGATGAAATAGGACCTTAGACCTAATTAATTTGATTAATTAAGTGCTTAAGGAGAAATGCAATGCAGAATGTAAAATGCACTAAGGCGGGTGCTAAACTAGGTGTGAAATTGTACCACCCTAGCAAGTGTGTACAATTTACGACGCTACATTTAGCCCCCACTTTAGCGGTCATATGAGTACTACATGCATATGCAAGATAAAGTACAGAAAAGTAAACATTATTTGAAAAAGGATATATCCATAAGTTGTCGGACGAAGCCCCCAGCGGTATCTGCAGTACATAGTTAGGAACCGCACCCTACAAAACACACGTTAGATCACAAAATCACCTAATGCTTACTAGGGAAAGTGATGAAATCTGTGAGTAGCTATATGCCCCCCCCTGTTTCGACTTGCTTATTAGGGAGGTGAAACAGGGTAGCATGTTTACTTGCAACAAATTGTGTAAGAGAGTATTGATGAGGGGTGTTCACTAAATAGGCTTCATCAGAGCACTTTTTGGAACATCCCGAGAGTAGGGGAAGGAAAATACAATTCCAACGCAACAAACGGTTCGAAAATCGCATCTCCCAAACTCAAGTTATGATAAAATGAATGACAAAGGAGAATTAGGGTTTCAAAAAGTAAGAATAACCAAACGAGAGTATATACCTCGAAAGTGACACTTGTATTCATCACTTTGTTGATTTCAGAATACTATTCAGTGCAGCGGAGCCCACATAGCCATCATCATGCCTTCACAATGACCGGAGCGTCCCACGAGGATCGAGATCTTGCGCCAGGCCGTGATCGACGACGAGCCACTGGACGAGGTGAGTTGACTGAACGTTTGACTTTTGATTCTTTCGCATTTTGACTTTTTTGTGATCGTATGCGGGCCTTGAAGGCTGACCGGGGCCCACCCAGGGCGCCATGGTCCCTGTGGGGCGCCCTGGTCCCCCCAGGGCGCCATGGTCCCTGACAGGGGCGCCATGGTCCCTTCAGGGCGCCATGGTCCCTGACAGGGCACCATGGTCCCCTCAGGGCGCCATGGTCCCTGACAGGGTGCCATGGTCCCCAATCAGGGCCTGGCGAGGGGTTACAAGGCTAGCATACAATGTACGACAGTTGCATTAGCGTTTTTGATGATCGAGTACTGATTACAGTCATGTTTTGATGTTGTAGGGTCTCCCGTACATGAGAGAGCATACAGTGGGACATATTCTTCGCACTTTGCGAGATCAGATTCCGCGGCTGACTCAGTCAGAGAGAGACACACTATCGATTGTGGGATTTGGGTCTGTGATTCTCATGCCGGCCATTCGATTTTATCCTGCGATGCTGATGGCCTTGATGGAGCGATGGGATCCTGACACATGCACTTTTCACCTTCCAGTAGGAGAGCTGACGGTCACACTCGAGGATGTATACCGTATACTTCATCTTCCTATCAGAGGAGCGACAGTTACATACGCGATCGATCGACTAGCAGAGGATCATCAGAGAGAGCAGGTGTACTGCATAGGGAGAGTCATGCCGAGCGAGACGAGAGGTCGCATCATGGTCAGCTGGCTCTTACATCCTACAGGGGAGGTACCCCTTCTGAGACGCCTTATGATAGCCATCATAGCACTAGCCGTCTTCCCTAATGGGCGAGGGACACACATGCATGGGGGTCTCACATGGTGTATCAGAGAAATGGAGAGACATAGGAGAGTGTATGCTTGGGGTCAGAGTATGCTTGCACATCTCTATCACGACCTTGAGGAGTATGCATTCGGACAAGGGTTCAGTTTGATGACATGCACACTTCTGCAGGTGTGGATTTTAGAGCACTTCACATGCACCAGGCCCGTCGGCTTTCCGCTGAGTACAGCGAGCGAGCGACCTAGGGTGTTCGCTTATCCACTTACCAGCGAGTGGAGATTTGGAGATTTGTTATATTGGAGAGTGATTTTTGACAGACTGATAGCCGAGGTGATAGTGTGGAGACCTTACCTACAGATGCACAAATGGGATGGTATGGAGAGACAGTTAGCATGCCTACAGAGGAACCGCCTACTGCGAGGATGATATGCACACATCATAGTCCTTTTCTACTTCGACCGAGTACGGAGGCAGTTCAGACTAGAGCAATGTGTTCCAGCCGATGTGCCCATTTATACTCGACACTCACGGGTCCTTCCCAGACCTAGAGTAGTAGCGAGACCGACGGTAGATGACATTGAGACTACAGACTTAGAGGGATCCAATCAGGATGTAGTCACTGACTACTCTACAGAGCCTGGAGCACAGTGCAGGTACGTCTCATGGTTTATGAGATCATATCCAGGTCCTATCTTTTCACCAGATCATCTAACAGGCTATCCAGGCCCATGGAGATGTGGAGACCAAGACGAGGACCAGGGATCCAGGTCAGAGGAGCCAGAGGAGGGAGAGGATCATGAGGAGGCAGGAGATCCTGATCCACCTACAGGCGATCAATCCAGTGCCGAGGAGGAGGAGGAGGAGGATACAGATAGAGAGGAGGATGAGGGAGATGCAGGTGATGATGTGGATGAGGATTGAGATGATGAGGAGGAATCAGATGCAGCTCCCCACCATTTAGGAGACGATACCATAGCTCTGGATCCACCTCTTATTCCCCAACAGGGGGAACATGAGGCGATACGGAGACCTGTTCCTAGTACCGTCCAGCCTACACCCATCGTGCACAGATTATTCGAGCGAGGGGAGCCTATCGGTGCCCAGGCACAGATAGTACCATATCATGATCCCTACTGGCGTGAGGGAGATCCAGGTATAGTAGTTTTATATTGATTGATTAATGTTTTGATGATATAGAATGGTACTAACAAAAAATCTGTTCTACTACCACAGCTAATGTGCAGGAATGGCGTTCCCTGATTTAGCAGGCAATGACAGATATTTCCATGATAGCACAGATCCCCAGTTCCTCACAGATTGCCTATAGGCCTCAGGGGAATGCGGGTCGGCATGAGGACTTGTTTTCCCCATTCCGAGTATAGGTAGATATATGGAGGGAGAGAGAGAGAGTCCTATCAGAGGATGTCTAGCGGGCGCGACAGAGAGAGAGAGTCCTATCAGAGGACCTCCAGCAGGCGCGGCGAGATCTAGTAGCAGCTCAGGCCGAGGCTACCACCTATCGCGCGATCCTTATGGATAGGGATCATAGGAGTTCCTCTCGGAGTCACTCACGGTCTGTATCGCGCTACACACCCATGGGTCCACCTTCACGGCCAGATCAGGAGGGAGCATCCAATCGACACTCTCCAGCCACTAGCCCTAGGGATAGGAGATGATTTTATGATGTAAAAGAGAGGTCACATTTTGGATATACAGTGACCTATTTTTGTATACGATCCACATATATATATGTATATATACATGCTTCTCTTTGTCTCAAATGTGTTATCTTTAATGCTTAAAACAATGTATATTTTGTTTTGATTAAATCTAATTCATTTGGTAAATGTACATGTATGTACAGAATTTAATTTCCATGTGATTGATTTCTCAATGCCCCATGATTAAATTGATACATGTGTGACTTAATTAAATATTTAATCAAGTACTACATTGATGATAAGGAAGACATATGCATTAAGTCTAAGAATCATATAACTAATGTGATTTAATTCTGAATTTAAACACAACATGATACGATTCTACTTAACACATAAAGACACTGTATAATATGCTAGCATAATAGGAATGTAAATCTTTTACAATTTACATGAATGAATTCAAGACAAACTATAAAGTAAGAAGACACGCTTGTCAGGAACGAAGCAATATAGATTAAACAACATAACATTTAATTCTATTTTGCTTTAATTAAGAGATACTAACATATTATCCAATGTTGAAGAATTGAAAAAAAAGAAGAAAGATGAAGAATGAAGAATTAAGCATAATATCTACGCAAGTGCATAGCATTAATAGGTTCTTTAAGAGGTGTACCATCTACATCTACTATTTTGTAAGCACCTGATCCATAATCCTCAATAACGATATATGGTCCAAGCCAATTAGGACTAAATTTTCCCTTTTCTGCAGGTAAGGCATTCACATTGCACTGATTCTCATAAAGGACTAAGTCGCCTACTGAGAAGGAACGTTGAATGACCTTATCATTATAGCTTCGTTTTAGAGTTTTGTGATATGCTTGAATATGCTCAAGAGCGTTTATGCGCTGTTCATCAAGCATCTCAAGCTGTTGAAGTCGTTGTTCTCTATAAGAGTCATCATCTACTATACCTTTGAGAGAAACCCTAAGTGATGGAATCTCTAATTCTAAGGGCATAATAGCATCAACACCATAAACAAGATTATAAGGAGTAGTTCCCGTAGCAATTCGTACACTCGTTCGGTAAGCCCAAAGAGAATAGATCAGCTGGTTACTCCAATCCTTACCATGCTTGTTCACGGTTTTGCGCAAAATTTGTTCAATTATCTTATTGGATGATTCGGCTTGGCCATTTGATTGAGGATAGTATGGTGTAGAAAATCGATGTTTGATATGATACTTCTCGAGGAATTTCTTCACGTCCTTGTTCTTAAATGATGTCCCATTATCTGAGATTATAGTGGAAGGTATCCCGAATTGAGAAATAATGTTTTCTAGAAGAAATTGACAAATCACCTCAGCAGTAGTAGAGCGAAGGGGAATAGCTTCTACCCACTTTGTAAAGTAATCTGTTGTGGTTATAATGAAGGTGTGTCCTTGAGATGAAGGAGGAGAGATTTTTCCAATAAGATCCAAACCCCATGCGGAGAAAGGCCAAGAAGCTACTTGAGAACGGAGTTCTAGGGCAGGAGCATGAATCAGATTATTGTGTTGTTGACATTGATGACATTTTTTAACAAATGAAAAGGAATCCTTCTGCATAGTTTGCCAATAGTATCCCATACGAAGCAATCTATGAACCAAGGATTTGCCCCCAAAATGCCCCCCACAGGCACCTGAATGTGCCTCTTCAAGAGCAACAGGGATTTCCGACTTGTTAAGACAACGAAGGAGAAGACCATCATAACCCCTCCGGTATAGGACATTAGAAAGAATGATATACCTAGCAGACAGCTTCTAGATTCTAGCCCTAGTGTTCCTATTAGCGGAATCAGGAAAGGTACCATCAGTCAAATATCTTACGATATGCGAGTACCATTCGTCTGAGTCTACAAAGTCACAACATGTTACCAGGCTAGAATCATCTACAATAGCTGGAGAAATAAGATTGTGAATAACAAATTTAAGATCGACCACAGGGTCCTCTAAAGATACCAGAGAAGCCACACATGCCATTGCATCCACATGTCAATTATCTTTTCGAGGAACGGGTTCCATAGTATAAGAATCGAAATTTTGTAATAAAGAGACAGCAAGGTCTTTATATTGTGATAATTTGTCTTGTTTTGCTTGATATATTCCAGTTACTTGTCTTATAATCAATTGCGAATCTCCATAGATATGTATGTGTTTTATATTCAGAGCTAAGGCTGCTTTTATACCCGCTATAAGAGCCTCATACTCAGCAATGTTATTGGTACACAGGAAATTTAGACGATATGATAAAGGAATGGACTTCTTTGTAGGAGAAATCAGAACAACACCTGCCCCCGATCCCGTACGACACTTAGAGCCATCAAAGTATAACTCCCAAGTTTCATCTTTCTCTATAGAAAGAATGAAGTCGTCAGGAAAGGACTCAGGGTTAGGGAAGGAGAAAGGTGAAGGGGCCTCAACTAAGTGATCGGTCAACGCTTGTCCTTTAATTGCTCTTTGTGAAACAAATTTAAGGTCAAATTCAGTTTAACATCATAACCCACTTAGCTAGACGTCTTGATAAATCAGTTTTAGAGAAAAGATGCTTCAAAGGATCAAACTTTACCATGACATGGACTTCTGAATTCAAAAGATAATGTCTCAATTTCTGAGTCGTAAATACCAAGGCCAAGCATTGTCTTTCTATCGCAGAATATCGGGTCTCATAATCGAGTAAGGTACGACTTATGTAATAAACCGGACATTCCTTACCATCTTTATCATGTTGTGCCAACAATGCTGCGAGAGCATGAGAGGAAGCAGCTGTATACAGAAGGAAGGGTTTAGAAGGTTCGGCAGGTAGAAGAATAGGAGGACTAGCCAAATACACTTTTAAATCTTCAAATGCTTGCTGACAATCCTCATTCCATTGAAAGGTGATATCCTTTTTAAGAAGTTGAGTAAAAGGAAAGGTACGATCCGCAAGCTGAGACACGAACCTACGAATAGCTTGAATCTTTCCTTGTAAGCTTTTAAGTTGAGACACATTTCTAGGAGGTGGCATGTTGACAATAGCATCTATTTTCTTAGTATCCACCTCAATCCCATGATGCGAAACTATGAACCCTAATAGTTTTCCACTATCCACACCAAAAACACATTTTCGGGGATTCAAGTGCATGTGATATTTACGAATTCTTTCAAAGATATGACGAAGGACTTTAACATGATCCATGCGAAGAAAGGATTTGGCCAAAATATCATCAACATAATCCTCTAAAATCTTATGCATATAATCATGAAAGATAAGGGTCATCGCTCGTTGATAAGTTGCACCGGCATTTTTAAGTCCAAAAGGCATCATTATCCAACAAAACGTACCCCAAGGAGTAGTGAAAGCAGTTTTGAATTGATCTTGAGGGTTAATAAAAATTTGATTGTAACCTGAAAAACCATCCATGAAGGATAACAAGGCATGTCCTGCCGTAGAATCAACTATCATGTCAATGTTTGGAAGAGGGAAATCATCTTTCAAGGAAGCTTTATTCAAATCTCGAAAGTTAGTACACATTCTTATTTTGTTATCTGGTTTAGCCACAGCGACAATATTTGAAATCCAGGGGGAATAGTCAGTAGGGCGGATAAATCCAGCCTCCAATAATTTTTCAATCTCAGCCTTAACAAGCAGAGCCACCTTAGGATTCATTTTTCGAATTTTTTGTTTCACAGGCTTAGCATCAGGAACTAAGACAATATTATGAGTAACAATCTTAGGATCTATACCAAGCATGTCAGAATATGTCCAAGCAAAGATCTCAGGGAATTCATGCAATAGTTCTTCATATTGTTTCTATTCCTCTTCATCCAAACATTTTCCAATTTTAATAACTTTCTCTTTATTGCAAAGGTCTATCTTAACATCAGTGGTATCACTTATGAGAAGATTACTTTGTTGAGGAGTGTCCTTTAACTGAGGGAATTCTTTCACAATCTCATCATTATCAATCTCTTTTCCAAAATAGGCTTCAGTGTTCAAACAATAAGGGAGTCCCCTATTGTGATGATAACGAGGAAGAGTGTCATAGGCTCCCAAGAACTCAGCTAAAGCATCATCGGTAGGGAAGATATCCAAAGCACAGTCACCTGAAGGATCCCCATCAATATACTCAAGGTGCTGCATTGATAGAGATGTAGAAATAGCATTAACACTAATGCATGGTTTTTTAAAAGCTTTAGTACGTCTGCAGGGATTATAGCCAAGTCCAAAGGCATAATTGTGAAAATTAGTCTCTAGAGGAACTCTTATCCCTTGTTCATGAGCACCACAACCTTTTCCATGATACCCATGCTTAGCAAAAATGTGAAAACCATGACCATAATGATTAGCCATTTCAGGAAGAGAAGGTGGTTTTTCATAAGACAAAGAATCAACCTCTTCATAATTATAGATGTGAGGAGAAGAAGTTTGAGAAGCGGCCACAAAATTATTACTCATAGATTCAGGTAAGGTTGATTGATTTTTAGCTTCTTCTTTCTTTTCAACTTTATGATTTTCAGCTTCTTCCTTCTTTTCAATTTTAATTTCTCTAGAAGGAACCTTATATTCACCTACAAAGGTAGGGTTAAAATCAAGAGATCCCCAATCATCCTCTGCGAGAACCTTCTCAGGATCAAAATCCTTTTTATGTGTAGTTTCAAGTTGAGAAGGATCCTCTTCAGGAGCTCCAGACTCATCCAAAGAATTCCGATCATCGGAGAGCGAGGATTCATCGATAGGTTTCTTGTTTAAAGAGTCATCACTAGACGAGGATGGCTTAGAAGAATCTCCTTTAGAATTAGATGTTTGTAGACAAGCTTGAAAATTAGTATCACCCATCAAAGTGTATGTCTTATTGTTATAAACGAATTTAACTTGTCTATGCAATGTAGAGGGGATAGCTTGCATGCTGTGAATCCAAGGCCTCCCTAATAACAAGTTATATGTTAAATTTCCCAGCATAACATGGATAGGAGTAGGCAAAGTAACAGGTCCCACTGTGAGAGGTAAGGTGATGATACCTAATGAAGTCTTAGCCACATTGTCAAAGCCACGAATGGGATGAGAGTCAGGCTCAATAAGAGACGTATCCACATTCATCTTATGCAATAAATTAATGCTACACACATTAAGGCCAGAGCCATTATCTACTAGTGTTCGTCTTAAAGCAGTGTCTTTCATGATAACCACAATCATCAAGGGATCATATTGTTGTTGAATTTCACTAGTAGGCAACTCATCTTGGGAAAACACAATTTGAGCTTTAGGATTCATCACAGAGTTAACAAAAGATGCTATATTACTAGATGTATTCGGTGGAGGAACATTCAAATCTTTCAAGGTATCTTGTAACATTCCATGATAAGCGGAAGAAGTTTGAATCAAATCCCAAAGGGATATCTTAGCAGGGGTAGCTTTAAGTTGTTCTATGAGATCATATTCCTTACCCATAACTTGCGAAATACGGGGAACTTGAGGAAGAATTGGTTGAGGATTAGGAAGGGAAACTGGAATAACAGGAGGAGGATTAGGTTGCCTATTATTTCTAGTATGATAAGTATGGGCAACCGCATGATAACTCTCTCTAGTTATTTGTTTAGCATAACTGTAAGGACTTACAATTTTTCTTCCTTGCACGGTGATGATTGGTTTATTCGGGGTACGAAAGGAATCATGATCATACCTTCCTTGGACAGTAAGGAGAGGTGATTTAAGAACTTGAAAGTTGGGAGAAGGATAAGCACCTTGGACTTCAAAGAGAGGCTTATTATGTTCATTCAAGTTTATCATGTTAACCAATTTAGAGGCCTTGTTCTTGTTTAAAGATTTCGATAAAGCCACAAAGTCATCAAGAGCATCATCCAACAAAGCATGATCACATCGGTTAAAAGGTTTGTCATTTGATTCAAAAGGAGACATCTCCTCATAGAGGGGATTATCGAAAACAACCATGTTACTAGATTCAGGGGAAGAGTTGATAGGAATGTATCCTTGAGAGGAATCATTCGACTTATCTTTCTCATCACACCTAAATGGCATAGTAACAAGGTTTATGAGTTTTTGGTAAAATGAAGGTTTGGCATCTTTAGGGTTTAAAAACTCATCTAAAGCTTCATCTAATTCATCTTGGCTATACTCATAATAATCATCAAAAGCATGAACATTTTGCAAATAAAAATCTGACATTTTGAAAAGATTGCATAAAATTTAAACACACAATGCAAAGAAACACACTTTTTTTTTTTTCTTTTTTTTTTTTTTAATGAAAATGAAATGAAAACACACTAAATCTAGATCTAGATCTAACAAATGTAATGCAAGAGGAAGCAATGATAGATTCACGTCGGGTTCACCAAAATGTGTGGGGGAAAAAGCGAGACTAGGTTAATCATGCCCTAATCCTACCTTTTGACACACATTACGGAATACGAAAGAGCCTAGAGATATCGCACGATTGGCTACTTCTTTTGGTGAAAGAGAGAGCCATGAGATATCTATTAGGATTTCTATTCCCTTGTTGAAATTGTAAGATCAAGTAATGCAAGTTCAAACCCTAATCCCAAAATGCAAGTATAAACTAATAACAAGATTGCAGAATTGAGATTAAACAATGAACAGCTGTAAATACAAGGATGAAATAAGAATGTAGATATGTACCCAGAGTCAAAATCGGACTGAAAATGTTCGGGATGGGAGCGTGGGCGCCACTGTCCTAAAAACTGCACCGGAAACCACTGTTCTGCACCCTGAAACACTGTCTGGAAACTGTCTGAAAGCTGTCTGTCCGGAGGACCAGGGCGCCTAGCGCCTCTGTCCCAGGGACCAGGGTGCCCAGCGCCCCTGTCCTGGCAGGACCAGGGCGCCCAGCGCCCATGTCCCAGTCTTCTGCTCTGCAACTTCACACAGAGTGCTGTCTCGACCTTCTCTCTCCGGATCTATATCCCGCGACGTCATCCGAATCCCAAAACCTGCAATAATATCTGAAAAGGGGGAGGGGTGGCTATATAGTGTTTTGCCTTAGTCAAACCCCCGCTTCGGTGACTTCCACCTCCACGAATAGCCAAGTTGTTTTGTAAAATGTATTGTGTGTGCAGACCTAGTGTGTGTGCAAGGTCCAAAAATGCAAGAAAGCAAACTAGAGCAACCTAGAAAGTAAACCCTAATTGCTTGTAAATGATAATGCAAATGCTCTAAATCAAGATGCAATGTGATCTAAAGCATGACTGAATGATGTATTAAAGCTTATGTAAAGACATGAAAACAACATGAAATCATACCCAACCCTCAAGGGAGGAGTACAAGCCAATCTTCAATCGGTAATCTCCTATTGTTCTTCAATGTCTTCCAAGCCCTAAGTGGGCGAATGAATTTGATAGATGCTTGATAGAAGGATGTTGTAAGATGTTGAAGTCTTCAAAGATCTGCTCTTTTGCTGCATATGAAGTTCCTGAAAACAAAAATCGGCCCCTTCAAATGAGGAAAGAGAGCTTTTATGTATGAAACCCTAGGTCGTAAATTCGTATTTTGGCCGACCTAGAGATTGAATATCCCGCCAATTTCTTGGGGTCAAGCTTTATTTTATGATTGGATCGCGCTCCTAAAATTTGGGGAAAAATGTCCAGGACCATGTTGCACTCCGGGCGCCACGGTCCCGACAACTTTTCACCAAATTTTCAGGGCCGTCGGATATGATGATTTTAGAGAGAATCCCGAAGTTACAGGTGATTTCGAGATGTTTTGACCCCGAAACCAAGCCCCCAAGTTCGAAATAGGACTTAATTAGGGTTTTTGATTGAGTGATGTATTGGAGGAATAAAATGCGAAGGGCGCGCTTTAGTGAAAAGGGCCCAATTTTATGATGTAGAGAATGATGAAATAGGACCTTAGACCTAATTAATTTGATTAATTAAGTGCTTAAGGAGAAATGCAATGCAAAATGTAAAATGCACAAAGGCGGGTGCTAAACTAGGTGTGAAATTGTACCACCCTAGCAAGTGCGTACAATTTACAACGCTACACTATGCAACTTATAAGAACTATAAGGTTTATCAAATGGATGTTAAATGTGTATTTTTGAATGGTGAGCTTGAGGAATAAGTTTACATTGAGAAACCTGATGGATTTTCACTGACAGATGACAAAGACATGGTTTGTAGATTGAAGAAAGCTTTATATGGTTTGAAATAGGCTCCTAGAGCTTGGTATGCAAGGTTGGATAAATATCGTTTGAAGCTTGGTTTTACTAAAGGCAGTGCTGATAGTAATCTATATTATAAGATCACTGGTAATAATCTTCTGATTATTGAAGTTTTTGTTGATGATATCATTTTTGGAGGAGAAGATAAACTATGCATGGAATTTGCTAACATGAGGAATGAATTTGAAATGTCCATGATTGGTGAGATGAAATTTTTCTTAGGTTTGCAGATTACTCAAACTGAAAAAGAAATTTTTATCTGTCAAACTAAGTATCTAAGGGAATTGTTGAAAAAATTTGGTATGGAAAATTCCAAACTGGTAAGTACTCCTATGACTACAAGTGATAAATTATCTATCAAGGATACTTCTACACCAGTCAATCCGACAAGGTATAAATCTATGATTGGTGGTCTATTATATCTAACTCAGACTAGACCTGATATTATGAATGCAGAAAGTATTGTTTCAAGATATCAAAGTAATCCTAAAGAAAATCATGAATGTGCAGTAAAGAGGATATTTCGGTATTTGCAAGGAACAATAGAATATGGTTTATGGTATTCCAGAAATGATGATTTCACTTTATGTGCATATACTGATTCAGACTGGGCAGGTGATACTGATGACAAGAAGAGAACTTTTGGTGGAGCTTTCTTTCTTAGATAGAAAATGGTTTCATGGATAAGCAAAAAATAGTCATGCATTTTATTATCTACTGCAGAAGCTAAGTATGTTGCAGCAGCAACTAATTGCACTCAAGTTTTGTGGATGAAGCAAATATTGAAGGATATCAGGGTAAATTGTAGTGAACCGGTAGTTATCTATTGTGATAACTCTACAGCTATTAACATGTCTAAGAATCTGGTATTTCACTCTAAGACTAAGCATGTTTCAATAAAGTTTAACTTTCTGAAGGACAAGGTTGAAGCAAAGGAAGTCAAATTGGTTTATGTGAACACTAAAGAATAGATTGTAGACATATTCACTAAACCGCTATCTAAGGAATCATTTGAGTATTTGAGAGATAGGTTAGGGATTTCTGCCCCTCCGGCAGAGACTTGATTGATGAATTTTTTCATTAGTCTGACATGTATTATCAAAGACATTATTCATTTTGGCACTGATGAGTGGTGCTACTACTCAAGGGGAGTAGTCAGCTTTGAGATTCAGAGGTTTATATCATTGCTTTGATATTTTTGTCAGATTTTTGGAATTTATGTCAAAGGGGGAGTGATAGTAATGTGAAAAATCATTTAGAACCTTACAAAGATATCATTCACAGGGGGAGAGCTATTGATTGGTTGGTTGTCTTCCACAAGGGGAGACTTGTTTGGCATTTCTTGTTACTTAGATGTTTTTCACATCTAGTGTTGCCATCAATGCCAAAAGGGGAGATTGTTGGCATTTTGGATGAATTGATTATGTGTTGCATTGATGTTTTGTCATTGATGTCAACACTAGTTGTTATGGATGGTTACCGGTAGAAGATCTAGTGTTACCAGCAGAAGAGATTGTTTGTTGACACTTTCGACATGTTTGGATCAGTGAAGTATATTGGATTTCATGTGCTATATGCTCCATGAGCATGTTTTGGTCAGTTGGTATTGTCTTGGTAATTGGATGTTATCATACACTCTGGTAAACCCTTACTGACACTTGTTTAAGGCTTTATCGGCAAAGCTTCCATTGAGGAATTGTGATAGGATGCACAATTGGTGTTAGTGCAGCTTCTTCATGGATTTCAGGATGCTGAAGATGTTCGTTGATCGTGCTTCAAATGCATGAAGACTTTTCTTTGGCATGGTGGACCCAGAATAGGTTTGGTACCTATCTACATTATGGACCGGTATTATGCTAGCGTGTACTCTACACGTTACCGAGATGATTCGAGATGTTTTATGGATTCGTTATTATTGTTTTGTTCTTAAGCCAACATGGCATATCATTGTAAATGGAATTGTGTAATGATATTATTGTAATATCTTTAGGTGGCCGACCTAATTGGTTTAGGCCTTAGGGTTTGTATAAATAAGAGGTAGAAACTCTTTGTAAAGTATCGTGCTTATTGGAAAGGTCATGGTCAAGGAATATAATGTGTGAATATTATAATATCATTCAGGCAGAGGAGTTGGTCGATCATTGGTGATTGACCTGGATTCAAAAGAGGATTTAGTCCTCCGGCACTAAGCTTAATCGGGAGTATAATCAGGCATAGTCGATGTTATTTCCAGAAGTTCATTCAATTGGATTTTTGTCCATTTATTTTGAGAAGGTTGCAGCCTCTCTATAGTCAGTGAGACTCTTTTGTAATGAGCAGTACGCTTTAGGCAGTGTACCTTCCTGCAAGTGCAGGCCCCTCTTGTAACACATACTCTCTGTAGAAGTATCATCTGACTATGGGTAGGCTTCCCACCGTGGTTTTTCTCTTTCTAGGTTTTCCACATACAAATCATGGTGTTATGTGGTATGGTTGCTTTGCATTGATTATTTGGTTAATTGTTAAGTTGTATTGTTTACCGGTATTTGTTCCTATCGACATCTGTATGTGCTTTACTGGTACTTGATTTGTTTAAGGTTATATTGTGGATTAAAAGTTATAATCTGTTAACAACTTCTTCACCCCCCCTCTTGGTTGTTCACTGGTTATCCTAATAGTGTGTATGCAAGATCCTAAATGATAAGAAACTAGAGCTACCCTACGCATGAGAGTAAAGCCTAAATGTAAATGTAAATGTAAATAATATTGCTTCAAATCAAATATGCTAAATGATATAAAGAATGAATGTAAATATGCAAATTGATGTAAAGAATCTCATACAAAGACATGAAAATAACATGAAATCATACCAATCCCCAAGGGAGAGATATTGTCACTAGATCTCATATTACTCTTCAATGTCTTCAAGGCTCCTAATTGATGATGAATGCTTGATGAAATATTGTTGAATGTTGTTGAATGTTGTTGAATGTTGTTGAATAATCCACATAGGCTTCTCTTTCACTACATAGAAGGCTCCTTTTGTTCCAAAAACCTGCTCTTAGATTCTTAGAAAGATCCCTTCAAATGAAGAAAGAAAGCTCTTATGTATGATACCCTAGATCTTAATTTCGACTTAATTCCACCTTTAGGCCAACCTAGGAATTGAATTTCTTGCCAATATTTTGGGGGTAAGCATTATAAGATCATAGAATTGTGCTTCCAAAATTTTGGGAAAAAAGTCGAGGACCATGTGCACTCCCGCCATGGTCCGACCAACTTTTCACCAAATTTTCAAGGCCGTTAGATATGATGATATTAGAGCGAATCTCAAAGTTATAGCTGATTTTGAGGTGTTTTGATATGTGAAATCGGTCCTTAAAGGTTGAAATAGGACATAGTTAGGGTTTATGATTAAATGATTTATTAGAGGAATAAAATAAAAAGGGGCACACTTAGGGTAAAGGGCCCAATTTTATAATGTGGGGAGTGATGAAATATGACTTTAGATATAATCAAATTAATTAATTAAATGTTTAAAGGGAATTAGAAATGCAAGATGCAAGACACACTAAGGCGGGTGCTAGCCTAAGTGGGAAATTGTACCACCCTAGCAAGGGTGTACAATTTACGACACTACAGGTCCATACTATGTCTTAGCTGACATTGTATTGGTCTACATGTAATATTGTAGCGTGTGTGGTTATATCTTGTAATTTGTGATGTGGGTTGACCCAACCTTAAAATATAGTTCGATGATATGTATAAATTAATGTAATATCATGTTGTGGATGTATCTACGGTATTTGTGAATGTGTGTGGTGTGTGAACAATGTCTTGATCTTTCGGTAGCAGGGGAGAAGTGTGAAAGAGCAGTATATGAGCTTAATCAAAACTATAACCAGGCATGAGGAGATGCTATTCTATTAGTTCATGATCTGCCAAATGTAATCTAAATGTTTTTGTAAGACAGTGAGCCTTCCCCAGGGTCGTAGCACTTGTTGTTGTTGTTTTGAGTAGTGAGCTCTAGGTAATGTGCCTGAATGCATGTGCATTCCCCATTGCAATATTTTATATACTTCTAACATGGTATCATCATATTGTGGGTAGGTTCCCACTGTTATTTCTCCCTTAACTGGTTTTCCACGTCAAAAATCATGGTGTTATGTGTGTTATTGATGTGGTGTTAATTTATGCTTTCATTGTTATTTATCAGATCTGAAATTGTGTTTGAGTTAATTAAAGTTTTTGAGAAAACTGATTCACCCCCCCTCTCAGTTTTTTGTCTTGTTGCCAATAGTTATAACTCAAGAATATGATCCAAGATCTCATAGATCAAGGAGATGTCATTGTGGATAACAATAAAGGCTCTTCCAATACTGATCACATCATTTTCAGTGACCCATTTGTCAAGCATGACAAAGGAAAGCTTCAAGTTCAAACTCATGGGATCACATTGCAAACTACACTAAGGTATCTTATGATTATGTAATCAATAATATTAGTCAAGGAGATGATATAGTGACAACTATCACTATTAATCCAAGGAATCATGACTACACAATTATCACCCTCTACTCAAAATTCACACTGCAAGGAGTTTCTTCAAACCCTCCTCTGCCAATGGGGACTTATAATGTTATTGATCAATTGAAGAAAATGTCTGCACATATATCAATTTTTGAGCTACTTCACATCTCTCCAAATCATAGAGTAATCCTGGATAATGTTATTTGTAAGTCAGTTGTCTATAGAGACATAGATGAGAACACCTTCCAAGCCATGGTTGGAAATTTAGTTGGTGTTCCTCATGTTGCCTTCATAGAGAAAGATGTTCCAGCATATAGACACTTGCATAAAGACCCATTGCATCTAGAGGTCATTGTTCAAAATAAAGATTAAGAGAGTAATGAGAGATGGTGGAGTTGGTTTGAACATATGTAATATGAATCTGATCAAAGCTTTGGGCTATTCACATCTTCACATTGATCCTTCCAAAAGGATAAACATTAAAGCCTATGATGATAAAGAATGCCCATCGAAAGGTGTGGTTAATCTACCAGTGCAAGTAGGAACTGTCACCATAGATACCACATTCCAAGTGCTAGATAGAGAGTTAGGATACAACATGCTATTGGGTCGCCCATGGATGCATGCCATGCAAGTTGTGTTGTCAACTTTCCATCAATGCATCAAAATCCCATACAATGACATTGAGATCACAATACAAGGCGATCCAAATCTATTCCAACATTGTAATAATATATGGGCAAGAAATAACAACTAGGTCCCTATAAATCAAGTATCTCCTCTCACCTCACAACTTAAGTCCTTGACAATGGCAGACACATCAACTTCTTCATCTTACACAGCTAGTGTGTCATTAGAAATCATGAATGGAGGATGTGGTGAACATTCTTACTATGGAACTCTTTTTATTGGGAAATTAAAATCCTTTGGGAGACCACCACCGAATCATGTTAGTCAAAACAAAGGAAAATAAGTGGTTTGGTATTCTTCCTCTTGTTCTTTCATTAGATGGGGAGAGTTAAATGAATAATTTTTGGAAGAAGATGTAAGTAAATGGCTATACAGAGATGAAGAAGATAACCCTTCAATCAAATTTCCATTGGATAAATGTGGAAAGGGTTTCAAGATGCTACAAAGACATGGTTATGATAGTACAATAGGATTGGGGATATAGTATCAAGGGGTTATAGAACCAATCTTACCCTCATAGAATCCTAGAAATCAAGGTTTGGGATACACGAGCGTAACACAAAGACCAATAGCTAGACACGATACTCTTGTTATACTAAACATGCCCACACCAATGACACCTCCCATCACTCAAATGTTGAGCAAAGATATCCCACTCAGAGTAACTTGTCAATGGTTGTTCGTGTGTCATCATCCCATATTAAAATATCAGAGGAAACTAGTGTAGCACTCACCAATGAATCAAGTATCAGGAGACCAAAACACCTTATTCAAGAAACTGGCACTACCTCAGTCACAAAAGAAAGGTATAACATATCAGTGGAAATAGGTGTGGCACTTGCCAATGAATCAAGTGTTAGGAGAACAAAGCCCCTTATTCAAGAAATTGGTGTTGCCTTAGTGATAGAAGAAGGATCCACAAGTCATGAAAGCATCCCATTAGACATTAACACTATTGGATCATATGTAGAAATATATGTTGAAACTAAGATAGATTCTCATGAATATGAATGGTTCTCTCTTCATATCAGAAACACCTATGTAGTGGACAGACCTCACGATCATCACCACCTGTTGATGATGGCATTATCTATGAAGACAAGGAAATAGATCCTAACTCCTGGAGAGAAAATCATGAAACCCAAGCATGCATGATTACAACAACACCTTACTCTGACAAAGGGAAAGACCTATGTCTCATGTTTCCACATCTGATAGATTAGAGATAGCAAGAGAAACCACACTTGGATTGATTTGAAAATGATGAAGCAATAGCAGAATTCCTAGGTGCACGTGAGGGATTACCATATGGAGACCACAAAGCAGGTTTTTCAGTTGACTTAGATAGAACTGCATACTTCAGAGAGGCAAGCTCATCCTCTATTCTAGAGAATCCTAAAGAAGATGAAAATACAAACAAAGATAGACTAGATTATTTGTCAATTGATAAAGAAAGTTTAGTAATACTTGTAGAGAAGAAAGAATAGGTCAACATCGGTGATGGTGAAACTGTACATAAAATTCACTTAGAAGAGTCTTCAAAGCCTAAAGAAATAGAGAAGTTTATCTAGTTCTTTAAGAAAAGACCAATAAATTTCACTTGGTCATATGCTGACATGACAGGACTAGACCCAAAGCTTGTTCGACATTATTTACCAATTCTCTCAGGTGTTGGGTGAATATTTTGTCATCAGCGTACTGAAAACAAAATATATGTTTCACACAACTATGATGAGACAAAGTCTCTCCTCTCAACAAGTTGATACTTCAACAATTGAAAAATTAAGTCTTGGGGGTACGTCTAAGGTCGCACATCGGGGTTCAAAACCCGATGGTGACTGGCTTTAAGGAAATTGTATGTTGGGTTTCAAAGGCCCAATATTCCACTTCAAGAACAATGAGCAAGGAAAGCAAGAAAAAACAAAAACAACGATGCCATAAGAATAAATCCTAATGTCATAAAAATGAACAAATAAAAACCTGAAAGCTTCAGCAAAAGCATTAAAATCTGAGAAAATAAATACCTGAGAACCATGAAAATTGGAATAAGAGGGCTTTAAAAGACCAAATAAGATGCAAAAACCAACTCTTGTAGTCAACATGTGCTCTTGGTGCTTCAAACTAGACTAAACAAACATAAAATACCATAAAAAACCCTTAAGATGAGTTTAAAAGCTAATTAACAAGGGCAATAAATGCACAATGTTTCATAGCGTGCTTTGTAGTTAAAACTCGACTTGCCAATAGACAATCCTACAGGTTGGGTTTTAAAACCCGACCTACACATATTGCAGAATAACACTGCACTTCGAGTTTTAAAACCTGACCTCCAGGTAAGCTAGAATAGTTGTTGTAGTCACATAAATATGCCCATTTAATTAAATGAATATTTACTATTTATTTGATTATTAAATCCACTAGCCAACAGTTAATTAAATTAATATATAATTAATTCATCCTCAATCCCCTCTCCTATTAATTAAATAAATTATCCAATTTATTGAAATTAATTCATTAAACCAAATTCACAATCAATTAAATGAATAAATCATATTTATTTAACTCAACCCCCCTTTCCTCTTTTAAATAAATAATTAAAATATTTATTTTAATCCCTAAATTCCCCCCACCCCCTAACTTGCATTCTCCTACAAATGCAAGTTGCAACCACAAATTGAAATAAATTAATTTTATTTTAATTAAAATTCTATTTTCCCTCACCCACCAAACTCACTTGCAATCCTAAATCCACTTCTAGAATCTTCTAACCACTCTCTAGATTCTTCTAAACCATTCCTAATTAGCCTAATCCCATCCCCTAATTATTGTCACATTCCTAACCAACTTGAAGTCACTTCTCAAAGCTTCAAAGTCTTTGAAAAGCATTTAATGTTTTATGTGTTCAACAAGCTCACATAAAGTCTTCCAAACCACTTATGGCTCTTACATGACCATTAATGGTTCTTACATAATCATTTATGGTTAACTCAACTCACCCACATGGTTAGAGACTTTCCCTCTAACTCAACCTCCACTTAACTCATGGGTCTCTTTAAGGATTTATTGCTTTGACCATGGTTATCCTCACTAACTCTTACACAAGACTTTATCCATTGGATAAAGGCATTATTCATTGGATAAGGGATTTATTCATTCAACTCAACATTAACCTTAACTCCTAAGGTAACCCTCAAGTCATCTCAAGCATTTAATGCTTCCTCCATCTCCCCTCAACCCATCTCATGTTGACATTTGTCATCCTGGGATTGGATTGAAAGCCCTCACATGGATCATAAACCCATCAATCTTGACCCTTATTGAGATTACTCAATCTCAACCATCCATTGCTCCATTTTTCCTATAAATAGAGCCCATTCCTTCATAATCTAGATCCTCAAATCTTGTGTTCATCTAAGTTATAGTGAAATTTAGAGAGCATTTTAGCATAATAGTCCATATTGTCTTTTGGCTAAAATTAACAATAGCTAATTACATAACATCTCATATTTAGTTTGCTTTACACTTGCATTGGCATAATTAATCATTTCAAATCTTGAATCTCCATAAGACATCCAAAATAGTGCAAAAAGCTACTGACAGCTACACTCATTTGGAACTTGGAGAGGAGAGGAACAAGGGAGGAGTAGCTACAAACATGGTGGAGAGAATTTGGAGATGTTTTATTGCATTTCTTAGTTTGGTTAATCTTTCTATTTTGTGTTTTGTATCTCTCTTGATATGCTTTCTTAGGATAGTCTTTCATTTGTGATTTCTAACACTAACACTTGGATTGTTTCTTGTGTGTTTTTGTTTGTCTTCCTAACATATTCTAGCATCCTTTTTGCAGAGTATCAGCTGCATTTCGGGTTTTAAAACTTGAAGTGCAAGAAAAAGATGAAAATAAAGAACAAGGCAAAAAGGCAAAAAATGAGAATGACGCAAAATGAGGACGTGGACTGGTATGAATTATGTGGTAAGTCATCCAACATTGGAGGAGATGGGCTACAAAGAAGACAAGTTTTGTAGGGGTTGTCCCATGATTTAGGTTGGCTGAAATCAGTGACAATAGCTGGCTTTGACTGGGGAACAATCTTCACTAATGTTGTAGAATCCAGAACTCCAAGTGCATGTATTTATTGGGCTATGGAGTCAGGCGACATAAGACAAGATGCAAAAAGACTTATATACAAAAATTTACACATATACAAGAATTACAAAGCTCCTCATTGAGTGAAAAGCTTGAGATGTTCTCCACTATGGGGAAGCGTGAATGGAGTACCATCTGAGTATGCAATCAAGTAACTATGTTCCCCACATATTTGTTGAATTGTGAAAGGACCCAGCCATAAAGAATCAAACTTCCCATGCATTCCCTTTGGTTCTCTCCTCTTGTTATAAAGCAAGACTTGATCACCAACTTTGAATTCACGAGATATGGTCTTTTTGTCAAAAAGTGCTTTCACTTGATTTTGGTGGTCAAAAATATGATCTAGAACTTCATCTCGTGTCTCTTCCAATTGGGAAAGAAACATAATTATCTTATCAAGAAAATTGTGATAGGTCTCATCTTTAATGGCCTTGGAAGATTCAAATATGGAAGCTCTTGTGTGATAGGGATCTCAGAATTTAACTCGTACAAGAGTTGAAAGGGTGACATGTTGATTGCCCTCTTGGGCATGATACAATTTGCCCATAGTGCATCATAATGAGCTTTATGCCAAGTCCTCTATTTCTCATCAACAAGTTTCTTGATAATAGTAACCAGATTCTTGTTGCTAGATTCATCTTGATCATTCCCTTACGGATAATAGTCAGATGAATGCAAAAGGGTAATACTATGATCAAAACAAAATTCATTGATCTCATAAGATGAAAAATAAGATGCGTTATCAATAACAATCTTGTGAGGGACACCAAACCTTGAAACAATGTTCTCTTTTAAGAACTAACAAACCACTTCTGAAGTAGCTTGCTTAGTGGTAATTTCCTCCACTCGCTTGGTGAAGTAATCAATTGCAGTGAGAATGTACATATCACTAGCACTAGATGAAGGATTCATTGGCCCAACGAAATCCAAACACCACTGCTAAAAAGGCTCTTCAATTATAACAGATTTAAGAGGCAAGGCAGCCAACTTAGGCTTACCAACAAATTTCTGACATTGCTCACATTTGTGAACCCAACTGTATGTATCCTTCAACAATGTAGGCCAATAGTACCTTGCACACAAAAATTTATGAGCTTTGACTGGATCTGAAAAATGTCCTCCACAAGCTAGGTTATGAAATGATTCAAGCAACCTAACTTGTTGTGCCTTATCTAAACAATGTAGTAAATTGCCATCTATACCTTTCTTATATAAACCATTGTCCCATAGGATGATGTTTACTACTTTGAGTTTCAAGGTATGTTTCTCTTTGCATAATGGATGTGCAAGACACTCACCATATGTTAGGAAACATACCAAATCAGAATACCATTCATCAGTAGTGCTAAAAAACAATACTCTAGGAAGTTCTTCTAAATTTCCTTTATTTTCAAGCATTACTTCTTCCTCACCAGATTTATTATCAGCAATAAATTAACATAAACCTTTACCATGTACCAACTTAGTAGGCCTGATCTCCATGATATACTCCTAGATCTTTGCAATCTAGTTTCCTCACTTAGTCCCAAACTCTTACTATGTGAGAATGGACTTGACAATAGTGTCAGGAACAAGAGCAATACCATGAGAGTTAAGTATATAAAACCTAAAATGTTTTACTTCTTTCACCATGGAAAAGACATGCTTCTCCATTGCAGAGAATTTCAGCTCATCATTTTTCAGAGGATAACTCTTGAAAGTGATGGGTGGTTCAATACCTTCATCATTCCTTTGCATCAGTATAGTTGAACAAGTGTGATCTGATGAATAACTATACATTATGAATTCCTTTGTATAATTCGGACATACCAAGACTGGAGCATGAGTAATAGACTCCTTGATTCCATTTAAAGCTTGCTTTCCTTTACGACTCCATTTGAAAAGAGATTTTCCTTTCATCATGTCAACAATGTGGCGAGTCTATTCGACAAAGTCTAGAATGAACCTCCAAAAGAAATTAACTTTACCAAAGAAAGAATGCACGGTAGTTTTACTTTTAGGAAAGGAAAGACTATGAATGGATTTGCCTCTCTTAGCATCAATCTTGATACCTTCTTTGGACACAATGTGTCCAAGAAACTTGCCTTTCATAACCCCAAAAAATGATTTCTTGGGATTAAGAGAGATCCCATGTTGTCGGCACTTCTCCAACACTTGTTGCAAATGATGAAAATGATCCAGACGTTGTTTGGAGAAAATAGTTAAACCATCTAAATAAATGACAATGAACTTACCAAGGAAATCCTAAAATGGCAGGTCCATTGCATGTTGAAAAGTTGCACCTACATTTATCAACCCAAAAGGTGTTTTGTGGTATGCAAAGGTGCCCCATGGAGTTGTAAATGTAGTTTTTTGCTGAACTTTCTTAGCAACTTCCACTTGATTGTATACAGAGAAACCATCTAACATAGAAATCATTTCAGACCCGATAACAGATTGCAAGACATGATCCATGACCGACAATGGGTAATTATCTTTCAAGGAAGCTTGATTCAAATTATGAAAGTCAACACAAATTTGGATTTCTTTGTTTTTCTTCCATACTGGCACAATATTAGCTATCCAAGTGGAATGATGGATAGGAGAGATAATTCTTGCTTTTAGCATCTTCTAAATTTTAGCAAGAATAGTACTTGATATCTTCATGTTGTATTGCCTTTTCTTTTGTTTGAAAGGAGCAAAACCTGATTTGAGGGGAATTTTCATGACAAAGTTCTTCAGGAAGAAATGACTTCAAGTCATCATAGGAATATGTAAGAACATTGATATATTTCTACAATAATGCAACAAACCTCTATTTTTCTTCCTTCGAACAACATTTACCTATGTTAACCATTTTGGGATTATCAGTTGTTCCCAAATTCACTTGTTCATATTCCATAGTGCTAGCAGATGTCTTCAGTTGCTTCTTGACATAGCGGTCATGCTTGTCAAAAAGTTTCTCTAGAGAAACAAGACCCTTAGGGATCTTATTACCTTTCAACTGTAAGAACTTCTCACCAGTTTGAGCATCAACATCTTCCACTATATCCCTGGGAGGAGGCTGACTACCCTCAAAGTAAAGATCATCAAAATTATCAGAATTTTGCAAGAAATTTATAACTTGATGATCATCATTAAACACTTGGCGTAAACACCCTTTCAATAGTATATTTTGGTCCTCAAAAATATTTATGCGGAATCAACAAGGTAGCAGAAACTGCCAGAGAATTTGCTCTATCATTGAAATATCTAGGAATAACTGATATATCAAAGGCATCAAAAGCCTATATTGAATCCCAAACAAGATTTTGATAGTGCTTTAATCTATCATTTCTTGTTTGCTAGATATTCCTCACCTAGAAAACTACAAGTTCAACATCCCCTTGAGTATGCAAATTTGTAATTCCCTTCTTTTGAGCAACATCCATGCCAAAAAGTAGAGCTTCATACTCAGAAGTATTATTAGTATTATTGAACTACAATTTGAATGAGAAAGGGAAAATTTTACCATCTAGAGACACCAACACAATTCTTGCCCCTGAATCTGTAGAGGAACAACTACCATCAAATTCCAATGTCCAAACATCATTTGGACTGCGCACACTGACAACTTCAAAATTGTGAGGATATTCTTGTGAAGTTGAAGAACCCACAAAAGATGCAACAATACTTTCATTATCACTTGGTTTCACTTCAAGAGAATCCATATCTCCTGGTTCTGATGCTACTACAAATTCATCATCAACATATAAGAAATAATTGCCCATACCAGATGAATCAAAGAGAATCTGAGCCCGTTGATCATTGGACTTCACAACTGTGTATTGTGATTCCCTTTCAAGATGCAATTTCTTGATCTCTCCTTTTACTGGAATATGAGCCTCTATCATATCCATATTTAGCTCTTTGCCAACGTCTCTGCAAAAATTCCTTCTAAGAAGAATCCTGTATGAAGCTGGCACATTAGCTACCAACACTGTCATTTTAATTTTCTTCTCTGGAAAAGCAGCAAAATCAAATTGTGCATCTTTTATCTGGCCTATCAATGACACTTGTTTATTATCCATAGAAAAATACCTGTATGCGGGAAAAGCGGGTTGATAAAACTCAATATGTGAAAAATGTTCCAAAATACCTATCCACACACACACACAGGACTTCTTGGTGCAAGCTATGGAGTGATGAAGTATCACTCAGCTTCCCAAGGTTGGTCCCATGGTTCTCTATCTCACAATGTCCCTCAAACCAATGTTTTTGCTCTCAAATCACTGAGCAAAATGGTTTTGGGATGGCAAATGCAAGAACGAGGGATGCTTTGATAGATTTTAGAATGAAATGCATCCTAAACTATGCATGATTCTTAAAATGCAATAAACTAGATTATAAGATGACAAGGTTAGTATAAATACTATCCTAACAAGATATATTAGTTCAATGATTTAAGCTAGTGATAATAAAGAAAGTATTCTAAACATGCATATTTAGACTAATTCCTAGTTAAAAGATAGGCTAAATGATGAGCATAAGATGAGATATGAGAGCTTCAGTGTATTTGAGCATAAGTATGATACTACAAATTTGAAGGATGATCAAAATGGAGGAATGAGAGCTCTATGTATAGCAAAAACAAGGCAATGGATGGTCAGGATTGAAAGAGTTGATCAAGGGTAGAGTTTGAAAGTTGGGGATCCATGTTTGCAATTTGCACCAATGAAATGGTGACAAGTGTCAACATAGGGTTGGGTTGAGAGAAGGGGTTGGAGACATTAAATTCCTGAGAAGACCTTAGGGTTATCTAGAGATAAGGGTTAAGCTTAAGTTAGGCTTACCCTAATGGATTAAGAGTTAATCCAAGGATAAACCCTTGTGAAAATTATTAAGAGATAATCATGGTCAAAGCATTAAATGCTTGATGAGACCCTTGGGTTGGATGAAGGTTGAGTTAAAAGAAATTATTTAACCATGTAAGAGGGTTTGAGTTAACCATTAATGGTTATGAAGACTTTGGGGATTTAAGTGGTTGAAGGCTTGAAGCCTTTAATGGTTATCAAAGACTTTGAGGAATTAAGTGGTTGAAGGCTTGAAGCCTTTAATGGTTATCAAAGACTTTGAGGATTTGAGAAGTGACCTCCCCTTGCTTAGGGATGTGATAAAGTTTAGAAGATGGGTTAGGCTAATTAAAAGCGATTAGAAGAGTCTAGAAGGAATTAGGAATAGGATTTAGGATGCAAGTGGGAGATGTAGGATTTTGCAAGTGGATGGAGGGATAATAGGATTTAATTGAATTAAATGATTTAATTCAATTTGGTTGCAATTAAATAAATTAGATTTATTTAATTTGGGATAACTATTTAATTAAATTTAAATTTAATTAAAAGTGGATAGGGGGAATTTAATTGAATAAAATGATTTATTCATTAAATGGGTATAGTGAATTTAATTTAAATAAATTGAATAACTTAATTCAATAGAGGAATGCGGGTATTTTAATTAAATTGGATTTAATTAAATAGAGAAATGAACATAAAATATTCATTTAGGAATATGGTCATTTTTATATGTCTACATTTTGCCCCTCTTTGAAGTGACAGGTGTGCACATGTTATTTCAAAGAAAATGATGCTTTATCATGATTTATGATCAAATGCCATTTTTGTGTTGCTCTTTTGATTTGCAAGTCGTGCCCCAGATTTGATTTGATGCGTGATGCCCCAGTTTTGATATTTGATGGTGATGCCCCCTCAGGAGATGAATCAATATTTTGAAATTTTTTTATTTAATTTGATGAGTTGCGTGCGATGTGTGGGATTTCATCTATGTGAAAGGTGGGTAAATTGATTCATCTCCCGATAATGTACAGCGTGTAGGGTATAGGGGAGACCGTGACCATAGTACATGTCCGTTTGGCTAACCCCAATTTTATTTTCCTCCTATAATAAGGGGAAAATAGCTTGGATTTGATTCATTTGTGCTTTGTTGACTTTGGAGAAAGAGAATTTGGTCTGAAGAGAAAATGCCTATTCCGTATTCCAGACACCGTTTCGAGCGCGTTCAGAGGTACCGGAGACCTGCAACGTATGGACCACCAGTAAGTCAACATTTTTTACCCTCTTTTGATTTTTGATTTGGTCATTTTTGGTCATTTTTTAATTTTTAAAACTCGGTTTTAGCGTTTTAGCGCGTCAAAGTCATAGATTAGCGCATACGAAGTTTTAAGTAGCGCATCAAGTTTATTTTAGGGGTGCATCCGAAATAAAATAGGGTAGCACATAGGAAATATAGGTTAGCACATATAGTGAAAATAGCGCATGGTGAATGTCGGGTAGTGCGTCAGGTCAGTAGGTTAGCACATAGGGTAGACCTAGCGCATAGGAGTCACAGGGGTTCACATGGGTAAGGGGGTTTAGCGCGTAGGGCTAACCTAGTGCATAGGGTGAAACAGGTAGCACCTGGGAGGGATAGATTAGTGCGTGGGTAAGGTTTAGTGCATGGGGTGGGTTAGGTGGCACATGGGCGGAAGATTTAGCGCATAGAATTAGTCTAGCGCATAGGGTAAATAGATTAGCGCGTAGGAAAAACAGCCTAGCGCGTGGGTGAAGTTTAGCGCAGCGGGAGCCTGTTTTAGCGCATCTAGAAAAATTTTGCAAAATGATGTGGTTTGTAAATTTGTTGTGTCGTGCTGTCATAATTTTATGGATTTGTCCAATATGAGTGTTGATATAACTTATTTTGATTTGCAATATTTCAAGTTATGTATTGATATCAATGTGGTGTTTTGATCAAAATATGATTTGTGTGTATCCCGTTTCAAGTTCAATGTATGAAGCTTGATTTGTGTTACAAGCTGGTATGGGTTGGAAACTTGAGTTGTGTTACAAGTTGATATGGGTGGGAAACTTGAGTTGTTTTACAAGTTTATGTGATTATGGAGACTTGAGTTGTGTTACAAGTTTTGATATGGTTTTTGATAACTTGAGTTGTTTTACAAGTTGATATGAAATGATAGGATTTTGAACTTGATGTAGATGAGCAAATTGTTTCATGTTGTTGATGTGAGTTTGATTTTGATATTGTTGTTTTGATGTGGAAACTGATATTGGAATTTGTTTTGCTTGTTGACAGGAGCGATTAGGTGTGGTTTAGTCGTGAGAGAGATTTCCGAGACCATGGACATTGATTCTGTGGTTGTCTCAGGCTGATCTCGACATCATTGAGAGATGTGGGTTGACCTCCCTTTTGGATATTCCTCGGTTCACTATGAACTGGGAGCTACTGACAGCATTGGCAGAGAGGTGGCATAGCGACACAAACACCTTTCCTTTTGCTACTGGAGAGATGACAGTCACACCAGAGGACTGTTACAAGATCCTGCGGATTCCCGTAGTAGGTGCACTACTACCGTATGAGCAGTCGGAGGAGGGTGGTATAGAGGCACTGCACCGTATCTTCCACGACGAGACAGTCTGTGGCTATGAGATCCCATGGCAGGAGTTTTTGGGCCTAGATTATGCGCCACTACCATTTGTACTAGCAGGGTTTATTGGTGGATTCCTTTGTCCTGATCATAGGTCAAAGGGATTCTCTGTGGGATGGAGGCTGGTATTAGAGGAGATGGTCACACAGGACCGAAGATTTTCATGGGGATCAGCTATGCTGGCCCATCTGTACAGGGGCCTACATGAGGTGGTATACCTCGGTTATGGCAGTTTGTCAGCTGGCATGACACTGTTACAGGTATGGTGCTGGGAGCACATTCCAGCGGTGAGGCCAATAGCAGATAGAGACAGGCTCATGGGATGCACATATGCGTATGGATACAGGGGTCTAGTTGTCCAGCGCAAGCTAGGCAAACTAAAGCATTGGAGGAGAGTGCTTGATGATATAGATACGGTCACCTGGCGACCGTATACAGGATGCGAGGTGTGGGCAGAGGACAGGCTGGAGATGCCCTTTGTTTTTATGACTACATACCTGATCGGGAGGACCCCGTTTGTGATAGAGAGGTTTGTGGTGACCCGAGTTTTGAGACAGTTTGGGCGCCAGTAGGGTATTCCACAGGGAGCGTGCCTATATGCACGCTGGAGGTAGGATGTAGCGGATTGGGGCCCGACCATTGATAGTGCAGTGGCGGTGGAGAAGTTTGTTGGGTTGGTGGGGTAGATATAGGATTATGCCTCGGAGATTTAGGATGCAGGCATGACCGATGATTTTGCCAGATTGTTTGCAGCACGGGCGGTAGCCAGGATATCAGATCCTAAGAAGATGAGGCCAGCTTTTGATTCCGATGAGGAGGGAGAGGGAGATGATGATGATGATAGAGAGGATGGAGGAGATGGACGAGGGAGAGGAGCTAGAGGGAGGCGGGGAGGTAGAGCTAGGAGAGGAGATAGGGGTGTGGAGAGAGCGGTGAGATAGGGGGTGATAGACAGGGGGAGAGGTGGATTGGCTATTGGAGCCGGTGGAGAGGGGAGAGTGGGGGAGGTGCTAGCTGCAGTGGGGGGTGTTGATGAGGCGAGGCGACCAGCATAGAGGAGGAGGATAGATGTGCTCCCACCTCCAGCACCGAGGACAGGCCGAGTAGGAGGAGTTTCCCCTGCACAGGTACCACTACGGGTTTGGGTCCCTACACATGTTGAGGATGCACAGATCTGGACCCTACAGGTGACTGTACAGCAGCTGCAGGCACAGATTTTGACATATCAGCGGCAGATTTCACAGTTGACCACTGAACGGGACATCGAGATAGAACAGAGGGGGGGAGCGGAGGAGCTGGTATCTAGCATGTAGAGAGCAGTGGCGGGTGGTCCGATGAGAGACACCCTGAGAGAGCTAGCATTGAGAGCTCAGGAGGCGGAGTACTATCGGTAGCACTATGAGGCTGCGGTACCCAGGGACCGGCGAGTACAGAGCTTTACATAGTCGACATCCAGTCGATCTCAAGATACTGGGTCGCGGTCTGAGAGCCAAGGTGTTACAGGGCCACCGAGACAGGACCCTCCTGGGGATCCAGGGGCGCGTGCATCTGGAGCTAGACCATCTCCGTCAGGGGATAGTCATACTTGAGAGACGTGATCTCTTTTGTATTTTTGAGCATTGTTATTCTTTGTACTGGACACAGTGTTGATACATTTTGTACCTTGTGATCATTTTTGAGATATATATATATACGGCACCAATTTCTCTGATCATGTGGTGTGTTTATATGGATGCATGTTATGTGGGTTATTTCTTCATGATGATGCAATGTTTAAATATATGATATAATGTATGATGCAGGATGTATGTTTTTATATGCTGTGAGATGTATCTTGAAAATGAGATGTATGATTGGATATGCTGTGAGATGTATCTTGAAAATGAGATGTATGATTTGATATGCAACTAAATGTAAAAGGATATGCAAACATGTTAAATGATATGCAACTAATTGTAAAATGATATGCAACTATGTTAAATGATATGCAACTATGCTTTTGGTAGCATCCTCATTTTGTATTTGCCATCCGATATAGCCATATGTTGTTTGCTTTCTTTTTAGGTATCATCATTAAGCATTGATTTGTTTAGGATATGTTGAAAATTTATACAAGCATAATGGTATAATTGAACCATAATGACCTGAGAAAAATTTACATGATATTTGATTTTGCAAGATAGTACAAGCGTCAAGGTATAATTGAACCTGGACGACCTGAGTGTGTATTGCGTAAACAGACAAGATTAAATCATTTGTATGCATGAAATAGAATCAGGCCTTTAGTGATATTCGATGTATCATGTCTTGAGGCAAGTATTCACACAGTACAAGTGATCACCTCCCAGACAGAAGACTAAGAAAATATTGGAAGTTCCTCATGATCTCTAGCTTTGAAGCATTTTAGTGAGACAAGGAAAAGAATCCAATAATTCAAAAAGTTCAAATGCAAAACTAGTCAAGATATTATGTTGTAATGCAACATCCAGTACTTCAGAAAATCATCCATCCTTGGTATTTGTGTGAATTGTTTTGTTTTGTGATGAAGCGTAGTTTTTGGTTTGTTGGATGTCATGCTTTTGAGTTTTGCAAATAGCCTTGATGTCTTGAATGTTTGCAATATTGAGACGATTTGAATGCCCCTAGCTGAGTGTGCCTCTTGATGTGAATATGTACAATGATTTCCAAGCCATGCTGTATTTGTGGTAAGAGGATATATATGGATAAACCAGGATAGTGACTACGCTAAGTATATCCTGAATGGATATTTGTTGAGTGTCGGGCGATGGCCGATAGTGTTTGTACGGATAAAATGGTATGGATATAGATAGAGGAGCCATTTTTTCACAAGAGCACCTATTTACCAGGTTTTCACCATTTGTTTTTATTGTAATTTATGTTTTTGCTTTTTCTGGATTTTTTTGATTTTTTTGCTTGTTTTGGCTTTTTCCGTGCACTAGGCCACTTAAGTGTAGTATTTCTTCAGATGGATGTTGTTAGTTGGTTCATCAAGCACATCTCCTTCTGAAGTTGTTAGCTAATAGGCACCTGATCCATAGACCGATATGATAACATAGGGACCCAACCAGTTAGGTTCAAATTTCTCTTTCTTTTCCCGATCTTGCTGATTTCTTGGATTTTCTTTGAGGACTAGGTCACCAACTTTGAAGTTGCGGGGGATGACCTTGTGATTGTAGCTCCTGCACATGCATTGTTGATATGCTTTGAGATGAGTATAAGCATGCTGATTTCTTTCATCTAATAGTTCAAGTTCTTGCAGTCGGTTAACTCAATACTCTTCATCTAGGATTAAGCCTTTCAAAGAGACTCTGAGAGATGGGATTTCTACTTCCAGGGGTAAAATGGCTTCTGATCCATATACCAATGAGTATGGTGTTGCTCCTATAGGTGTGAAGATGTTGGTTCTGTATGCCCAAAGTGCTGGATTGAGTTGGACGTGCCAATCTTTGCCTGCATCATTTACTGTTTTCTTAAGGATTTTTAGGATAGTTTTGTTAGATGCTTCTGCTTGACCATTTCCCTGTGGGTAGTATGGTGTAGAGAACCTATGTTGGATTTTGAATTTTTCACATAGTTCTTGGACATCTTGATTTTTGAAAGGTCGTCCATTATCTGTGATGATTGAACTTGGAATACCATATCTGCAGATCAGATAATTGAGGATAAAAGAGGCAATTTGTTTCCCTGTCACTATGGTCATGGGAACTGCTTCTATCCATTTGGTAAAGTATTTTGTTGTTGTTATAATGAACTTGTGTCCATTTGAAGATGAAGGATGAATTTTTCCTACTAAGTCCAGTCCCCACTGACAAAAGGGCCAGGATGTTGTAAATGGCTGCAGTTCCTGTGCTTGAGCATGTATGATATTACCATGGATCTAGCATTTAAGACATTTCTTAGCGAAGTGATATGAGTCTTTCTCCATTGTAGGCCAGTAGTATCCCATCCTTAGAAGCTTTTTAGCAAGAGTAGTGCCACTTGAATGTGTGCCACAAATACCTTTGTGAAGCTCATGTAAAGCAAAATCGGAATCATTACGATCAAGGCAATGAAGAAGAGTACCATCTAGACCTCGACGATACAAAGTATCAGTGGTAATGGTGTAACAGGTAGCTTGTCGGATAAAGTTACATTTTTGGTTATGGGATTGGTCAATTGGTAAGATATTGTGCTTGAGGTAGTCGTATATCGGTCCATATAACAGAGAATCTGAACCAGTCAAGGCATAGATAACCTGGGATTCAGAGTGGTCATAGGCGAGGGAGAACAGTTGCTCTACCAGGAACTCGTAATGACTCTGTTGCTCTGGAATTTGTAATAGTGAAGTGATAGTAGCCATTGCATCGGCTGCTTTATTGTTCAATCTCTGTATTTGCTCGAAGGTGATGTGCACAAAATATTGTTTGAAGTCATCCACCATTTGCTTGTAGGGTAGTAGCTTGTCATCTTTTGTCTGATAGTTGTTGTTGATTTGATGGACGACCAGTTGCGAGTCCCCATAGACTTTTAACTATGTAATTTTCCATTCTACGGCCATTTTGATACCTATAACCAATGCCTCATATTCAGCCACATTATTTGTGCAGGGAAACATAAGCCTATATGATCTTGGTATAGTGTGTCCTTCAGGAGTGATGAATAGAATGTCAGCACCTGAACCATGTTATGTATAGGATTTGTCAAAGTATAGGGTCCATTGTTTAGTAGAAAGAGCAAGAACGTCCCTATCTGGAAATTCAATCTCCATGGTGTGTTTGCCTGGTAGCGGTGCTTCAACCAACTGATCTACAATTGCTTGTCCTTTGATGGCTCATCTTTCTGTGTATTGGATGTCAAATTCACTGAGAATCATGCCCATTTAGCCAATCGGCCTGTAAGAGCTGCTTTACTGAGTAGATATTTGAAAGGATCAATTTTTGCAACTAGCTTAATGGTGTGTGCTAGCATATAATGTTGGAACTTTTGAGATGCGAAGACCACTGTTAGGCAAGCCTTTTCAATGAATGTATAGTTGAGTTCATAGCCATTCAATGTCCTACTGATGTAATATATAGCCCGTTCCTTCCCTTTTTGATCTTCTTGTGCCAATAGTGCCCCCAGTGATATATCTGTTGTTAAGATATATAGGATGAGAGGCTTTTCGGCGACTGGTGGTACTAGAACTGGTGGATTCATCAGGTACTGTTTGATTTGGTAAAAATATTCTGCACACTTAGTCTCCCATCTGAATGGTACATTTTTGTGTAGTAAATGGTTAAATGGTAGAATTTTATCTGCTAGCTGAGCGATGAATCGCCTGATTGATTGAAGTCATCCTTGTAGAGATCTGAGTTGACTGATATTCTTTGGTGGTGGCATGTCCATAATGGCTTGTACCTTTGCTAGATCTACTTCAATACCTTTAGCTGAGACAATGTAGCCTAGTAACTTGCCTGATGTAACCCCGAAGACACACTTCTTAGGGTTGAGCCTGACTTGAAATTTCTCCAATCGATCAAAGATCTTTGTTAGGATGCTGAGATGTTCTACTCTGGTGAAGGATTTAGCGAGTAAATCATCCACATAGTCTTCCATAAATGTATGCATCATGTCATGGAATATTGTTGTCATTGCTCTTTGATAGGTGGCCCCTGCATTCTTTAAGCCAAAAGGCATAACATTCCAACAGTACATTCCCCAAGGACAGGTGAAGGTGGTTTTATCTTGATCTTCTGGGGCTATTTTGATTTGATTATAGCCTGAGAAACTGTCCATTAGTGAGAGCATTGCATGGCCTGCTATGAGATCTATAATTATGTCGATATTGGGTTGAGGAAAGTCATCCTTTGGACAAGATTTGTTGATGTCTCTGAAGTCAGTGCATATTCTGATACTACCATCTAGTTTTGATACTAGACTGATGTTGGAAATCCATTCTGCATAGTCAATGGGTCGGCTGAATCCGACGTCTAATAATTTCTTTAGTTCAGTTTTGACCATGAGTGCCACCTGTGGATTGATTTTTCATAGCTTTTGCTTGACTGGTTTAACTCCTGAAGAGATGGACAAGTGATGCATGATTAAGTGTGGATCCACTCTAACCATATCAACATATGACCAAGCAAAGTTAATTTGTTGTTCTTTAAAGAAAATGATGAATGCTGATCTTTCTTCCTTTGTCAGAGATTCTACAAGGTGTAGGTTTCTGATTGCTTCCGTGGTACCAATGTTGATTGATTGAGTGGGCTCAATCAATATGGGTGATTGCTCATGAAAGTGCTCAGGAAGAGTGTTAAGTCTCCCATCGTTAGGTGCCTTAAAAAGGTTTTCACCCTTAGATGCGTCCTTTATTTTTACTTTTTTGTGATCTAGAGCTGCCATTGACTAGTTTCCAACATCAGATCCTTTATTTGGTTCATTTTTGCGACTAAGAGACTTGGCACTCCCTAGTTTGTAGACATCGTTACGTTGTTCACTGGTAGAACCTGTTTCCGGATTTACGGTACATAGGTAATGGATAATAGACTTATCATCTGGGAAAATTGGTAGATCATGGATTTTAGGTTCATCCCAGTCGATGAGGTCAGGAAAGACAGGCGGTAAGGAATCATTAGGTGGATCAAGTTCGGCTACTGTGAGGGTTAGGACAGAGTTTTCATCGTGATTGTTCTTGGTTTTAAAGAAGTCCAGGATTTCATCGAGGTCTTCGATGGATTTATCTTCTACATAGACTTGTTCATAATGTTTCTGTTCGCTTTCCGTGGCGTCATAGATATTCTACGGTCCAAATTCAAGATGTCTATCTCTTGCGCTATGTTCTTCTTGAGAAAAAGATATAGAATCAGTATCATTAGGGATATCTGTAGTAGAAAATGAGCAGGTACCCCATTCATATTCATTGGAATCAGTCTCCGAGGCATCATCCCAGATTCTATCAGTGTTGTAAACTAGTATGTTGTATGGTGAAAACAAATTTTTGATGATAGATACCATTTTGATAGTTTTTGTTGATTTTGTGTCAGATCCGTCTTCTATTTTCTATATTTGTTCATAGACTGTGCTTCTTCTGGGAGAAACAAAGGTATCCGGAGATGATTTTATTGTTTCTTGAGATATTGGTGCTTGAATATGAGCTACTACTGCAGATATGGCCCTTTTGTGTTTTAGAAACTTTTCCTGATGTAACTTCTGATCCTGACGTTCCCATGCCTTGCGGATTGTTTCTGTTGATTCAAAGAGTGCTTCCTGCCAGGATTCTTCTTTGTACTTCGTCTTTACTTTCCATTGAGGTTTTGTAGTTAGGTGGGGTGGCCTTTTTAATAGGAAGGTGAGCTCACAACCCAAGCCTGCTTTGTTTCTATTGGGTTGTGAAAGAAGATTTATAGGTTCAGTGACTCCTTCCTTGTGTTTCCCAATAGGTCCTTTACCGTCATATTCCATTTGCTGCATGATTAAGTATCATTTTTCATATAGGTGTGTAGGTAGAACAATATCTAGAACAGCTGCTCTATTATCTTCTTTCTCATCTTTGTATAACCAGCTAAGAATATCCTTGTCTTCTGATTCATGTGCCAGAGTGCCCAATTGGATGAAGGTACCATCAAATTTGGTGATGGGCTGAGTGACCAGATGTGTCGATGTAGTAGGCAATCCATGAGATCTAGGTGATGTTGGTAATTTGGCCAAACATAAAGGCTCCAAAGAGTATTCTCCCATACCTTGGTCTTTGATTTGCATTGTCTATTTGAAGTCTCCCAATAAGGAGTTGGATTTTGCTGTTTGTTGATCTAATGTTGAAGATCGCTGCTTTTCTTTATTATGAGGAACCAAACTATCTTGGGCTGCCCCCATTGCATTGCAATGTTGAAATGGATTATGATCAGCAGATATGGAGACTTCTTGTCCGTCATAAAGAAATTTGACACACTGGTGATACGTAGAAGGTACTGCTTGCATTTCATGTATCCAGGGTCATCCTAACAAAATATTGTAGGTGAGATCAATATCTAAGACCTAACATATAGTAGCTTTTTGCACTGGTCCTACTTGAATGGGTAATATCACAGTTCCTTTAGAGGACCTTTCCTCATCATCATATGCCTTTATGGTGATCTTCTTGCAGGGATCAATAGATTCTTCTGAGAAGCCTAATGCACGGATAAGCTTTAAAGTACATATATTAAGTCTGGCTCCTCCATCTATTAGGACTCTTTTTACTCGGTGTTTGCAAACAATGACTTCGATATGGAGAGGAGTATTATGCGGATGGCTTAAGGAAGCATCGTCATGTTCTGAGAAGGTGAGGTTATGAGGTCTAGTCATATGGGCCACCATGGCTTGAAATCTATCTGTATCCAAATTTTGAGGTACATTGGTTTCCAATAGCGCTTGTTCTAATATGTCTTTGTGCTTTGGTGATAGTTTCAACAATTCTTGTATAGATATCTGTGCTGGAGTTTTATGGAGTTGGCTAACCAAGTCATATTGGATTTTTGGTGTGGTAGTCGTAGGTGCAGTATGTCCTTTCAAGACATATTTCTGAGTTTGGGTTGTTACATTAACAGATTCATGATCCCGCTTATCTCAGATGGTGATGACATTTACTTGATGATCTTCAGATGATATGTGATTTATGGTGTTGTTGTAGATATGGTTGACACGAGCTCCACGTGTATCATCTGAGGTTGAAGCTCCATCTTTGTAATTTGGAAGAGGATTTTTAAAGGCTCCATGATCACCATTTGTTTTGAGACCATCTATTGTTAAGTCACCTTGATCAATCATATCTTGCACCACGTGTTTTAACCTCATGCAATCGTTCGTCTGATGACCCTTGTTACGATGGTAATCACAATAGTGTGAATCATTCCACCAAGGTGGTTTGATTTGGGGTTCATAGTTGCTGATTGGAGGCAAAGAAAGAATCTTGTCTGCCAAAAGTTCTCTGAATGCTGATTCTAGTGATTGCCCTAGTGGTGTGAAGATACGCTTTTGAAAATTGTTTGTGTTGTTGCATGAATTGTTGTGAGGTCCTGGATTCATGTTTTTGCTTTGAGTATCATTGGTGTTGTTTGTGTTAAGTTGTCCTTGATCGGTGTTTGGTGCTTATGTGTTAGCATTTGGATTAGCATTCTTAGGATTTTTCGTGTTTTGAGGATTTCCGGATAATGCGAGCATTGGTTGTTTAGATTTGGGATCATATGATTCATTGTTGCCTTCATTTTTGTTTCGAGTCCGAAATCGAGATTTGTCAAGGTTGGTGTTGTTCTGGTTATTGTTTTTTGATGAGTTTGTTCCTTCCTTGTAGAATTTGAGTGTTCCCTTTTTCACACATGCTTCTTCTACTTGAATGCCATTCTCAATTAATTTAGCGAAAGATGGTATGCATTGAAGTTTTAGTCTATAACTCATTTCACTATTCAAGTTATCGATGAAGATTTCCATTTTCTCCTTTTCGGGAATATCTCGAGGATATCTGGATACCATACGTCGCCAGCGTTGAAGGAATATAATGAATGTTTCATTGTTCTTTTGTTTGGTATTGCAAACATCTAGCATGGTTATGGCATGTTGGATGTTGTAGGAATATTGGGTTATGAATTTGTTAACCAATTCATCAAATGATCTGACAGGTGGTGTAATTTTGGATAGTCATTCCATGGTTTGCCCTCCCAAGCTTCTGGGGAATAACCTCATCAAATAGGTGTCATCATGAGCAAATTCAAGGCTCATTGTGCAAAATTCTCTAACATGATCTCGGGGATCACTTTTCCTATCATATTTATCAAATTTGGGAATGTCTAAGTTTGGAGGAAAAGGGATCATGTTTAATCTTCTATCAAATGGATAAGGACATATTTCATTTAAAGAGTATCGCACTGTTGTCCCTTGTTGCATATCCTGTATTTGCCTTTGCAAAATTTGCATTTGTTGAGTAAGGGCAGCCAAAGGTATGTTGTCTTGTCGAGGGAAAAGTTCTTCCCTTGTATTTGTTCCCAGCTGAAAAGGTGTGGTAAATGGTATATTTTGCTCTAGTGTTTCTAGTTCGGGTATACGCATTTCTGGTATACGTTGTTCTGGAATGTGTTGCTCAGGTATGTGTTGTTCAAAGTTATGGGTTTCTTCTTCTCTTTGTTGTTCTTGATATGCATATTGTCGAGATCCATTTTTAAAGATGTTTCAATCTAAATCTTCAGGAAGTTTAATGCCTTTACTTGTAAGCATGAGCAGATATTTTTCTTTGTCATTTTCCATGAGATTTTCTACAAGCTTTTGAAATGAGGGGTTTTCCTGACATTCTTGAAGAAGTGCTTCAGAAATTTCAGGTTCTTCTAAGTGTGGAACTTCAAAAGGATTTGACAATCTTTGATTCATACTAGACTCGACGTGTGTCTCACTTTGTTGGTTTCTTTGAGAGCGAGTAACAGGCATTTTAGTAGAAACTTTCAGTGATAAAAGGGACAAAAGCCTCGTTGATATGTTGTTCGGGGCTGGGTGGTTCTGGTCGAGGTGTGTTATAAGTGATACACTCGTCGGGAAAGAATGCTGGATTGATTTTTCTACCACGGTTTATGATTTGATTAAAAGTAGACTTTTGACAGTAGGTTCTTGTCTTCAAGGGTTCTTTGTCAAATTTGTTGGATTTGTTTTGGATATAACATTTGACGTAATGAAGGAATACCTGATGAGATTTGAATAGTTGATGATTGATGTATAAGAACTTGTTTCTCTTGATGAATTTGGAAAAACTAGGTTGTTATTTCTTCAACGTGATGTTATGATAAAGGTTCTTTCTTCTCAGAATATGAGGATTAGTCATGCATGAGTGATCAATGGTTTCCTTTGATTTGTTTGGATTTAGTTGATCTTATTTGAAAAATTTCAAATCTTACTTTATCAAAGTGAAGGTTTAGATGCCCCTTCATGACAAAGTGTGTCAAATGATATGGATAAAAGTCTCCCGATATGGAAACTTGATTTGACAACTTGAAAAATTTAAACAAGTGTTTTTGTGAGATAAAATCCCTAAGATGGTAAAGGATTCTGTTGATACTAATGATGAGGTTTCCAGATTATGATAAGATAGACATGTTTTATCATGTGATTCGTTTAGAATTTTACAATGTTTGTTTTGACACAAATTAGCTCAAGAAATAGTCTTAACAATTTGTTTTTGCTATTCTTGTTTGATGAAAAATGATGTTTGATGAAGAAGTCTTCGAAAAATGTTTTCAAAAATTTTAAAATTCCTCACTGTCTTGCCCTCTATTTTTGTGTCTTAGATCATGAGCTAAAACATAGCTATATGCGCTACAAAATTTACCCCACGCACTAAAATAATGACCACATGCGCTAGGCTGCCCCCAGACACACGCTAATGTTTTCAATGTTAAAAAATGTTTTCTATTTGTTTTGAAAAATCTATGCGCTACCCTGGGCCTGCAACGCGCTAACCTGTGAACCTGATGCGCTAATGTTTAGCCTCCACGCGCTAAGCTGATGCTTCCACGTGCTAGACTATTTCTTTGATGCGTTAAATGATTTCACACTGTTTTGCCTTGAGATGAAATGCTATTGTTTGGAATCGACATGCTAATTTGATGTTTTGATGCGTTAACAAAAAGTCTGCACGCGCTAAGAAGTTGCTCTTATGCGTTAAACTGCCATGATTTTTCCTTTGGTTGGTTTGTTGCAAATTTTGAATTTTTGTCATGAATTTTTCAAGTTTGATGGATGATTTTCTAAAGTAGTAAATGCAAGCACGGCACAAAAAGTACAACCATTTTGCCTAATCTAACAAAAAGTGTATGTTTTGCGAGGATGTGTTCAAATCCCCAATGTTTTAATAGGTTTTGATACAAATAATACACTTCAAAAAGACTCTTTAGTCAAGGGTCATAAATAACATCATAGCCCACTAGTCTTGATACTCCGTCAGCTCAAACAGCTGTGTCACCCCCTAGAGGGCGCCCGTTTTTTTGCCTTTTGCCAGAAATTAACCCAAAGTGAATTGCTTCACAGTTGAGTAGTTATCTTGGGAGATATATGGTGAGTAATCTTGGGGGTAGATTCTTCCCCACCCTTGCACTATGATGTTATAAATGTCTGGTTACTGACTCGGTTCAAAGCTTCTATTTCTATGGTTCGTAATCAGGCTTCCCATTTGGCCGTCAGTGATAAACTCCCTCAGGAGGCTTCCCAACCTTTAGAACAAAGGCTTTACGTATCTCAAAGATACTAGGGGAAGGCTAATCGCTGCGCGCAACCATTGAAAAGGACTTTCGTCACTTTCCACGTTTGATTATAGTGGGTTGGAATTCTTGGCGTCAAAGTCGTTCCCCACTTAGGTCGTTCCCTTGACACTGGCCATAAACGGCTTTAAGAGTTGATTTCAACTCCTCGGGAAGGCAGGCCTATTAAAGGATTTAAATGCAGTATGACTGAAAGCGTAAGAGTAGGCTGGCTTTTTGATCACCCAGTTAAGGGGAGAGCATATACCTTCTACTTTCGAGACAAAGCAAACAAAGTTATTTTTATCTTTCAAGTCAATGATTTTCTAAGATCTATATGGAGATTGTTGCTTCATGAAAACATGGTGTTCTTTTTATTTCCTTCAAAGCAATGATTTTCTAATCTAGGAAAATAATTTGGTCAACAAAGCAAAATTTCGATCTTGGTGGTCAACAAAAGAAATCGATAAAAGTGGAAGGACTTCCCTCTTTGATTTCAAACAAAAAAATTAAAGTGAGGTTCCTTTTTCTTGCAAAATGTAAAATTGATCCTTTTAAGCACCAAAGGATGGTGATATTCTTTTTACCCCTTTCTTGCAAAAATAAAGCTTGTTTTGTTCCTTTTAGAACCCAAATTGAGAAAGTTTTTCCTAGAAAAAGTAAGAAAAGATTAATGTTGTGGTTCGTTTTACAGCCCAAAGTAAGGTGAGTTCAATTTTATCCAACAAGAATTAAAATGACTCTAAATTTTAACTAACTTAACTAAGTTAGCAAAAATCTAAAACTATTTGTAATTCTGCAAATAAAATCCAGCTCTACCTACAAGAAATTGTCAGAGTCCTGCAAAAATTCCAATCAAATAGTTAGAAAAAACTGGATTTTGGTGGACTTCTACAAGTCTAAATTTAATTTCGGTTACAATTTTAAATTTTTGCCTTCTGTCTGTGATGCACTACAGAAAGGACTGTACGCGCTACAATATAACCTAGATGCGCTAAAATAATGTCCCAATGCACTACACTATTTACTGGATGCGCTACTCTGTGCGTCGACAGCGCTGCTCTATTTTTCTCCCGCGTTGAGACCTACAAAGAAATTAGTGATTTGATGCGCTAAAAGATGGACTTCATGCACTGGATGATGGACTCCATGCGCTAGACTATGAACTGAATGTGCTATCTGACAGACCCGAAGCGCCAAACTATTTTTCCGATGTGCTACTCTGTTTTTCTTCCGCGTTGATACCTATAGAAAAATATTAGTGGAAGTCATGCACTAAAGAAAGGTCTTCACACGCTAGAGTATAGACTCCACGCGCTAAATAGTAAGCGGGGTGCACTAGACTGTTGATCGGATGTGCTAAACAGTCAACTTAACGCGCTAATTCATTTTTCCCGCGTGCCTACAAAAGTGGTTAAATTTAAAAACTGATTTGATATATGGGGTTGAGCCCTACGGTGGGCGCCAGAAATGTATGCGGGAAAAGCGGGCTGATAGAACTCAATATGTAAAAAATGTTCCAAAATACCTGTCCACACACACACAGAGGACTTCTTGGTGCAAGCTATGGAGTGATGAAGTATCACTCAGCTTCCCAAGGTTGGTCCCATGGTTCTCTATCTCACAATGTCCCTCAAACCAATGTTTTTGCTCTCAGATCACTGAGCAAAATGGTTTAGGGATGGCAAATGCAAGAACAAGGGATGCTTTGATAGATTTTAGAATGAAATGCATCCTAAACTATGCATGATTCTTAAAATGCAATAAACTAGATTATAAGATGACAAGGTTAGTATAAATACTATCCTAACATGATATATTAGTTCAATGATTTAAGCTAATGATAATAAAGAAATGTAAGGCCTTCCCCAAACCAAGCTTTGATTTACTTAGTTGACCATGTTTGACCTATTAATAAATGCTTTATAATTCAATAGAATGGACTGTGTTAGGCGGATAGGTTTGTGAGAAAAATAATTGAACCAAGTTATAGAGTTATCACACCTAGTGGTGTACTTTTGATGTGTTATGAAGTTGAAATCCTAAAAGACCCATTGATTGGATAATCTTGATTTAACATATGTTAGCTATGTCTGGATGTAGAACTTATATGATTTTGTGATTGGGTAACATTTATGAATGTGGATGCTTCATTTATATGCTTTATAGATACAGAACTCTAGATGATCCTAGAATAGGATAAATTTGAGAGGAGGTATGTCATTATTGGATTTGCAGGACTTTACTATGATGATAGGAATAGGAATGCATGTTTTAATGAATGGATCAAAATTATGTGAATGATAATAATTGTTATGTGGAGTTATTTGGATGACAAATGTATTGGTTGATAAATGTATATTGTATGCAGAGTGGTTGTAGTGCATTATTATTCAGGTGTTTTATATTATATGAGATTATTTGGAAGTACTAATGTGTAAATTGAGTTGCGCAGGAATTATCCATGTGACCATGGAAATATTACGGAGAACCAAACCTAGACTTATGTATGTTCGTAAGCCAGGGGTTGTCTATTTGGAGAGACAACACCCCATTTGTGTTGTATTTTATTCGTAACAGTGTATGCTGCATGAGTGTTAAGTGTCATTTAAATTTAATGTGTAAAACCCATAAGAGACGATTTCGTGTTTTAAATTATAAAAATGTTTTATTTGTGTCACTTGACACATGTGTGGATTTAAGTTTAAATGTTTTATTTTTGTCTCTTGGTGGGAAAGTGTTCAACTATAGCTCTTTCAAATAATATAACATGTTGTCATAAATACCTTGGGAAAGGAATCTTTGGAGAGGTCAACATATGTTTGACCCGAAAATAAACTTCAGAGGGGTTTAAAATGGGTTAAATGAACACCTAGTGGTAGTTTAACAGGGTTTCCTAAAGCCCATAAGGTATACCTAGGGGTTAGGGGTAATTTTAGGCAAGTTTCTACTTTTAAGTGACCTTTTTGACACTTTAAAAATTGGCTTTTCTGAGTTGTGCAAAAATTGAAATTAGAAGTTTGATCTAATTGAAAACTTTCCTATTCGAATGAAAGTCTTTTTCCCATTCTGTCTTACTTTCCTTTTTGGTTTTTAGAAACTTGTGAGAACTCAGAGAATGAGCTTATTAAGCAAGAATTTGAAAATTTGAGGGTAATCACCCACTCTCCATTTTTGGAGACAAGAGAATTTTGTAAAGAAAAGATAGAAAATTGGTTTTGAGAATTTTAGCTAAGGGTAGAAAGAGAAGAACCGTGGAATTGGGCTGCTCATCCTCAACAAAACTAAACTACCTTTTGGGTAGATTAGGTTGGTCATATTCATCATATAATGGATTTCTTATTGCATATGTTTGTAAGTAATGTTTGTGAAAAAGAGATTTGTTTCCGTGCATGTTCTTTTGGAAATTTATTTGGTATTTTGTTTTATACTTTGTTTTGTGTTTGGGAGTAATCAAGATCTCCTACTCTTGGGAGAGAGGAGGATCTTGTGGGTGGTAGAAGTGATAGCCCTCGAGTGAGAGACTCTCGTTATGAGAGCGATCACAAGGGAATTTGTGTGACCCTTGCTACATGGCTTGTTTATGCATTGGGGGTCATAAGGAGGGAAATAAGGCATGAATGCCTTGGGGGGGCATAAGGAATAAAGGGCTGATTATGTTATACTTGATGTATTTTGTTTGCCATGAGGTGGCTATTTGTTTGGCCATACTTGTAGTCTCCTCAGGGTACTTGGTCCACTACCACCCTTGTAAGGACATCACAAATGTGTGGTGTAGTGTAGCCCGGGTTGGGAGTGTGTTTTGAGTTTGTGAGTATTTTGTCTTCTGTGTTGCATGCTTGTTACCTGTCTAGGGCTTGGTTCTCCGAGCTCGAGGGTGGCTACTAGTTAGCCTAGGCTGGGAGGTGAGCACTCCATGGTCATAGCCTATGTTTTATTTACAGGTTTGTTGGAAGAAAGGAAAGAGGACAAGTAGAGGTTGTTGGATTTCAGTTGTTACAGAAAAGATGTGGAAATGGAATATATATGTTTAAAGTAGCAACATTGTAATAGGAAATTATGTCGTATCTATCTTTCGAAAAGAAATGTATCACATGTTTGTAAGAGCCTCACTGAATAGAAATGAGAGATCCATTAGTATTGAAGGTTATTTCGTAATTTGATGTACCTTATAGAGATGAAATATTGTTTTATGTGATACTAAAGAAATGAATCTGGATTTAGTTCCTAAAGATTTTCTGAACTTTAATAATTGTAGGTTATACAATATTTAGGAAAGAGAAATGAAATTTATTTTATCCCTTTATGCATATGAAATAGATTAAGGAAATAAAGAAATGATTTAATGATTGCATGCATGTTGTTTTCGAATATGAAAGTTCCAATTTAATTCCTATTGCACGGCTAAGTTTAAAAGATTCTAGATAAATTAAGTTGCAGAAATTAAAATCGCATATGTATTTGTAGGAATTTAAGTCTGGAAATTTAATAGTCTATCTAGTTTAATAATCACATATGTGTGTAGTTGCTGTTAAAATTTTCGTACTCTATTATTTATCTTTTTGCAGAAAATAAAATCTATACTATTCTTAGTGAATTTAATTCTGATAGTTACCTTATTTTTGGCAGAAAGTAAAACTATATTTAGATAAATCTAAATTATTTAGCCTATTTTTTATTAAAGCAACAAGGTTAGCAAAGAAAGAAATAATTTAAGTGCGTTCAAAATATGTTTATTTAAGTTTATATCTAGAATATATGTATATAAATAGAAAGTATATATATATATACATATATATTTATTTATAATCATATTTAACCCATATTTGTATTTATAATGTAAAAGATATATATATATATATTTATATATAAAAAATTATTTTAAAATAAAATATATTAAAAAATAAAAATAAATAAATAATTTTTTTTTAAAAATAGGGTTTCGGGCAGAGGGCCGAAACCCACTGTGTGAGCACACAATGGGCGGCACCAACGCCGACACTGTGTGAACACACAGTGAGCGGCCCGTGGACCACCACTGTGTGGGCACACAGTGGGCGGCGCCCGCACCGCCACTGTGTGAACACACAGTGGATGGCCCGCAGACCGCCACTGTGTGGGCACACAGTGGGCGGCGCCCGCACCACCACTGTGTGCGCACACAGTAGCGGCAGGGTAAAACCCCCGCGCCACTACCTCTCCCTTTTTTTAAAATAAAAATAAATAAACCTCGGCCACTCCACCATGGGTTTCGATTTTGATCGGCCCTGCAATGCGAGAAACTAAAAGTAAAACCCTAGCCCGGGTAGGGCTAGGGTAACATGAGAAAAGAAGAGTTTTTTTTTAAGAATATATAGGGTGTTTTATGATTTACATTTTAAGTTAGGGTTTGCATGCATGATTTGTAAATATGAAATAAACAAATATATATATATATATATATATAGAATTTGAAAATATGGATGAATAGGGCAAATTTTTAGACTAAATATTTTAATAAACTTATATATGCTTTTGATAATTAAATGGGCATGTTTTAAAAGGATGTATAAATTTTAAATGTTTCTGGAGTTCAATCTTATGAAAGATTTGGATGAAATTGGTAAATTAATTTTGGAGATCTAATTGGATGTTCATAAATAAATGAAATTATTAAATAATTAATATAAGAGGATAGTGTAGGGGCGTAAAGATTAATTCCTCTAAGTGGACTAAACCTTGTGAAACCTGTTAACCCAAGAGGGAACTTTTATTAGGTAAATTAACCATCTTAATGATGATTGGCACTTTAATTGTAATGGCTCCATTTGATAATATTAACGCAAATAAATAGGTTTTAGTATTGAATTAATAGAAGCCAATTTCTTTATAAAATTAAGTATTAAGGAGGAACGTAATTACAGGATGGAGGAAAATTGATATGTAATTAATATAGAACCAAGTAAATTATGTTAATGTCTAGTTAAGAGAAATGGTTAAATTTATGTTCTAATATTCACAAGTGAAATGCTAAAGACTTTGGAATGAATTTATATTCCCTTATAAATTTTATTCGCCCCACTTGATTTTAGGAACTATCATAAATTGTTATGTTAGTATTTAATATCAATTAATAATTTGTTAGAACCACATGTTAAGTTGTCATAACTATTTAAAGCGAATGAATGCATGTAATTATGGGTTTAAAAAAAAAAAAAATTGTCGGTTGTGTTTTGCCCTAAATTTTGGGCATGACAAGAAAGTATTCTAAACATGCATATTTAGACTAATTCCTAGTTAAAAGAGAGGCTAAATGATGAGCATAAGATGGGATATGAGAGCTTGAGTGTATTTGAGCATAAGTATGATACTACAAATTTGAAGGATGATCAAAATGGAGGAATGAGAGCTCTATTTATAGAAAAAACAGGGCAATGGATGGTCAGGATTGAAAGAGTTGATCAAGGGTTGAGTTTGAAAGTTGGGGATCCATGTTTGCAATTTGCACCAATGAAATGGTGATAAGTGTCAACATAGGGTTGGGTTGAGAGAAGGGGTTGGAGACATTAAATGCCTGAGAAGACCTTAGGGTTATCTAGAGATAAGGGTTAATCTTAAGTTAGGCTTACCCTAATGGATTAAGAGTTAATCCAAGGATAAACCCTTGTGCAAATGATTAAGAGATAATCATGGTCAAAGCATTAAATGCTTGATGAGACCCTTGGGTTGGATGAAGGTTGAGTTAAAAGAAATTCTTTAACCATGTAAGAGGGTTTGAGTTAACCATTAATGGTTATGAAAACTTTGGGGATTTAAATGGTTGAAGGCTTGAAGCCTTTAATGGTTATCAAAGACTTTGAGGAATTAAGTGGTTGAAGGCTTGAAGCCTTTAATGGTTATCAAAGACTTTGAGGATTTGAGAAGTGACCTCCCCTTGCTTAGGGATGTGACAAAGTTTAGAAGATGGGTTAGGCTAATTAGAAGCGATTAGAAGAGTCTAGAAGGAATTAGGAATAGGATTTAGGATGCAAGTGGGAGATGTAGGATTTTGCAAGTGGATGGAGGGATAATAGGATTTAATTGAATAAATGATTTAATTCAATTTGGTTCCAATTAAATAAATTAGATTTATTTAATTTGGGATAACTATTTAATTAAATTTAAATTTAATTAAAAGTGGATAGGGGGAATTTAATTGAATAAAATGATTTATTCATTAAATGGGTATAGTGAATTTAATTTAAATAAATTGAATAACTTACTTAATTAAATAGAGGAATGCGGGTATTTTAATTAAATTGGATTTAATTAAATAGAGAAATGAACATAAAATATTCATTTAGGAATATGGTCATTTTTATACGTCTACAATACCTACCAAAAGTCTTAGTCAAAGTGAGACCAAGAGCATTTGCAAAATTTGTTGGCATTACATTATCTGATGCTTCAGAGTCTATGACACAATTCCTTAACCTGTGACCATTAATTAATAATGGGATATAAAATGGTTCAATTTTCTTCGGAAGAGCAGGAGAAGTCACTAAGTTGTTTTGAGAAACATTGTGTTTCTGTGGAGGATTTGGCATATTATCCTTTTCTTTAACAAACTTTACCAGCCGGTCAAATTGATCTAGATTAGACCTTAAATATTCTACTTCGGACATTTGAGCTTTAGTTTTCTTTGCATGATCTATTATATCAAATTCTTGAAAAGAACGGATTAAAGATTGAGAAATATTTTCACTTTGAGGATTAGTATTACTTGGTGCACTAGTCTTCGACATAGCTACTAAAAAATTTGCAGAAGTTGAAGGAGCACTTACATGTTTTTCATTTGCATTATCTTTTCAAGGATTTGGAAAAGGCTCTCCATGCTTGGAAATAGTCACTGACAAGCACTAAGAATCTTTCACTTGTGTACAATCATCACTCTTTGCACTTGCATGAGATTGATTCACTTGAGTCTGTGAACGACTGAAAACAACAAAGACACTTCGTCATGTCCTTCTTCCTGCACATGGTCTTCTTCATATTGCACGTACCGAATGCTAGAGTCGCCTGTTGGAATTTTGATGATGTTTTGATTGCCATTGATGGACACACACTTTCTTGATGTATGAGTTATGCTCAACCAGTAACTAATCCAGCCAGTATTGTGTATTATTGAATGTATAGTCTTTAGACTATCGGTATTTTGCAGAAGATGTTTACCGATCATAGATTGACTTAAGAGCTCAAGCAATACAAAGGACCCCAAGTGGTTTGAGGAGCTCAAATGGTACGAAGGACCCGAAGCGGTTTGAGGAGCTCAAGTGGTATGAAGGAACCAAGCAATAGTTGACTTTTGATCAGAACACTATGTTCTACCAGTCTTCATTTTTGACAACCGATAATCGGTATATTGTATTAACCAGTATTACTCTGTGATGAGTTACCAACCGGTATTACTCTGTGATGAGTTACCAATCGGTATTTCTATAATGTGTGATGAGTTATCATCCACCAACACTTTGGCAGTGATTTTGTGTTGTGTTACCAAATGTGTCTAGATGCATTGAACCTAGGAACTTGTAGTCTAATTCTATTGGACCGACATGAAATCAGTTTCCTTTATAAGGACATCATGTCTAGGGTTTGCATGTGAGGTATGAGATAATGTGTATGAGAGATAGAAGATAAATGGTTATGTGCGATCATTGAAGATAAGATTAGGTCTGTATGAAGAGACAGTGTGGAGATATTGAAGACTGAAGTAATGTCGAAATGCATTAACAATGAGCTATCAAGGATCTAACTAAGAATACTGTGCTATTGCCTATATCATTCACTGGTTAATTACTAATATCTTTGACAAGTCTGAAACCCTTAACCGGGTAGGCCCAGCAAAGCCTTCGTAAATCCTCTAACAAGGTGGTTCACAACTGTGGATCTAAAATCCCTTAACAAGGTAGTCTTTTACAGGACTTATCTCCTAACAGAGATCTAGATTCCTAGCAGGATCTATTATGGTGAAGAACATTGTATGACCTTAACCGGTCTGACCTTAACCGCTCTGGTTTCTATTTTGCAGATAGTTACTTGTGAGTTTCTACTCACCTTGGTTTTTCCCATTTGGGTTTCCACGTCAAATATCTTGTGTTATGGTGATTGTGCTCTTGTGGGTGAATGATTTGTTTGCTATTTGGTTTGCATTTATCTTAACGGATTTATTAGTGAATCTGTTGCATCGATGATCTACTAAACTATTTAAGAGTTTGTTTACAGCAATTTTTGGTATACTAATTCACCCCCCCCCCCCACCCCCTCTTAGTATTCATCAATTGGTATTAGAGCCAACCATTCTATAAGTCTAACCACTTGGAAGGAGATATGGGGGAATACAGTGTGAGGGAACTTACTCATCATCTCACTCAGATTGAGAGAGCCTATGATGAACTCAAAGTCAAGTATAAAGCCTATTTGGCCAAGAGAAGAGAGCATGTTGAGAAACTGATGGAACTCACTAAAAATAGCTCTTTTGATGAAGCAGACATGGATGCCCTAGTTGAAGAAGTTGAAAAACTGAATGAATCTAAAGCCAGTCTGAGAAAAGAGTTGGAAGGGCTAACTATCAGAATGTGTCAAGAGCTTAAGAACAGAAGGAAAGCTAAAGATCTAGTAAAAGATAAAGATCATGAGATCTCCAAGCTGAAGAAAGAAATCAGTACCCTTACCACTCATCTCCAAGAGAGTAAAGTGGAAAAAGAAGAAATGCAAGGTGAACTAAACATGGCTATTTCTGAGAATGCAACCTTGATGGAATCCAATGCTGCTATTTCAAAGGAACTTACTGATTCAAAGGAGATACTTTCCAAATTCAATAACAGTACTACTAAGCTAGAGAAAAAGCTAGAATCGGCAAAACCAGTAAAGAATACCACTGGACTGGGTTTCTCTGGGTATGAGGAAGGTGAGACCTCTGGAACAAAAGCTGAAGCATCAAAGAAGCAACCGACATCCAAGGATAAAGGTAAGCAAAAATTTAAACCTGTTTGCTTTAATTGTCTCAAAGAAGGACATACTACCAATGTGTGTAGAAGCAAGGCCTACAACAATTTTCCTTATTTCCTAAACAATAAGCCTAGATCCAATAGATTCAATGGAAATTGTTATGCATGCAACAAGTTTGGGCATAGAGCATTTGAATGCAGGTCAATTTTGCACAACACTGGGAGACATCCTCCAAGGACTCAAGGAGTTATCCCGGAACCTTCTGTGAACCGAAATCCTAACCGATACAATACCTATGACCATCGGTCAGGTGGTTATCAAGGGGCAACTAGTTAGAGAGCAACCTGTTTGATCTGTCATGGTAGCAGTCACACTGTTGCAACATGCAGAAGGAAGAATGTAAGTATGAATAATGGACCATGGAGAACACCTAGAATGGTATGCTATCATTGCAACAAACTGGGACACACTGCCAGATTTTGCAGACTGAGAAAGAACTTATCAGATGATATACCGATCACTCTAGAAGAGAAGATTCATGTTGAAACCGTTCAAGTGGAAATGAATTAAACTTAGAAAAAGAAATCAGAAGAAGAGTCACAGGATGAATTGGTTTGTGCACCTAGTGTGGAAGTCTCTGAACTGGCAAACTGAGCTTCAGAAAAGCTTAGGGGGAACATATCGGTGGAATATTTTGAACCCCTAGTTTATATCGGTAAAGACCTTAACCTGTATATGTTACCTGTCAATCAGCAGAAGATTTGAAGCGGTAAAAGGCAAAATTAGGGTTTGTGCCCTAGAGGTGATGCATTTATTATGGTAGGGGAAAGTTTGTTTAAAAGGGATTTTCATCATCATTATCACTTATCAGTTTTTGAGAGAAGAATTTTCAAGAGCAGAGCGACAAAGAGCAATTCGTCTAGCGATTCAAAGTGAATTCAAAAAATCTTGTAGAAGAATTTAGAGATCTTTTTCAATCCATCAGTGAAGAACACTAAGCAGTAATCATACAACCAAAGTGGTGTATTGTGGGCGACATTGGCAAACCCTAAATTTTGGATTGTGAAGGTATTTCTTGAAATTCTCTCTTATCATGGCTTCTGCATCGCACTCTAGTACTAGTGCACCTGTAGATTAAGTCGAATTTATTCAAAGGAAAATGAAATACAATGCCCTATCTCAAATACCCGCCAGAGTTATTGTCGAGGAAGACATTTAGGGTATATTGACTATAAATTGGAAGACCTATGATCCCTAGTAATTCATTCCCAGCTAAGTTTGTTCTGTGGAGATGACAAGAAGATCAAACCTGAGTATAGTATCCTTGAAAAGATGAAACTACACAATGCGTTATATTTTCTGGAAGAGTTCACAGAAGATCATACTCACATCATTCTTAGCAGAGTGCACAACGATAAAATGTATCTTGAGCAGACGCATGACATCACACCAGAAGTAATTTATGTCATCGCCGGTTTCTGCAAAATTGGAGAGGTACCAGCCTTATCGAATGTCACCAAAACTGAAATGACAAAGCTCACCGGTTCTGTGAGTGACCAACGAACGATGACCGTCAACACCATTAAAGATGATCTGGTGAAATATGCTTGCATGGTGAATGGTTACCAGATGTTTTATGCCAGCAGAATGAATTATGTCCCTATTGCTGCGGTGAATGTCGCTTACAGGATGATCAAGAAAGACACTACATTTGACCTATGTACCTTTCTACATAAGCAATTGATGTTGAATCTGAAGTCCATCAAACAGGACAATTCTTCAAGGTTTAGGTTTGGCCAACTTCTGGTTGGCTTATTCTTTTATTTTCAAGGTTATTTCCCTGGAATAGGTGATGTGCAATGGTCTACTAACCTAACGGTCTCCAGACAAATTAAGGAAAATCTACAAGTAGTGGGAACTACATATCCTGAGGTTCTAAATAAATATTTTGATGAATTCAAGTGGAAGATGAGCCAGAGAATAAGGATATCTAGTGATATTTTGAAGAAGTATGAAGATGACATCTACTTCACAATAAGGATTGATGACTGTATAATGGAAGCAGTGAAACCGAGAAAGGAAGTAGTTGGCCCTATGGGCTATGAAGTGATGTATGACATGTTGATCGAGTATGCCTCTACCTTACGTGCCTCTCCACTGGATGCTAAGAAAAAGAGAATGGGTGCCTACTTAGAAAGGGTCACACCAGTTGAAGAAACAAAATAGAAAAACGACAAAGCAGTGCCATTAGTATCTACACCGGTTACCTCTACCAGTCTAAAAGTGACCAAGCAGTCACCAGCTAAGAAGAAACCTGAGAAGGTATTTGAGAGGAAGCGGAAAACCAAAACCAACTCACCAGAGTCAAAGGACACTGAACCGGAAATACAAACAAATAAGACAAGGCAATCAAGCAAGAAGGGGAAGTCTACCGGTAATGTGCCTGCAACTTCAGCACCGGTAAATATAGATATTTCCTCTTATAAGCCAATGACACATTGTCAGAGGACTCTAAAGAATATAAAGAGGAAAGTGCTTGATGATTTAAAGGAATATTTTGATGATTTTACTGATAGTGGGAAAGAAGAAGTAGAACAGGAAGTCATCAAATACTTATGTGTTAATGATCGGTCCCCATCTGAGATTAGATCGGTTACAATAGATTCTTTGTATAATTCTTTAGATAACAAGTGGCACATTGCCATTGAGAAAGAAGAGGAGATCAAGGATAAAAATTTTGCACAATACTTTCCTGATGCTTCTAATTCAGAATTATTTGAAATAATGGATAAGAACAAAGGCATCTTTTCATGAGAAGGAGAAGACTCAGGCTACTAGAAGGAAAAGCTTCTAAAGTGGAAAAGGACACACATATACAAGTGAAAGCTATTGTCAGAATACACCAAGTATCTGAAGCCAATAAGAAGGCTGAACAAGCACCAGACCTATCCTCAGACCAACCGGATGAAGTATTTGACAGTGAAGGTGAAAGAGTGACAGAACAACATATTTATGTTGATGCATTAGATAATGAGAATGTCACTCCTAACAAAGAGAAAGAGAAATAGGACAAAGCAAAGAAAGAGAAACAAGAAAAAGCAAAGAAAGAAAAACAGGACAAGGAAAAAGATGAAAAAGAGAAAAAGAAAGAGGAAGACAAGAGAAAAGAGGAAGAGAAAAAGAAAGAGGAAGATAAGAGGAAAGAGGAAGAGAAGAGGAAAGAAGAGGAGAAGAGGAAAGAAGAGGAGAAAAGGAAAGAATAGGAGAAGAGGAAAGAAGAGGAGAAGAGGAAGGAAGAAGAAAGGAAGAAGGAAGAAGAGAAGAAAAAGAAGGAAGAGGACAAGAAGAAGGAAGAAATGGAGAAGAAAAAACAAAAAAAGGAGAAAAAGAAGAAAGAAGAGAAAAAGAAAAAAGCAGAAGAGGAGAAGGAAGTAGAAAAGAACAAACAAGTAGAGACTCCTAAGGCAACCGGTGATCCAACCAAATAGGTTGATACCACTAGTCCTATTGATCTTCAATCAGCAGATGAGTCTGAGCTACTTTGAAGCATCAAACTTGCACAAGAGAGACTGGAAGCATTACGGAGGAAGAAAGAACAGGATGTCATACAAACTATGGTTGACACCCTTACCAGTCTGATTCCTGATACCAACCTCCCCAGTACTGATTCCTCTCTATCCAAGCTTAAACTTCTTTGTATCATAGTGGAGGACCAGGTACAATGCTTGGAAGATGCTGTTGAAGCCAATACAAAGAAGAACCATGAAAAGGCACTCAATACTTCCTTAGTCAAGCAAATGAATGAGCTTCGGACATAACTACTGAAGCAGTAGAATGATATCAGTGTTGCTATGGGTGAAGGTAAATTACTATTGAGTAAAATCTACCAACCCTATCTATTTTGTGACGATGTGCTTAACCAGAAAGCTAAACTCGAATCGGAGTTATAGGCATATATCAGCAATTTCAAGATGTCATATGACTCATTCACTACCTATGGACAAATTGTTCATCATTATCAGCAACAGACTGCCAAGATGGACTTAGAGATCAGCAACCGGTCTAAAGATTAGCAAGAGCTTCAACTGCTCCTATTGCCAAGACTGCAGATTCTTCAGAAATGTTTTCTCAACCTGGAAGCTATCACGGTAACTCAAGAGATGAGTACCATTGATGCAATGGAAGAACTGGTATTTCAAATGAAGACTGAAAGTGAGGTTGCTACCTCATTACTTGAGTCATGGACATTGGCCATGAAAACTTTTATGTGGGACTTTAAATCTGTTTTTGATAAATTTCATTCCTTATTGTCATGAACATCTACTCTATTTTATTATATATGCAAAAAGGGGTTACTTTGCATTACTTTGTCATTGTTGGCAAAGGGGAAGTAGTGTACATTATAATTTTGGTGAATGTTACCATTTCATGTATACTTTCATGTTACCATTTTGGGAAGTAGTGTACATTGTAATTTCTACAAAAGGGATAGTGTATATGCTTAGGGGGAGTAATTTTGATTATGGCAATTTTTGTTGTAAAAACACTTAGATGTCAAAATTTTCCTAAGTGTTGCCATCAATGCCAAAGGAGGAGATTGTTGGCATTTTGATGATGTTTTGATTGTCATTGATGGACACACACTTTCTTAATGATGGACAAACACTTTCTTGATGTATGAGTTATGCTCAACCGGTAACTGTTCCAACCAGTATTGTGTATTATTGAATGTATAGTCTTTAGACTATCAGTATTTTGCAGAAGATGTTTATCGGTCACAAATTGACTGAAGAGCTCAAGCGGTATGAAGGACCCCAAGCGGTACGCAGGAACCAAGTGGTAGTTAACTTTTGATCGGAACACTATGTTCTACCAGTCTTCATTTTTGACAACCGGTAATCGGTATATTGTATTAACTGGTATTACTCTGTGATGAGTTACCAATTGGTATTACTTTGTGATGAGTTACCAACCGGTATTTCTGTAATGTGTCATGAGTTATCATCCACTGACACTTTGGCAGTGATTTTGTGTCATGTTACCAAATGTGTCTAGATGCACTGAACCTAGGAACTTGTAGTCTAATTCTATTGGACCGACATGAAATCAGTTTCCTTTATAAGGACATCATGTCTAGGGTTTGCATGTGAGGTATGAGATAATGTCTATGAGAGATAGAAGATAAATGGTTATGTGCGATCATTGAAGATAAGATTAGGTCTGTATGAAGAGACAGAGTGTGGAGATATTGAAGACTGAAGTAATGTTGAAATGTATTAAGAATGAGTTGTCAAGGATCTAACTAAGCATGTTGTGCTATTGCCTAGATCATTCACTTGTTGATTACTAATATCTTTGACAAGTCTGAAATCCTTAATCGGGTAGGCCTAGCAAAGCCTTTATAAATCCTCTAACAAGGTGGTTCACAACTATGGATCTAAAATCCTTTAACAAGGTAGTCTTTAAAAGGACTTATCTCCTAACAAAGATCTAGATTCCTAATAGGATCTATTCTAGTGAAGAACATTGCATGACCTTAATCGATCTGACCTTAACTGCTCTGGTTTCTATTATGCAGATAGTTACTTGTGATTTTCTGCTCACCGTGGTTTTTCCCATTTGGGTTTCCACGTCAAATATCTTGTGTTATGGTGATTGTGTTCTTGTGGGTGAATGCTTTGTTTTCTATTTGGTTTGCATTTATCTTAACTGGTTTATTAGTGAATTTGTTGCACCGGTTATCTGCTAAACTGTTTAAGAGTTTGTTTACGACAATTTTTGGTATACTAATTCACCCCCCCCTCTTAGTATTCATCATCGCCAACCAACTCTACCTCATCACCTTGTGTAAAATTGGCATTCTCTTCATCAAATGGGAGAAATTATTATGTTCTGCCTCATAATAACCAGTGGGTGAATTTTGAGGTGGTGCTTCCAATGCAAGCTTCTCCAAAGGTGGAGGAAACTTGTTTTGATTACGGGAAACATAGTTGGAAGCATTGTTTGGGAATGTCCTCCTTGGGACATCACGATATGATGCATTCCCTTGCACAGAGATTTGCTTCTTCAGTGCTAACAATTCGTTCGTTAATTTTTGGACCAAAGGATCTAAAGAACTTGAAGTAGAAGATGATACATCAACAATTTAATTATTCCTAACCTTTTTAGGACCCTTCCTTATCTTCCCGGAAAATATAAGGTGGTCTTCAACTTATGTAGCTAACGGTTGTGTGATAGCCAAATTTGTAGGAGCATCTCTACGCAAAATAAAACTCACTTTCGATAATTGTGCATTAATAAAGAAACTTTTTAAATTTATAGCAGTAGGTTGTGAGGCAGTCAAAATGCGATTATATAGCTTGTTAAATTTGGCCACAAATTCCCGCATGGACTCTTGTGGTTCTTTCTTCATTTGAGTCAATTGCGCTAAAAGTGCATGCTCATCTTCAGAAGGTTTAAACCTTTCCTCAAACCTTGTTTTGAGGGTATCCCAATTTGTGATGGAATAATTAGGAAGATGATAAAACCAATCAGCAGCTATGCCTTGCAAGGTTTCAATGAATAATCTTACAAAAACATCTTCATGCTTAACATTGAGAATACCACATGAAATACAAAAAGTAGTGATGTGTTCATTAGGATGTTGAGAACCATTACCCAAAAACTTAGGAAAATTCTTTCTTGAACCTCGTGTAAGTTCATGAAGAGGTGGCGTAAGGTTCAATGAATTGAACGCAATACCCCAAGGATCTTGGGCAGCCATCCTATGACTGGGATAACTACAACTAGAAAACTTGATGCCTCACTTAGAACAAGAGACCTCTGCGCAGTAGAAGAAAATCTCCTTGTAGGTTGCAAAGGAGATCTTGTCCGTGAAGGCAAGAAAGGAAAATTATGTTGTTGCAAAAACTCAAAGGTAGGATCAACAATTCCTTCTTCTCTTCGCCCATGAGTGTAACTTGGGTTTTCTAGATTAGTACTTCGATAAAATCAACAACTAAGATATTATAATGGAAATTCTAACATTGTAACCGAAAAGAATTACACTGGTTACAGGTTCGGATCCCCAATAGAGTCACCAAAAAAATAGTTGGGTAAATATTTTGTCATCAATGTACTAAAAATATAATATATGTTTCACACATAGCTATGATGAGACAAAGTCTCTCCTCTCAGCAAGGGGAGGTTCCTTGATAGAACTTGATACTTCAACAACTGAAAAATTAAGTCTTGGGACTAGGTCTAAGGTCGCACATCAGGGCTTAAAAACTGATGGCAACTGGCTTTAAGGAAATGATATGTTGGGTTTTAAAGGCTCGATCTGCCATTTCAAGAACAATGAATAGGGAAAGTAGGCAAAAACAAAAATAACAACACCATAAAAATGAATCCTAGTTTCAGAAAAATGCATAAATAAAAACCCGAAAGCTTCAGCAAAAGTATTAAAATTTGAGAAAATAAATACTTGAGAGCCATGAAAATTAGAAGAAGGGGGCTTAAAAAGACCAAATAAGATGCAAAAACCAACTCCTGCGATCAACCTATGCTCTCAATGCTTCAAATTGGACTAAAAAGGGGTAAAATGTTGTAAAAAACCTTTAAGACAAGTTTAAAAGATAATTAACAAGTGCAATAAATGCACAATGTTTCATGGCACGCTCTGTAGGTTGGGTTTTAAAACTTGACCAACACATATTGCATAATAACACTGCACTTCGGGTTTTAAAACCCAACCTGCAGGTAAGCTAGAGTAACCGCATTTCGGGTATTAAAACCTGAAGTGAGGGAAAAAGATGAAAATAAAGAACAAGGCAAAAAGGCAAAAATTGAGAATGATGCAAAATGAGGACGTGAACTGGTATGACTTACGAGGTAAGTCATCCAACATTGGAGGATGTGGGCTATGAAATAGAAAAGTTTCGTAGGGGTTGTCCCATGATTCAGGTTGGCTGAAATCGGTGACAATACCAGGAACAAAACCTTATAAGAAAAAGCTCTAAAAAATGCTTCCACAAATTGCTCTATTAGTAAAAGTGGAATTATAGAAACTACTAGATGTGGGTTTCATCAGGTTGATAGACTATGCAAAATGGATCTCTAACTTGGTACCATTAACTAAACCCATTGGGGGCATCAAGATTTGCACGAATTTCAGAGACTTGAGTAAAGTTTGCCCAAAATATTATTTTCCACTCCCAAACATTGACATGATTGTGGATATAACTGTTGGAAATGAAATGCTATCATTGGTGGATGGTTTCTTTGGGTATAGTCAAATCAGAATTGTGCCAGAGGATCAACATAAGACTTCTTTCACCTGTCCATGGGGGACATACTATTGGAATGTGATGTCGTTTGGGTTGAAGAATGCTAGTGCAACCTATCAAAGAGAAATGACAATGTTATTCCATGATATTATGGAGAATTATATGGATGACTTTCTAGCTAAATAAAAAACTAGAGATTATCACCTTGATGTCCTTGCTAGGATATTTGATAGACTTGAGAAATAGAAGATCTGACTAAACCCAAAAAAGTGTGTATTTGGAGTAACAACTAGAAAATTCATGGGTTTCATAGTCTCAAATAGGGGTATTGAAGTAGATCTAGCTAAAGTCAAAGTTATTCTGGAAATGCCTCCACCATCTACTTTAATACAGTTGAGGAGCATACAAGGAAGGTGCTACAATCCATTAGGCGCTTCATAGCACAATTAATTGATAAGTATCAACCATTCCAACATTTGCTAAAGAAAGGGGTTACCTTCAAATGGACAGATCAATGTCTGGAAGCATTCCAAGCATTAAAAGACTATCTTTTGTCAACATCAGTCCTAGTGCCTCCAACACTAGGAAAACCCTTGTTGTTATACATTTCAACAACTAACTCATCCTTAGGAGCACTCTTAACACATCATGATGACTAAGGAAAACAAGGGCTATCTACTATATCAGTAGAACATTGGTGGGCTATGAGCTCAATTATACCCCCATAGAAAGAGCATGCCTGATAGTAATCTTTGCATCAAAAAAGTTTAAACAGTACATGCTTAGCCACAAGGTGCAACTCATCGCAAGCTTTGACCCACTCAAATACCTCTTAAGAAAAGTTGTGCTAATAGGAAGATTGGCTAAATGGGTCATAATCCAAAGTGAGTTTGACATTGAGTATGTTGATAAAAAAGCACTTAAGGGCCAAATAATTGCAGATTAGTTGGAAGACGCTCCTGTTCAAGATAGTCATCCCTTGCTAACAAATTTTCCTAATGAGTCAGTATTCACATCGACATCCTCAACAATGTGGAAATTATATCTTGATGGATCCTATACCAACCATGGAGCAGGTGTAGGCATTCTCTTTGTCACTCCCCAGGGTAATTCCATCCCAAAATCATACAAAATCAGTTTCCCATGTACCAACAATATAGCTTAATATGAAGCCCTCATTATAGGACTTTGTATTGTTGTGCAATGGAAAATTACAAATTTACACATTTATGGAGAATCGCAGCTTATAGTTAATCAAGTTGATGATGACTATACTACCAAAGATGACAAATTGATGCCATATAAATGGCTGGTGGATTATTTTAAGCAGCATTTCAGTCATATTATCTTTAAGAAAATTCCTAGAGTTCATAATAAAGCAACAGATGCCATGACAATTGTAGGGTCTCGTCTCGACATGCTGAGTAATGTAACACAGTTTGAAATTATGGTTAAACAATTTATGGTACCGACATATGAGATCCTCCTTCAAAATATGTGTGCATGATAGTTGGTCCTAAGTTGCCATGGTATAATGACATATATGCATATCTTCATGATAAATACATATCTCCGGATCTTTACTGTAATCAATGCAAAACTCTAATGCATCAGGTATCCAAACACGTCCTCATAGCAGACACCTTGTATAAAAAAAGTCTAGATGGCACACTGCTTTGATTTCTTGAGTCTAAAGAAGCACAATTGGCTTTAAAAGAAGTGAATGATGGAATTTGTGGCACCCATTCTAGTGGCCCTACCCTAGCAAAGAAATTATTATGCATAGGATATTACTAGCCAACTATAGAGAAAGATGCATATAAGTACATTAAAAAATGTAGACAATGTCGGATACATGGGGACCTAATTCATGCACCTGCTCAGGGTCTCCAACCTATAAGGTCACCATGGCCATTTTCACAATGGAGACTAGACCTCGTAGGGAAAATCAACCCTACCTCTTCCAATGGGCATAAGTTTATTTTGACAACCACTAAGTATTTTACCAAGTGGGTCAAAGCAATCCCTCTCACATACATAACCGACAAGAAAATATCAAAGTTTATACTTAACTACATTATTTATCAGTATGGAATTCCAATATGTATAGTCATAGAAAATGGACACCCTTTCAAAAACCAGGAAGTGTGCAAATTATGAGATCAATTCTATATTCATTATCGCTTCGTAACTCCATACTACCCCCAAAGCAATGGCCAAGTAGAGGCGACAAATAAGACAATTCTAAAAATCCTTACGAAAGTTGTCAATTAAGCCAGATGAGATTTGTAATTCCAATTTAATCCAACTTTGGGCCTACAAAACAAGTGTCTGCACAGCTACAGCAGCTGACCCATATTCTTTGGTCTTTGGCTTAGAAGCAATTCTGCCTATTGAGGTCATATCATATCAGAAGAAGACTATAGAGTAGCTAGGTTGCCAGACTTAGAGATGCTTGATGAAAAATGACAAAGTGCACTAAATCACCTACAAGGATATCAGAACAACCTGGGGGGTTATAATAAGAGGGTTAGAGAAATATTCTTTGAGGTAGGAGACCTAGTTTTGAAAGAAAATTAGAGAAATCTGGTAGAACAAGAGTGATCAGGCAAGTTTGAACCTAACTGGTTGGGTCCTATGGTAATAACCAAAGTCATTAGAAACAGGGCATATAATCTAACAACAATGGAGAGTGATTCACTGTTTGAGCCCATTAACAACATGCACTTCAAAAAGTATTATGTCTAATTGTTGTGTAGCTTAAAATTTCTTTGCACTTCGTTGCATGTAGTTTCTTTCAATAACATTGGTCACATTCTTGCATTGCATTCCCATTTAGTTTTGTTAGTAGAGAATTTTATGAAGGAGCTTGTGTGAGTGGGTTGCTTGTTTACACTTGAATAAGTTAATGTTCACCTCATTGCTTAGATATTCATCCGTGAAGTTTGTGAAATCCAAGGTTGCTCATCTTCACTATTATCTTGTGGTTAGGATTTGTCTTTGGTTGGGTAGAGGATTCATTGTTGTTCTTGTTAACTAAAGCTATTAATTGCTATATGTTTCACATTTAATCACTTGCTCTAAGTCATTGTAGATACCTGGTTGACAACATGACTAGTGAAAAATCTAAAATCCTACTTCAGTGTTGTTGTATTTTCATTACTTACCAGCCAATGCAAAAAAAATTAAAGATGCTTAACAATATGTCAAAAGATCAAGGAAAAAGAATGAGCAAGAAAATAAATATCAATAAATGTATTGAATATCAAAAGCTTAACTATGGGAACAAACGAATAACTCCGTCGGGACTATAAACATATGTTGGCAATGGAGAAATATTCGAGAGATTACAGTGATAACCTCGTTGAGGCTATAAACGCCTGCTAGGAGCGAGGCTCTATCCAGGATACTTTTGGAGTTAGGATAACTCGTGTAGCTAGTCATGTAGGATTCTAAGGGTCGCCAATGGTCATAAGAGTTAGAATAAACCCAATTGCACACACATAGGCAATTGCAGACCAAAGTCTCAAGAGTCAATGGAGGATTTTTCTACGTCTCCATTTACAAATCCTAATCACTTGTTGTGATAAGGTGAGTCATCCAAAGGTTGTTGAAAATAGAATGGATCATCATCTCTAAATTATTGTACAACCCTAATTTTATCTATGTATAACAATGTGATAAATGCACACAAGCGTCTTTGTTCGGATAGGAGGTTTCATTTAATTTCTCTTTTTATTTTGCATAATAAAAGCACTCATGTTGTGTCAGTTATCATCATGTTAAAAATCTAGTCTGCAAATGAAGTGCATAGGTTGTCAATTGCATCATGTGGGTTTGTAAATTGGGGGCAAGCTTGAAAAGTCATAAAAAAATCGAATAATGTCTTGAAAAAATCCAAAAAATCAAATAATGTCCTGTTAAAAGCCTAAAATTGCAAAATGTCCTTAAAAAGGCCTAAAAATTGCAAAATGTCCCCAAAAAAATCCAAAAAATCAAATAATGTCCTTAAAAAAGCCTTAAAATTGCAAAATGTCCTGAAAAAATCCAAAAAATCAAATAATGTCCTAAAAAAAGCCTAAAAATTGCAAACTATCCTAAAAAAACATAAAAATTGCAAAATGTCTTGAAAAAATTAGAAAAAATAGAAAAATGATCCTAAAAAAACATAAAAAGCAGAATAATGTCTTGAAAAAAGTTCTAAAAAAGTATAACAAGTCTTGAAAAAAAGCACTAAAAATCGAAAATCAAAAACCAAAATCTTGTAATAAATTGTATCGCATAGATCAAACACTTGAGTAGATATCTAGTAAACACTTCATGCGAAGTCAACAATGGATAAACTATCTTATCAAAATCTGCAATCAAACCGATCAACTATCTTATCAATCGGATCATCCAACCCTATCAATGAATCATCATCTATTCTTAAACTAGGAAGGGTGCACTTGAAATTAGATAGATCGGTCTTACATAAGGTATTCAATCTCTGAGATCAAACATCAACCATCACATCAAACAATCAAAATGAAGGCACAGATCAATATGGTTGGTAGATTTTTATCCTAGTTAGTCTTTATCTTTTATCAATTGGTGGCAGGTCATGTTCCTATGCTAATCAAGGATGTTCACAAGTGACTAGAGGAGCCAAGATGATTCATGATCTTTTTCTTTATTTGTTGTTTGTGGTGTGAACCGCTGAAGTTCTGGGGAAATAGTACTTTGGGTGTCTATGTTGGTATGTTCATTCGGCAAGTATCCTATGCAAATGAAAGTCAAGGATAGTTATGCTTGTGACTATCACACATACCTTGACCCTTGGTGCTATACCCAAAATGGAGGGGCTCACTCCTTGTCTGTTGCATGCTTGTTTTTGCAATGGGATATCATTTACATCTTGGTTTCTTATACCCCGGTGTACAAAGCTCCATTGGAACATAATAAGGCTTAATGATGATTAGGTTGCACTAAAAATAAAGGCACACAAATTTGTGGTTATATATCATCTCCAATCTCTTATCTTCATCTTTTCATTTCTTTTGATTCTATCTCAAATTGTTTCTCATCAATCTTCTAATTTACTAATAGTTCTTCAAAAGCATTGGGTCAACAAACAAAGAATGTATTTTGACACAAAAAAATATACAGTTGCATTCATTTTCATATTTGCATTAGGTTGCATTCTATTAAGGTTCATTACATTTCATAATAAAGGAATTTCAAAATGATTATATTCATATACTCATTAGTTCATTTTAGTCAGATTGCATATAAGATTAACACATTCATTTATTAGGTCTCATATCATATAGATTATATAATCATAATTGCATAATATCATCACAACATATTATGTAGATCATATAGAACATTTAGAAAGTGCATAAGTAAGATTGCATTAAACCATTATAATATGTATCATGAAACATATAGAGCATCATGCACAATAAGAATAAATGCATCATCATGATAACATGCATCATAGAATTAACCATCACATATACATCACAACACATAATAAATGTATATAGAAGCATCGCCAAAACTGCATCTCATATATATCTCAAAAATATGTTTGTCAAAGTACAATAGCATGAAGGCCCGAAGGCTCAATAAAATTTCTAACTAAATCAACCAGTGCTCCCCCTATCAGGAGCCTGCCTGCTCGATCCTTCCACAGGATGACACGATAGTCGATAAGGTAGACCCATAACTCCCCCACTGCTCGCATCTCGGCTCTGCAGTTGAGATCTGCTCTGTGATATAGAGGCTCGATAACTAGGAATCCTCTATCCCTCTAGAACAACAACTCATAATGATGACACCATTAAGATGTCTCTTAGCCAGCATGAAACAATCTATCAGCCATCTATCATGCATTTTTACAAGCTACAAAGTATCTCTGATATGAGTCAAAGCATAGTTGAGCCCTCATGACTGCCTCATCCCTATTAGCTTATAGCTTGTCTCACTCCTTGATCCAGGCTTCCTACTCTTGTTTGAATCTTGCTCGATCTTCTCTCCTATTCCTCTTCTATGTGGCTAGGGATTCCTATAAGCTTTGTATCTGGGCTCTCATGACATATGGATCTTCGATCTGTGCAACATCCTAGCCCATAGGGACATCCTCCAACTTGAGCATATCAGTATCCTCATTGTTGCTCTCAGTTCCCTCTAAACTAGATGAGCCTGTGTTGGTATGTGGTGATTGATCTTGCAAGTACTGTACACTCATAATGTATCCTTGTTGGGGTTTGTGAGAAAAAATTGACATTGAAAAAATCCCTAAAAGTTGACTTTGCAGGTAGCCCTAAAATTGCATGTTAAAAGCAGCTAGAATGTAAAGGGCATTGTAATGGCATTGTATTGTTTTGCTGGATAATAAGAAAACATTGGATGGCTATGTTCTATGGATGTAGCCCACCTTGGGTGAACCACATTAAATCTCTATGTTATTTGTGTTGTGTATTTTTTTTCATCTTTGTGTATTTGAATCTGCATATAATTGTTAATTTGCATTTCCTCAAGATCTACCCAAACCTTAACAATTGGTATCAGAGCCGTGTATTTTCTATAAATTGGCAAGGACTTTCAGATTTGAGTGGGAGCAGTGGAAGAAACAAAATTCAAGGTTGAGAAGTTCAACAGCCAAAATTATTAGTTATGGAAAATGTAGATGGATGATTACCTGTATCAAAAGGATCTGTGGTGGTCATTGGAAGGAAAGACAAAAAAATCATCCATGATGTTAGATGAAGATTAGGATATTCTAGATAGAAAGGCACTAGGGACCATTTGGTTGTGCCTTGCACTGTCTATAGCATTCAATATATCAAAAGCAACAACAACTGAAAACCTGATGGCGACACTGGTGAAATTGTATGAGAAACCCTTAGCTTCAAATAAGGTATTTCTTATGAAGTGTTTATTTAATATGAAAATGAGTGAAGAAGGATATGTAAAAGATCATTTAAATGAATATAATACAGTTACCAACCAATTGACTTCTGTAAAAGTTAACTTTGATGAAGAGGTTAGGGCTCTCTTAATTTTATGTTTTTGCCAGAAAACTAGAATAGCTTGGTTATGGTTGTAAGTAACTCTATTTTTGGTACAAGAACTTTGAAATTTGATGATGTTGTTGGTCTTATCCTAAGCGAAGAAATGCGATGGAAAAGCACAGGTGAGACTTCAACATCATTAGGTACTTCTTTGAATGTAGAGAGTAGGGGAAAACCAAAGGAAAGAGGAAAAAGCCCATAAAATTGTGAGAAATCATGAGGTAAGTCAAAGAAAGGACATTCTCAATCTAGAGGAAGAAAGGATTGCTAGTACTATAGAAAGCTAGGACATCTAAAGAAAGATTCTAGGTCTCAGAAAAATAAATAAGGAGACAAAAATGAAGATGCCAGTAAGGAAGCCAATGTTGCAAGCAATACTTTCCAAGATGCCTTAATTTTGTGTTTAGATAATGTTAATGATTCTTGGGTAATAGATTCAAGGGTTTCATTTCATGCTAAACCCCATAAAAATTATTTTCTAGATTATGTTCAAGGTGATTTTGGAAAGGTATATTTGGGTGATGATGAGCCCTATCAGATTGTTGGAAAAGGCAAGATAAAAATCAAGTTGTATAATGGAAATGACTGGATGTTGCAGGAGGTAAGGCATTGTTTGGTGTGGAGCTTGATCACCCTATAAGTGGGAGATTGTTGGTATTTGGTGATTGATCATGCAAGTATTGTACACTTGTAATGTATTGTTGTCGGGGTTCGGTGATAGGTCGGGCCTCAAGAAAGTAGGGGTTCAAGGGCACAACCCCCAAGCAAAAAAAAATTGGCCTTTTTTTGTGAAAAAAAAAACATTGAAAAAAGCCCTACAAAGTTGACTTTGTAGGTTGCCTTAAATTACATGTTATAAGCAGCTGAAATGTAAAGGACATTGCACGGTTTTGTTGGATAATAAGAAAAGATGGATGTAGACCGCCTTGGGTGAACCACATTGAATCTTTGTGTTATTTGTGTTGTGTATTTTTCTTCATTTTTGTGTATTTGAATATGCATATAATTGTTGTAGTCACATAAATCTGTCCATTTTAATTAAATGAATATTAGCTATTTATTTGATTAAAAGCCCACTAGCCATCAGTTAATTAAATTAACATTTAATTAATTCATCTTGAAACATTCTCCTATTAATTAAATAAATTATTCAATTTATTTTAATTAATTCATTAATCCAAATTCACAATCAATTAAATGAATAAATTCTATTTATTTCATTTAAACCCCTTTCCTCTTTTAAATAAATTAAATAAAACATTTATTTAAATCATTAAATCCCCCCACTTCCATTCTCCTAAAAATGCAAGTTGCACCTATTTGTTGAAATAAATGAATTTTATTTTAATAAAAATCCTATTTTCCCTCACCCACCAAACCCACTTGCAATCCTAATCCCCTTCTAGATTCTTCTAACCTCTTCCTAATTAGCCTAATCCATCCCCTAATTATTGTCACATTCCTAAGCAACTTGAAGTCACTTCTCAAAGACTTCAAAGTCTTTGAAAAGCATTAAATGCTTTATGTGTTCAACAATTTAAGCTCTAAAAGTCTTCCAAACCACTAATGGCTCTTATATGACCATTAATGGCTCTTACATAACCATTTATGGTTAAATCCACTTGCACCCATGGTTAGGGACTTTGACCCCTAACTCAACCCTCATGTAACCCATGTGTCTCCTCAAGAATTTATTGCTTTGACCATGGTTATCCTCACTAACTGTTGCACAAGAGTTTATCCATTGGATAAAAGCATTATTCTTTGGATAATGAATTTATTCACTCAACTCAACACTAACCTTACCTCCCAAGTTAACCCTCAGGTCATGTCAAGCATTTAATTCTTCTTCCCTCTCCTCTCAACCCATCTCATGTTGAAACTTGTCATCCTGGGATTGGGTTGAAAGTCCTCACATGGATCTTAAACCATTCAATCCCGACCCTTGTTGAGATTACTCAATCTCAACCATCGATTGCTCCATTTTATCTATAAATAGAGCTCATTTCTTCATAATCTAGATCCTAAAAACTTGTATGCATTTACATTATAGTCATTTTTAGAGAGAGCATTTAGCATAAATCATCATATATTGTTATTTTGGATTAAAATAAATCATTTTCATTCCATATCATCTAATATTAGCTTTTTGTTTACACTTGCATTGCATAAGTAAATCATTTTTCATCTTGAACCTCCATAAGACATCCATAGTGCAAAAAGTTGTTGAGAGCTACACTTATTTGGAACTTGGAGAGGAGAGGAACAAGGAAGGAGAATCTACTAGAATGATAGAGAGCATATGGAGATATTTAGTTACATTTTATAGATTCATTAAGCTTTTTAGTTGTTTTGTAGTGTCTTTCTTGATATGCTTGCTTAGGATGGTGTTTTCCATGTGATTTCTAACACTAACAAATTGGTTTCTTGTTCTTTGTGTTTGGTTATCATAACTAATCCTTCCATTTTGCAGAGCATCATTTGGTGAACCCGACGTGAATCCAATACCAAAGTTTTTAAAACTACTAATAGTTTTCTTTATTTTAATTGTCACACAGGTTGCGCTTTGGCGCTTTTGAACACGCTTTAACGCTTACGAAAGTTTGTGCTTTAGCGCTTTTGTTCACCAGAATAGTGTTATTATTCGAGCAATAGTGCTATTGTCCGTATTCTAGCACTTTTTGACTTAGAGTAGCGCTATTATTAGTATTTTAGCGCTTTTGACCTCCCTGTTTGACAGAATTTATTTCTGTCCGACAGAATCTTTTAGCGCATTTGTAATAAGTTTAGCGCATATGTAATTAGTTTAGCACATTGGTCAGTTATTTAGCGCTTTCGTGTTAAATAGTGCTTCTGTGTTTACACAGAGTGGCGCTATTGTAATAGAGAGATGTAAAATTTATACTTTGTAACCGAAAATGAAAAGTTAGGCTTGTGGAAGCCAACCTAGACTGCATTTCATTTTTTAACTTGTTTGATTGTTTGTGCAGGGTGAAGGACTTTAGAGTAGAAAGTAGTTAAGTTTATTTCTTTAAACTTTGTTTTTCAAAGTTGGATAAAATAAATTCATCTTCTTTTTGGCTTATAAATTAAACTTCACACTTTATTTTTGGGTTCTTAAAAAGAAACACAACTTTTATTTGGGCTTAAAAATGAACTTCATTTGTCCAAATTAAAAAGAACAAAAAACTCGAAATCCCATAAATTTGCTTTCATTGCAAAGTTCGGATTCACTTATATTTGTTGCTTTAAAACAAGACAAACAAATCTCATTTCTTGCATCAAACTTAAGGAAATTCACAATCAACACTACATTTTTTGTGCAAGTAAAAAGAACAATCAACTTGTCAAAGTTTTCTTATTTTTTAAAGCGATTTACTTCAACAAACGTGTTTTTCATTCAGTTGACCAAGATTTTATTTTGCTAGTTTACTCAACATTTTGCCTTTGAAGTTAAAAAGAACACCATGATTGTTGGAGCAACATCTCCAAATAGTTAGATCACATTGCGATAATGGATTAAAAAAAAAGTGTCTTTTTTGTTTGGCACACTTGTGCAAAGTTTGTCGAGTGGTCCTACTTCTAACACACACTATCCTCTCCCTTGGCTTTCGTGGTCCTAGGTGCAAGAGAAAAGTGTTAGTAACACTCAAAGTTTATATTTTTAAGAGAGGTCTGCCAAGAGACACATCACTCTTGGGAACGACCTCGCATAGTAAATCCTTCGAGCCACTATAGAAATCCTTGGTTTTTTGTTTGTTGTTTGTGTTTGGTTATCCTAACAATCCCTCCATTTTGCAGAGCATCATTTGGTGAACCCGATGTGAATCCAACACCAAAATTTTTTAAAACTACTAACATTTTTTTCTAATTTTAATTGTCACACAGGTTGCACTTTGGCGCTTTTGAACACGCTTTAGCGCTTACGAAAGTTTGTGCTTTAACACTTTTGTTCACTAGAATAGCGCTATTGTTTGGGAAATAACGTTATTGTCTATAGTTTAGTGCTTTTGCTTATAGAGTAGCGCCTTTGTCCTTAGTTTAGCATGTTTGCATTCCCTATTTGACAGAACTTATTTATGTCTGACAGAATCTTTTAGTGAATTTGTAATAAGTTTAGTGCTATTAACCTTAGTTTTAGCGCGTCTGTAATTAGTTTAGCACATCTGTAAGTTATTTAGCACTTTCGTGTTAAATAGCGCTTATGTGTTTACACAGAGTGGCGCTATTGTAATAGAGAGTTGTAAATTTTATACCTTGTAACCTAAAATCAAAACTTAGGCTTGTAGAAGCCCACTTATACTTCATTTCATCTTTTTAATTGTTTGATTGTTTGTGCAGGGTGAAGGAGTTTAGAGTAGAAAGCATTTGAATTTATTTCTTTAAACTTTGTTATTTTTCAAAATTGGATAAAATGAATTCATTTTCTTTTTGGCTTAAAGATTAAACTCACACTTCATTTTGGGTTTTTAAAAAGAAACACAACTTTTATTTGGGCTTAAAACAAACTTCATTTGTCTAAGTTAAAAAGAACAACAAACTCAAAATCCCACAAATTTGCTTTCATTGCAAGTTAGGATTCACTTATTTTGGTGCTTAAAATCAACAAACAAACTTCATTTCTTGCATCAAACTTAAAGCAATTCACAATCAACACTTCAATTTTTGTGCAAGTGAAAAGAACAATCAACTTGTCAAAAGTTTTCATGTTTCAAGGTGATTTACTTCAAGCATACGTGTTTCAAATTCAGTTGGCCAGGATTTCAATTTCCTAATTTACTCAACATTTTGCCTTTGAAGTTAAAAAGAACACCATGATTGTTGGAGCAACATATCCAAATAGTTAGATCACATTGCGATAAGAAAAAGGTTAAAAAGAACAAGTCATTTTTGTGATTGGCACACTTGTGCAAACAGTTTTGTTGAGTGGTCCTACTTCTAACACACACTATCTGTTAGGTCCTGGAGACAACTAAGAGGGGGGATGAATCAGTTGTCAAATAAATTTAAACCAAAAACAACTTAACCAAACTTAATGCTTAATACCGATAAACCAAATTTAATGTTGATAGACATTTTATTAGTTAATTGCAATATTGGTAAAGATTAATGCATAAAACAAAAAGACAATAACATCCACAACACATAACACCAATATTTGTACGTGGAAACCCTATAAGGGGAAAAACCACGGTGGGAAACCTTACCCACAATCAAATGATACTACTACAGATAGTATGTGTATACAATAGGGGGTCTACACATGCAAAAAGGCCAAGCACCTAGAGCTCACTACTCAAACACAAATAGGAGTCACACTGACTACAATTGGATGGTTAAATCCAATAATGATGTACTGCTCAAAATAGCATCTTCATATGCTGGATCCAGTACTGGTTCAGTTCTGATATGCCTTCACAAAACCTTCCTTCTACCTTCAAATGATTTCAGCATGTAGAGCTTTGCTTATTCTCGCATATACCTTGTTACTATCCTTTTCCCAATCGCATATCGATCTTAGAAATAAGATCTTACATATATACAGAAGATATTACAATAAAAACAATTTACAAGTAAAACAATAACCGATGCAATATCTGATTCAACATGTCGGCTTAATGTATTTACTACAATAATAAATCATCTCCATAACGTGTCGTGCTGATCTGGAATAGATAAGCCTATCGGTACTTATCCTAGACCTATTTACCGGTAACAACAAATATGCAAACACGAATATACCAATGAACAAATCTCCAAGACAAAGTGTCCAAACGATGTTTTCGACATAACCAAGTGTTTTCCATGTCATTCCAAGTGTTGGTGAACAAGATATCCTGTCGGTGAACAAAATACCAGTGAATGTGCATAAGTCAATAGCTTGCCGGTGAGCATTGCCAACTCTCCAAGTGCCAGAGTTGATAAGTGTTGACATCAATGACAAAACTATATCAACATATTCAAAATACCAACACTATCCTCTCCCTTGGCTTTTGTGGTCCTAGGTGCAAGAGAAAAGTGTTAGTAACACTCAAAGTTTATTTTTTTAAGAGAGGCCTGCCAAGAGACACATCACCCTTGGGAATGACCTCACGTGGTAAATCCTTCGAGCCGCTATAGAAATCAAGTGTGAGCGAAAGCTGCAACCTTGGGTATAGTTGTTCCTACGGTGTAACTTGCCGAAAGGACAAATGGGCCCCACCACAAGTTACAAGGCTATTAAGTGAGTCACTGTAGAATGAACATATGTCCAAAGACATCAAAAATTACTAAACACCTTTATGTAGTAGCCCACCCATTCTATTGATTGAGGATATTTGTGAGAAGTTCAGTGCAAGAGCATAGAAGTTTTTGCTCCCAAGATACTCACCATACATATTTCCTTGAGTAGAAACATAGCTTTTTGAAAGGCTACTTGTAGCTTGATAAAAGTGGTGACTCCCCCATCATAAGGATCATCTATTTGTTATGCTCGTGCAAGACTTAGTATATCACATCCTTACCTGCCACAGCGAGATTCATAAGGTATGTAGTACCAAAGTTGAAGAAATATCAAGATGTGAGCTGAAATTATCGCAACTAGCCATTTGACCTTAGGGATAAAGTGTGTTTGAAGTGTCTTCATTTTGTGTCAAGACCAATGATAAACTAAGCTAACTTCAGGCTTTTTATAAAAAATACTCAAAAACATTTGGAAAAGGGGGTCAAAAATTCCAAAGATTGGGTTGATTTAGACCCGCACTTATTTGTGCCTTTTGAGGCAAAATTCTTGTGTTTGTGTGCTTGCTCTGTTTTCTTGTCAAAGAAAAATCAAAAATCAATTCCAAAACAAATATTCATCCAACACAAACATTTTCAAATACCAACAAAGAGCAACAAAAAAGTATCAAACTATATGACCATTTTTCACATTTTGAGAAAGAAGAATCTTCATCAACATATCAATTTGAAGAAAAGACCATTGAGCTTAAAGGCTTTCATCAAAAGAAGGAAATTCTTCTATCTTAATAGACAAATCTTTGTCTCACATAGAACCTTCTTACATCACATGCATCTATATCTTCAAGGAAAATCCAACGAGTTTGATCAAGAGTCTTTAAAGTGCAGAGCTTTTACTCAATATAGAGCTTTGAGTTATCATAAAAAAAAAGGAGGCAAAATCAATCCTGCCTTCTTTCAAGACATTTGCATCACATATAACTCAGCTAGGGAAGAACCACCAACCCTTGAAAGAGAAGAGGAAGAGTTTGTTCCTTTTGTGACATAAAGTTTCTATTGAAGTTAACATTTCATCCATTTTCACCTTCACACACATCATTAATCCATTCCAACTCTCAAAACATAAAGAGATCTTGTCCTAAGTTCTTCTTAGATATTGCTTGAATCAAACACAACACATCACTTTTTAGAGTGTCTCTACATCTAGGGTAAACTCATCCTAAGAGACATTTCTATGTAGGTTAAAACTAGTCTATGAGTGCATCCTCTCATTACTAGGTAGTTGGGTCTGTAACACATCTCAGGCCTCTCTAAACCTTATCATATCAAACATTTCAACAAACACAACAAGCAATTCATAGAAGGACTTTTGGTAACATCTACCTTTAGTGTTAGAGATCCATATGCAAAACACTTTACCAAACATATATCTCTCATTCCATCACCAACTCATCATCATTTTCACCAAACTTCAACAAAAACTTGTAAACAAAATGGCTCAAACCAGATCAAGGTCTAGACAACTAGAAATTGAAGAGGAAGAGGAGGAAAATATCAATGAATTCCAAGATTCCCTTGAAGGAAACACAAATAATGAAAATCCAAGTACTCCTACTCTTGCAGCAATAGAAAGGGTGCAACACAACCCTCTCTTCAATCGACTTTTTGACAAAATCCACAGGAACAATGTTGATGCTCACTTTTTAAGACTTGCCCAAGAGGGAACCAAACTACCCTCTGATTTTGATACAACACAATTACGGCAAGCATCAGAACATCATAGTCATAATGAGGATGGAAGAGGTCGAGATCACATCAGATACAACCTTCATCAAGGAAATCCCCCATCTCCTCAACCTCCAAATGACATTGACATGTTGTAGCAACAAGTCGAGAATCTCGCCCAACAACTCCACAGTGGTGTGAAAACAAACCAGTTTTCACTTAATGATATTTGTCCCTATCCCTTTGATAGGAATCTACATATGCCACCTTTTCCATGAGGGTTTGAAACACCTAAGTTCGAAAAGTATCGAGGAAAAGGAGACCCTTGTGATCATGTTAGGGAATTTCACTCCGCTTTCCTAGAAGTGCCATATGAAGACACATACCTAATGCGTCTCTTACCTCAGAGTTTGGCAAGGACAACCACGCAATGGTTTCCCCGACTAATAGATGACATTACGATGTTCGAAGAACTAGTCCATAAATTCATTGCACATTATTCCCATAACATAGAGCGCAATGTCACCATGGCAGACCTGTGTAACACCAAGCAAAAACCAGGGGAGCTATTTTTAGCTTTCCTACAACAATGGTGACAAATGTCTAGCAGACGTTCCCTTCAGCTACCTAAAAGAGAGCTAGTGGAAATATTTATTCCCAACTTGAATGAAGAAATGGAACTTCATTTAGACATGAAAGGCACAAAGTCTTTTAATGACATGATCACATAGGGTTTAAAATGTGAAAGGGCCCTCATCAAAAAGGGGCTTATCAAAATATACAATGAACCAAAAGATGCCCCTTGACCGCGCTTCAACAGTGATAAACCTAACTTCTAGAATAAAAACAAAAACATCGTCAATGACGGGGTTGTAGATGCAAGGACTATCAAAAGTGCACAATGATGAATACTAAGAGGGGGGGTGAATTAGTATGCCAAAAATCTTTGCACTTAAACACTTTGCAAGACTAACAGTAAACCGGTAAAATAGTTTGGCAGCCAAACTAGTTAACACACATGCAAACCAAATAGCTAATAATGCGTTCACCCACATAAGCACAAACACCATAACACAAGAGATTTTGATGTGGAAACCCAAATGGGAAAAAAACCATGGTGAGATGGAACTCACAAGTAACTATCTGCAGAATAGGAACTAGACCGATTAAGGTCTTACAATGTTCTTTACCAGAACAAATCCTGTTAGGAATCTCAATCTCTGTTAGGAGATAAGTCTGATTAAATACTACCTTGCTAGAGGATTTTAGATCCACAGATGTGAACCACCTTGTTAGAGGATTTACAAAAGGCTTTTGAGCCTACCCAGTTAAGGGCTACAGACTTGTCAAAGATGTGAGTAATCAACAAGTGATTGATCTAGCTAATAGCACAGATTTCTTGATTAGATCCTTGATAGCTCATTCCTAATGTATTCCAGCATTAATTCAGTCTTCTACACATTCATATTCTCTTCAACTCCTCAACCACCTTAAACCCTAGCAACAACATTAACTTTTCGCAACAACAACCTAAAACCCTAGACATTATGTCCTCATAAAGGAATTTGATTTCATGTTGATCAAATAGGATTACAATCCAATTTCCTAGGTTCAATGAACCTAGACATACTTGGTAACACGACACAAAAAGCACCGTTAAAGTCTCGACACCGTCAAACAATCGGTGGATGGTAACTCATCACAAAATGTCGGTTGGTAACTCATCACAAAGTATTACCGGTTCATACAAAATGTCGGTTCAAGCAAAATGTCGGTTGCCGGTTTGACAAAATGAAGATTGAGAAGTATGTGTTATGTCGCTTTGATCCTTCGTACCGCTTGAGATCCTCGAACCGCTTGGGGTTAACATGCCGCTTCAGACCGGTAAACACATTCTGAAAAACACCAATAGTCTAACGACTATAATACAACATACCAGTTGTAACATATTCTGGTTGAGCTTAGGCTCATACATATAAAGAAGATCTCAATGCAAGTGTGTGTCCATCAATGACAATCACATCATAAACATCAAAAATGCCAACAATCCCCCCCCTTTGGCATTGATGGCAACACTTAGGAAAATAAAATTTTGACATCTAAGTGTTTTACAACAAAATCATGCCATTAGCAAAATTGCTCCCCCTAAGCATATACATTATCCCTTTAACAATACAATGTATAACTATTTTGCACATAGAGATATCAGAGCATACATCAAAATTTTAAATACTAGATACTTCTCCCTCTTAGAATACTTCTCCCCCTTTGCCAACAATGACAAAGTACAGCTGAACAACCCCTGTTTTCATTTGGTATTAAAATAATAAAAGTTTATGACAATAAGGAATAAAACTTGTCAAAAATAGATTTAAAGTCCTACAAGAATTGTTTCATAGATAAAGACCAGGACTCAAGTAGGGAGGTGGCTACTTCTTTCTCTGTCTGCATCTGGGAGACCTGTTCTTCCATGGCATCAAATATGCTCATCTCTTGTGTCACTATTAAGGCATCCAAATTTAGATAGAACTTCTGAAGAATTTGCAGACATGGGAGTAGAACCAGTTGTAGCTCTTGCAAATCTCGAGACCGGGTGCTGATCTCATGCTCCATTTTTGTTGTCTGGATGTGAAACCGGTGAACAGTTTTCCCATAGGCTGTAAAGGAGTCATAAGGCGGCTTGAATGTGCTCATGTAGGACTACAAGTCAGATTGAAGCTTTTGCTTTTGTGCAAGCACATCGTCATAGAACAGATGGGGTTGCCAAATCTTGCTGAGTAGAAGATTCCCCTCATCCAGAGCATCCCTTATATCCTTTTGTGCTTTTTGGAGTTCAGTCCGAAGCCCATTTAACTTCTTAACCAGAGCAATATTTACAGCCTTTTGATTCTCTTTCTTAGCATTTGCCTCTGCTACCTCTTCTAAGCTCTACACTTGATCACCTACTTTTATGTGTAGGAGCTTTAGTTGTGCCAATGATGAGTCGGTACTAGGGAGGTTTGTACTGGGTAACAAAATGGTAAGAGTGTCCACCGCAGCTTGGATCACATCTTCCTCCTTCTTCCTCCTTAACACCTCAAGGCGTTCTTGAGCAACCTTGATGCTCTGCAATTGCTCTATTTCACTTGCAGACTGGAGGTCAATAGGACTGGTAAGGTCAGCTGGTTTGGCTTGACTACCAGTTGCCTTAGGTGTCTCCATCTATGTGCTTTTTGCCGCTTCTCCTGCCTTGTCTTCCTATGTTTTCTTCTTTGCCACTTCTCTTCTCTTTTCCTTTTCCTTCTCTTCCTCTTCCTTCTTCCTTTTCTTTGTTTCCTTCTGCTTCTCCTCTTCCTTATCTTCCTCTTCCTTCTTCTTTACTGCTTCCTTTCACTTCTCTTCTTCCTTTCTCTCTTTCTCATCCTCTTCCTCTTTCTTCTTCCTTGCATCTTCTTGTTTCTTTTTCTCTTCTTCCTCTTCTTTTCTTTTCTTTTCTTCTTCTTTTCTCTTTTCTTCCTATTTCTGTTTCTCCTCATCTTCTTCCTTTTTCTTCTTCTCTGGTTCATCCTTCTTCTTCTTCTCTTCTTCATCTTTCTTCTTCTTCTCCTATTCATCTTTCTTCTTCTTCTCCTCTTCATCTTTCTTCTCCTTCGCTTGCTTCTTCGCTTCCTCCTTTTTGTCCTCTATTTCCTTTAGCTTTACTTCCTTTTCTGCCTGCTTCTCCTGTCCTGTAACTTCCGATGGTGTAACCTGAGCAACTTCTTCTCCATCTAGAGCATCGACATCAATAGTGTCGATAGGTTTAACAACCAGGTTTCCTTCATCATCAAAAGCTTCATCCAGTTTTGTTATTACCGGTTCTTGCTTAGCCTTCCGCTTAGCTTCAGCCACTCGATGCATTTCAGAGCTTCTAGAGAAAGGGTGTGTGTATTCTTGAGCACTTCTTTACCCTTCCCTTCAAGTAATAGGAGTCTTCTTCTTCTCATGAAGAAGAGGCCTTTGTATTTGTTCATCACTTCGAACAATTCTGAATTTGATACATCAGGAAAATGTTCAGCAAATACTTTTTCTCTCATTTCCTGTTTCTGCTCTATGGCAATGCGCCATTTATTGTCTAAGGATATATACAAAGAATCCGGTGTCTTAAATCTGATTTTTGAAGGCGACCGGTCATTTACACATAAATACTAAATTATTTCTTTTTCAACCACTTCCTTTTCATCATCATTAAATTCATCAAAACAATCGATCAAATCATTCAACACTTTTCTCCTAATATTTTTGATAGTTCTTTGACAATGTGTCAAAGGTTTGTAGGAGGAGATGTCAATATTTATCGATGCCGATGATGCCAGTTCATTCTTTGTCTTTTTCTTTGCTTGACGTGTCTTCTTTGGTTTTTCCTCAAACACAGTTTCTTCTGAGTCTGGAGAGGTATTCCTTGTCTTCCTCTTTCTCTTGAACACTTTAGCAGATGCCGCTTCAGGTTTCTTTTTAGCCGGTGACCGCTTGGTCACTATAGGACTGGCTATAATAGTCGGTGCCAATGCTAAAGGCACTATGTTTGCCTTCTTCACTGAAGGATCTTTTCCTTTCTTTGTTGAGGGTTCCTCAATCGGTGTTATCCTTTCTAGGTAGGTGTCGGTTCTTTTTTCCTTTGGATCAAGAGGTGAGGCAATAAGGGTAGAGGCATATCCTTCCAGCATATCATTCATTACCTCATAGCCCATAGGCTCCACTTCCTCCTGTTTGGGCTCAACAACCTCCATTATGCATTGATCCACTTTAATGGTGAAATAGATATCATCTTCATATTTCTTGACAATATCACCTAATATTCTCACCCTCTAAATCATTTTGCATCTGAACTCATCAAAGTACTTGTTCAAAACTTCATTGTAACCAGTTCCAACTACTTGAATGCTTTCCTTGATTTGCTTGGTTACCGGTTGTTCAGCAGACCACTGGACATCACCTACTCCTGGAAAATAGCCTTGGAAGTAAAAGAATAGCCCAAGCAGTAGTTGTCCAAACTTGAACCTCAATGCATTATCCTGTTTGATTGATTTAATAGGAGTTGCCTTTCCATCCTGGTGCATAGGTCAAATGATGCATCCTCTTTGATCATCCGATAAGCAGCATTTACCACTGCAGCAGATACAGAGTTAATTCTATTGGCTAAGAACATCTGGTATCCAATCACCATACATGCATATTTCACCAGATCGTCCTTGATAGAATTGACGGTCATACCTCGTGAGTCGCTCACTGAACCGGTGAGCTTGGACATTTAAGTTTTGCTTACTATCCTTAGGGCTGGCACTTCCCCTGTATTGCAGAAACTGGTGATGACATGAATTTCTTGTGGTGTTATATCATGCGTTCTTTCCAGGTACATCTTGTCACCATGAACTCTGCTCAAAAATGATCCTAATGTGATCATCTATGAAATCCTCTAGGAAATAAACAGCATTGTGTAACTTCTTCTTCTCTAAGATACTATACTCCAGTTTGATCTTTTTATCTTGTCCATAGAACAAACCTAGGTGTGAGTGAATTGCTAGAGACCCTAGGTCTTCTATTTTACAATCTATGTAATCTAAGATTCCCTCTTCTACTATCACACCAACTGGAACTTGTGATAGGGCATTATATCTAGACTTGTGTTCAATAAAGCTTGCTGAATCTACAGATGTACTAGAGCTAGTATGGGATGCAGAAGCCATGATAGAAACTGAAAACTTGAAAAATACCTTTCGAAAAATGTGAATTTAGGGCTTTCAGAGTCTTCTCTACCTCGCACTCCGTTGGTTGTAGAATCACCGCTTTGCGTTCTTCACTTAACCATTTGCAATTTGAATTTGAATCTCCTTCAAGGTTTCTTAAATTCTCAGAATCACAGCACAAATCACTTTGTCATCGCTTTGCACTCGAAAACCTCCTTCGCTTCGAAAACTGATAGTGAAAAATGATTTGAAAAATCCTTTTAAACATATTCCTCACCTACCATAATTAATGCTCCACCATTAGGGTGTAAACCCTAATTTTCCTTTTACCATTTTTGGTCTTCCACCTATTGACAAGTATCGCATACCGATTAAGGTCTTTTACCAGTGTAAACCGGGGGTTTGAAACATTTGCCGTTTGCTCCCACTAAGCTTTTCTGAAGCTTAGTTTGCTGGTTGCGTGATTTCCATACTAGGTGCAGAAACCGGTTCCTCTTGTAACATCGTTGGTTTCTTCTTCCAGGTTTGTTCATGTCTGCTTGAACAGTGTCAACATCAATGTTTCCTTTCGGAGTGACCGGTATATCATCAGATATGTTCTTTCTTGATCTACAGAATCTGGCAATGTGACCCGGTTTGTTGCAGTGATAGTAGACCAATCCAGGTGCTCTCCAAGGTCCATTATTCATGTTGTCGTTCTTCTTTCTACATGTTGCAGCAGTGTGATCATGACCATGATAGACCATACTATTTTCTCTCCATCTGGTTGCCGCTTGATAGCCACCGCTTCTTGGCTGATGATTGAAGGCACTAGACCGGTTGAGATTCTGGTTCATAAAAGGTTCAGGACCAACTCCTTGGGTCCTCTGAGGATATCTACCGATGTTGTCCATAAATGACCTGCATTCAGATGCTCTATGCCCATACTTGTTGCATGCATAACAGTTACCATTGAATCTATAGGATCTAGGCTTATCATTTAGGAAATAAGGAAAATTGTTGTAAGCCTTACTCCTACACACATTTACAGTATGTCCTTCTTTAAGACAGTCAAAGCAAACAGGTTTAAACTTTTGCTTACCTTTATCCTTTGATGCTGGTTGTTTCTTTGATGTTCCAGCATTTGTATCAAAGGTCTCACCTTCCTCATGACCAGAATAACCAAGTCCATTCGTATTCTTTTCCGGTTTGGCAGATTCAAGCTTTTGCTCTAGCTTGACAGTACTCTTGCTGAACTTAGCAAGTATTTCCTTTGACACGAAGAGTTCTTTGGAAATAGTAGCATTTGTTTCCATCAAGTTTTCATTCTTAGAGATGGCAATGTTCAGTTCTCCTTGCATGTCTTCCTTTCCCACTTTGCTCGCATGGAGTTGAGCAGTTAGGGCACTGATCTCTTGTTTCAGCTTGGAGATTTCATGATCCTTGTCTTTGACCAGATCTTCATCTTTCCTCCAGTTCTCAAGTTCTTGGCACATTCGAATAGTCAGTCCTTCCAATTCTTTTCTCAGGTTGGAATTGGATTCATTCAGCTTTTCTACTTCTTGAATCAGGGCTTCCATGTTTGCTTCATTAGAGGAACTATTTTCAGATAGCTCCATCAGCTTTTTTGCATGTTCTCTCCTTTTTGCTTGAGATGCCTTGTATTTGACCATAAGATCATCATAGGCTTGCTCAGACTGAGTGAGCCGATGAGTAAGTTCCTTCACTGTGTATTCCCCCATATCTCTTTCCAAGTGGTTAAACTTATAGAAAGGTAGGCTCTGATACCAATTGATTAATACTAAGAGTGGGGGGTGAATTAGTATGCCAAAAATCTTTGCACTTAAACACTTTGCAAGACTAATAGTAAACCGGTAAAACAGTTTGGCAGCCAAACCGGTTAACACACATGAAAACCAAATAGCTAATAATGCATTCACCCACAGAAGCACAAACACCATAACACAAGAGATTTTGACGTGAAAACCCAAATGGGAAAAAACCACAGTGAGATGGAACTCACAAGTAACTATATGCAGAATAGAAACCAGACCGGTTAAGGTCAGACCAGTTAAGGTCTTACAATGTTCTTTACTAGAACAGATCCTGTTAGGAATCTCAATCTCTGTTAGGAGATAAGTCCAATTAAAGACTACCTTGCTAGAGGATTTTAGATCCACGGATGTGAACCACCTTGTTAGAGGATTTACAAAAGGCTTTTGGGCCTACCCAGTTAAGGGCTACAGACTTGTCAAAGATGTGAGTAATCAACAAGTGATTGATCTAGCTAATAGCACAGATTGCTTGATTAGATCCTTAATAGCTCATTCCTAATGCATTCCAGCATTACTTCAGTCTTCTACACATTCATATTCTCTTCAACTCCTCAACCACCTTAAACCCTAGCAATAACATTAACTTTTTACAACAACAACCTAAAACCCTAGACATGATGTCCTTATAAAGGAATCTGATTTCATGTTGGTCCAATAGGATTACAATCCAACTCCCTAGGTTCAATGAACCTGGACATACTTGGTAACACGACACAAAAAGCACCGTTAAAGTGTCGGCACTGTCAAACAATCGATGGATGGTAACTTATCACAAAATGCCGGTTGGTAACTCATCACAGAGTATTACCGGTTCATACAAAATGCCAGTTCAAGCAAAATGTCAATTGTCAGTTTGACAAAATGAAGACTAGGAAGTATGTGTTCTATTGCTTTGATCCTTTGTACCGCTTGAGATCCTCGAACTACTTGGGGTTAACATGCCACTTCAGACCGATAAACACATTCTGCAAAACACCAATAGTCTAACGACTATAATACAACATACCGGATGCAAAATATGCAGGTTGAGCTTAGACTCATACATATAAAGAAGATCGCAATGCAAGTTTGTGTCCATCAATGACAATCACATCATAAACATCAAAAATGTGAACACACAACCTGTGGTCTGATTGGCGGGGCAAAACCCCCCTCCTAAGAGCAACACAGTTCCTCCCCCACCAAATCAAGGACGCAATGTCCAGTAAGAAGAACCAAGGCAAAGATAGCAGAATTATAAACCAAAACGTACATACACTCCCTTAGGGGAACCTATTGAAACAATGTTACGTCAATTGGTCTCGTCAAATTTAGTGACCTTACCCAAAACATCTAATTATGAACCTAAGGTCAAACCTCCATGGTGGAGGGATAATGAACATTGCGAATTCCATCAAGGGAAAGGGCATAAAACAAGTAATTGTCATAGATTGAAAGATCTTGTTCAGGATCTTATTGACCGAGGCGAGATTGAAATTGAAGGACATGACCCAAAAACCACAAACAATGATCATCTTATGTTTAAAAATCCACTTCCATCACAAGATCAAAGGGGTCCTTCCACATCAGGACGAAACACAAATACCAATAGTTATACGCGAGCCGCTTATAATTACACTGTGAATCACCTATATGATGTCGATGAACAAATTGCAACCATTACCATCAAAAATCCAAGCTCTACTTGCAATGTTGTTACGCGGCATAGCAAGATCACCATTAAAGCATCTCCACAAGGCACCCCCTCCATCCCAAAGTAGTATAACCTTGTGGAACAATTAGATAAAACACCCGCACTTATATCTATCTTAGAGTTGTTGCGCCTATCCCCTACTCATAAAACAATCTTGGATCAAGCTCTCCAAGAGGCATGAGTCCCTGCCAATCTAAACACAGATTAATTTCAAGCTATGGTTGGTAGTCTGAGGTCATCGCCATGTCTTACTTTCTCAGAAAATGACAATACATCTTTCCAGCAACCTCATAACACCTCACTCCATATTGAAGGATTTATCAACCAACACAGGATCAAGAACATCATATGTCAAGTTCTGGACCTTCCTCTGTCCTATAATTTGTTGTTAGGAAGACCTTGGATACACGCCATGCAAGTTGTTCCATGCACCTACCACCAATGTCTCAAGTTTTCTCATAACGGTGTGGAAATTACAATCTTGGGTGATGCAAATCCCTTTGCTTATTGTAACAATATCAACCATCAACTAGAGATTACCATTCCCAACAACAGAGAAGTTATCCCATCCACATCATATGTAAGTTCAGCCTCTCTTTCCAGTTCAAACACCACTATACCCAAGCGAGAGAAGCTAAAGCTGAAAATGGTAGAGGAAGGTCATGGGGAGTATAATCTCAGCCAACTCTTTTATGTTGGGCAACTACCCACTTCCCCTAGAACTCATGGTAAACCTCAAAGGTTACTTCAAGCACCACTGGTCAAGCCAACATGCACTTTGATGCCTTTTATCCTTGGAAAGAGTCAAGAAGAAGAGACCAGAGATGAGGACTTAGCAGAATGTATCTATAAAGACCCTATCACCACGGACATCCCACAAGCTAAGCTTCCCACAAATCAATATGGAAAAGGCCTTCTCATTATGCAAAGAATGGGCTATGATGGTCAAAGTGCATTGGGACCTTGCAAGCAAGGACGACATGAGCTGCTGCAGTCAAAATTAAAGCCTAAAGATGACACTAGATTAGGCTTTCAAAAGGAGACTCTTCCTAAGCTCCAATTCAAAGGGAAACCCAACAAACCTCTATATCAGCCCAATTCTCTAAAGAGGCCACCCTTGATTATCTCAACAGCACCACAAACCACACCAACTGCCCCAATGCGGCTAAAAATCCCAGCAATATCATCCACAACACTAATCATCCTACCAATCAAACCAGCAACCCCATCAACAACAACAACTGCATCAATAGCACCATTATCAGTATTAGAACCCTCTGCAGTATCGCCAACACCAACAAATCCATCAGAAGCAGAAGATTCAACAATACCGATACTCCCAGTATCAGATTCACTGATCCCAATAATCCTTCCAGCAACACCAATCATTTCATCTACAAGGGTACATCAACTGATCACACCTGCGGTATTTAACTCAAAGGATATCCTGGTATGGTATAGTAATCAGATATTGGAAAGCGACTCAGAGACCGACTCACATGAGTGGAAATTTGATTCAATACATCTCAATACTTCAAATGAGGAAGACACATCACCCCCTCTACCTCACAAAGAAATCCCTGTTTATGGAGAAGCGCGAATTAAAACCTCTTGGGTTCCTGAACTGGAAACATCTTCCACAGACCCTGGAGACATCTAAAAATGGTCAACGCTTGCAGTCATACTTTAACATTTGTGCATTGCCTTATTTTAGGGTTCTTGCGTCGCATTAACATTTCTTTTATGTTGTGCACTTGGTCTTTATCATTTGCGAGCATCGAGTCCTTCTTCTGCATTCCTCATTTTTCTCGCTTTCGAATTAGGTCTTATCGATAACAATTTTCAGTCATGATTTTGGTCGATCCTTGTCAATCTCGTCATTTTGCGATCGATTCGTCATCGATCCTTGTCCTTGTCAATCTCGTAATTTTGCAACTGATTCGTCATCGATCCTTGTCATCTTCAATCATGTCAATTTGGATCGATTAGTCATTATTCCTCATCAATTGGTGCTTATCAATTTGATCTCCATGTCAATCTTGGTCAATTTGTCATTGATTTTTGTCAACCAATTTTAATCATTTATCAACATTGGTCCTTTGTAAGTCAGAATCATGATCAAATCGACCCTACATCAATTATCTTTTGTCAAGACTTAATTGTTGTCCTTGCATTTCTAATTCATCTTCTAGGGTTTTATGATTTATTCATTTAATCTTGTTTGTCATTTTCCCTCTAGGTTAAATAATTTATTTATTTATCCTAAGTCTTCTTGTCACAATTAAATATTTATTTAATTGGCTAATTAATTCCCCCTCTTTTTGTGAATTAATTAATGAATGAAAAATTATTAATTAATTCACCTAATTTTCTAATTTCATCAATTTCTAATTTCCAATTCATTATTTCTAACCTTATTTCTAATTTTCCTAATTCCTAATTTCCACCTCATTTTCTAAATTCAATTTCCACCTAATCAATTCCTCTCTAGTCTCTCCCTATTTTTGTGCTTCGGTGGAAGCATGAATTTCTCATGCGTCATACTGTTGGCATAGCAAGATGTCATAAAGCATTTAGTCCTCTAACCTTTGCATTGGCAATATGTCATAATTCATGACATAGAAGGTGTCATAACCTTCTTCCTTCAACTCAATTTTGCCATTTTTGAAATCAATTGCCTAAAATATCAATTTCATGCTAATCTTGCCCTCTCTCCAATTTGTCCATAAATTGGATGAGTTTCTTCGATAGATAAATCGAGATCAATCAACCATGCTTCTAGTATCCTCATGCTATCAAAATCAATTTTGCTTCATGCTTTTGCACTTGTAGGAGAGATCCACACAAATCCGCTATTTGGAGGAGAAAGGAGAACAATGGAGGTCAATTGAAAGAGGCATTGGTGATGGATTTTCATTTATTTTGAGTGTCTTGTTTTCAATTCTTCTATTGTTTGTAATTAAGATTTATATCATTGCAATTTGGCTTTGTGGTTAGCTAATATCTATTTGCTTTGATGATTACCGAATTCCTGATCTACAGACCCTACGTCACATCCTATGCTTGATTCTGGCAGGGAGAGTACCATCAATGACCTTCACCACAATGTCTTAACCCTCACTGACACATCTTATGAGCTTAACCTAATCAATGAGGTAATGCCTATTAAACATCCTGAACTCATCGAATGGAACCAATCTAATCCCCCATGCCTTGACCACTTCCAGAATGATGAGGCAATCATTGACTTTTTGGAACTACGGGATAACATACCTGTAGTCACATAAATCTGTCCATTTAATTAAATAAATATTTCCTATTTATTTGATTAAAAATCCACTAGCCATCAATTAATTAAACTAATATTTAATTAATTCATCTTCAAACATTCTCCTATTAATTAAATAAATTATTCAATTTATTTTAATTAATTCATTCAACCAAATTCACAATCAATTAAATGAATAAATCATATATATTTCATTTAATCCCCTATTCCTCTTTTAAATAAATTAAATAAAACATTTATTTAAATCATTTATCCCCCCCCACTTGCATTTTTCTACAAATGCAACTTGCACACATTTATTGAAATAAACTAATTTATTTTAAATAAAAATCTTATTTTCCCTCACCCACCAAACCCACTTGCAAATCTAAACCCCTTCTAGATTCTTCTAACCCCTTCCTAATTAGCCTAATCCATTCCCTAATTATTGTCACATTCTTAAGCAACTTTAAGTCACTTCTCAAAGACGTCAAAGTCTTTGAAAAGCATTTAATGCTTTGTGTGTTCAACAATTTAACCTCCAAAGTCTTCCAAAACCACTAATGGCTCTTACATGACCATTTATGGCTCTTACATAACCATTTATGGTTATTTCAACTTGCACTCATGTGTCTCCTCAAGCATTTATTACTTTGACCATGTTTATCCCTTTTGCCTTTGCACAAGAGTTTATCCATTGGATAAAAGCTTTATTCTTTGAATAAAGAGTTTATTCATTCAACTAACCTTGACCTTAACTCCCAAGGTCATATCAAGCATTTAATGCTTATTCCCTCTCCTCTCAACCTATCTCACATGGACACTTGTCATCTTGGGATTGGGTTGAAAGCCATCACATGGATTGAATATCATTCAATCCTGGCCCTTGTTGAGATTACTCAATCTCAACCATCCATTGCTCCATTTTACCTATAAATAGAGCTTGCTTTCCTCATTTTCAAATCCTCAAGCATTTAACATTCATAGTCATAATCCTAAAAACTTGTATGCATTTAAGCTATAGGCATTTTGAGAGAGCGTTTTAGCCTAATCAACTCATATATTGTCATTTGGGTTAAAATAAATCATTTTAGTATCAATAGCATAGTATTAGCTTTTTATTCACATTTAGAGCAAATACTTCAATCTCAAACCTCCATAAGCATCCATAGTGCAAAAAACTGCTGAGAGCTACACTATTTTGGAACTTGGAGAGGAGAGGAACAAAGGAGAAGAAGCCAAGAGCATGTTAGGAGGCATTTGGAGATGCCTCATCATATTTACCTTCCTAGTTAGACATTCTATCATGCTTTTGGTATCTCTTTTGATATGCTTGTGTAGGAAAGTATCTTGTTTATGATTTCTGACACTAACAACTTGGCTTTTCTTCTTGTTTGTGTTTTGTTATCATTGACTAACCTTCCCTTTTTGCAGAGCATCATTTGGTGAACCCGACGTGAATCTAAACACTTAAATAAACAATTTTTTTGACAACTAACATGTTTGAATGTTGAAACTTGACACACAGGTTGCGCTTTAGCGCTTTTGATCACGTTGTAGTGCTATTGCAACTTGTTGTTCTAGCGCTATTTCTCTTACAATAGCACTATTGTACCAAGTGTAGTGCTATTGAACTTGTTGCAGCACTTTTGATATCATTTCAGTGCTTTTGACCTTGTTTTGGCACTATTGCTTTCGCTGCCAGAGTTTTACTTTTAGCACTGTTGTGTCTATATTAGCGCATTTGTGTCAAATAGAGCTTATGTTTAAACACAAAGTAGTGCTATTATAACAGAACGTTGTAAAAAAGACCTTGTAACCGAAAAAGTGAAAATTCTTAGGCTTGTAGAAGCCCACCATAGGTTTGGTTTTTACTAACTATTTGTTTCTTGTGCGGGTCTAAAAAAACCAACCTCCTTAAAAATCAAAAACTTATTTTTGGTGTTTTAAAATTAAACAAAACAAAATTTGCTTTCTTGCAAGCTTAGGATCAGATTTTGTATTTGGTGCTCTAAAATTGAACAAAACAACTTTGTTTATTGCAAGTTTAGGCTTAACTTTTCATTTGGTGCTTAAAATCAATAAAACAAAATTTATTTCTAGCATCAAACTTAAGCAAAAATTTACAATCCACACTTCAATTTTTGGTGCAAATAAAACTCACAATCCTCTTGTTCCAAAATTTGTGCAAAGTGATTTTTCCTTCATACGTGCTTCAAATTAAGTTGACCAGGATTTTCAAAGTTCTAGTTTACTCAAAATTTTGCATTTGAAGTTAAAAAGAACACCATGATTGTTGGAGCAACATCTCCAAATAGGTAGAAAATCATTGCAATGATAAGTTAAAAAGAACAAGTGCATTTTGTGATTGGCACACTTGTGCAAAGAGTTGGTCGAGTGGTCCTACTTCTAACACACACTATCCTCTCCCTTGGCTTTCGTGGTCTTAGGTGCAAAAGAAAAGTGTTAGTAACACTCAAAAATTTTATCTTTTTAAGAGAGGCCTGCCAAGAGACACATCACTCTTGGGAATGACCTCGCGCGGTAAATCCTTCGAGCCGCTATAGAAATTAGGTGAGAGCAAAAGTTGTAGCCTTGGGTATAGTTGTTCCTACAGTGTAACTTGCCGAAAGGACAAATGGGCCCCACCACAAGTTACAAGGCTCTTAAGTGAGTCACTGCAGAATGAACTTATGTCCAAAGACATCGAAAATGACTAAACACCCTTAAGTAGTAGCCCACCAATTCTATTGGTTGAGAATATTTGAGATACAATTCAGTGCAAGAGCATAGATGGTTTTGCTCCCAAGATATTCACCATACATATTTCCTTGAGTAGAAACATAGCTTTTTGAAAAGTCACTTCTGGCTTGATAAAAGTGGTGACTCCCCCATCATAGGGATCATCTATTTGTTATACTTGCACAAGACTTAGTATATCACATCCTTACCTGTCACGGCGGGATTCATAAGGTATGTAGTACCAAAGTCGAAGAAATATCAAGATGTGGGCTGAATTTATCATAATTGGCCATTTGACCTTAGGGATACAAAGTGTTTGAGGTGTCTTCGTTTTAGTCAAGACCAAGTACAAATTGAGTTGACTTCAAGCTTTGGAAAGAAAAGCACTTAAAATACACTTAAAGGAAAGAATCATAAAAAGTCCAAGGATTGGGTTGATCTAGACCCATACTCATTTGTGCCTTTGAGGCACCATTCTTGTGTTTGTGTGCTTGCTTTTGTTTTCTTGTCAAAGAAACATCATAAAATCCAAAAATCAAAACAAGTATTCATCCAGCCAAACATCTTTCAAAACAACCAAGAGATCAACAACAACAAAGTATCAAACTTTATGACCATTCTTCACATCTTGCGAAAGAAGAATCGTCATCAAAACATCAACTTGAAAAGAAGACCATTGAGCTTAAAGGCTTTGATCAAAAGGAGCAAATTCTTCTATCTCAATAGATAAATCTTTGTCTCTCATAGAGTTTTTCTACATCACATGCGTCTCTACCTTCAAGGCAAAACAAACGAATTTGATTCAGAATCATTAAACCACAGCGCTTTTATGCAATATAGAGCTTTGAGTTATCACAAAAACCAAGGAGGCAATATTAATCCCAACTTCTTCCCAAACGTTTGTATCACATACAACATAACTTGAGCAATGCCACCAACGCCCGAAAGGGAAGAGGTAGAATTTGTTCCATTTGTGACACAAAGCTTTTATTGAAGTTAAAACATTTCATCCATTATTTCACTCATACATCATCACTTCATCATCAATCCATTCCAACTCTCAAAACATTAAGAGGTTCTTGTCCTAAGTTCTCTTTTAGATATTGCTTGAATCAAATGCATCCCATCACTTTTTAGATTGTTTCTACATCTAGGATAAGCTCATCCTAAGAAAAACATCTATGCAGGTTAAAACTAGTTCATGAGTGAATCCTCTCATTACTAGGTAGTTAAATCTGTAACACATCTTAGATTTCTCTACACCTTATCACACCAAACCTTATCAAACAAACAAGCAATTCAAAGAAGGAATTTTGGTTACATCTACCTTTAAAGTGCTAGAGATCCACATGCAACACAATTCACCAACCATCAATCTCTCATTTCATCAACAACTCATCATCATTTTCACTCAACTTCAACAAAAACTTGTGAAAAAAAAATGGCTCATACTAGACTAAGAACTAGACAAATGGAAATTGAAGAAGAAGAGGAGGAAAATATCAATGAATTTCAAGAAGCACTTGGAGGAAATGCGAATGACGAAAACCCAAGTACTCCTACTCCTGCAACAATAGAAAGGGCCCAGCATAACCCTCTCTTTAACAGACTTTTTGACGAAATACTCAGGAGCAATGTCGATGCTCACTTTTTAAAGCTCGCTCAAGAAGGAGCCAAGCTCCCCTCTGACTTTGATCTTGCCCAATTAAAACAAGCATCAGAATGACAAAGTCACCATGAAGAAGAAAGACGTAGAGATCCCATCAGATATAACATTCCTTGAGGTAACCCACCACCTCCTCCTCCAAATGAAATAGAGATGTTGCGGCAACAAGTTGAAAATCTCGCCCAACAACTTCATAGTGGTGTAAAAACCAACCAATTCTCACTCAATGACATTTGTCTCTATCCCTTCGATAGAAATCTTTATACGCCTTTCTTTCCACGAGGATTCGAAACACCCAAATTCAAAAAATATAAAGGAAAGGGAGATCCTCACGATCATGTTAGAGAATTTCATTCAGCTTGCCTCGAAGTGGCATATGAGGACACATACCTAATGCGACTTTTTCCCCAAAGCTTGGGAGGAACAACCACATCATGGTTTTCCCGACTACCAGGTGGCATTAGGACCTTTGAAGAGCTAATTCAGAAGTTCTTGGCACATTACTCTCATAACATTGAACGTGACATCACCATGGCTGATCTATGCAACACTAAACAAAAACCAGGTGAACTATTCTCAGTATTCCTGCAACGATGGTGTCAAATGTCTAGTAGACGTTCTCTTCAGTTACCTGAACAAGAACTAGTGGAAATATTTATTTCCAACTTAAACAAAGAAATGGAATTTCACTTGGATGTCAAAGACATAGACTCTTTTAATGACATGATCACCAAGGGCTTGAAATGTGAGCAGGCTCTCATCAAGAAAGGACTTATCAAAATCTATGATGAACCAAAGGATGGTCCTCGCCCACACTTCAATAGTGACAAACCAAGCTTCTGGAACAAAAAAAAAAAAATCGTCAACGATGGGGTTGTGGATGCCAAAACTATCAAAAGTGCACAACCTATGGTTCGATTTGCAAGACAGAATCCCCCACCTCAAACTAACACAAATGTTCCTTCAAATCAAGGTCGCATCACATCTCATGACGAACCCAGACCTCGTCAACAAAAACAAAAATGAACATACACTCCCTTAGGGGAACCCATCGAAACAGTGTTGCGACAACTGATTTCTCAAAATTTGGTAACTCTACCTAAAACATCAAACTATGAACCTCAAGTCAAACCTGCATGGTGGAGGGATACTGAACATTGTGATTTCCATCAAGGGAGAGGACACAAGACAAGTAATTGTCACAGATTGAAAGATCTTATTTAGGATCTTATTGACCGAGGTGAAATTGAAATCGAAGGGCATGACCCAAAAACAACAAACAATGATCATCTGATGTTCAAAAATCCACTTCCATCACAAGATCAAAGGGGTCCTTCCATTTCCCGAAGAGGCACTGATACCACTGATTATTCACAAGCTACGTATAATTATACTGTAAATCACCTGTATGATGCTAGTGAACAAATTGCAACTATAACCATAAAAAATCCCAGCTCCAATTGCAATGTTGTTACACATCGTGACAAGGTTACCATAAAGGCAGCTCCACAAGGCACCACCTCCATACCAAAGCAGTACAATCTTGTGGAAGCTATTGCACCTATCTCTGTCTCATAAAACAATCTTGGATCAAGCTCTCCAAGAGGCATCAGTCCCTGCAAACCTGAATACAGACCAATTTCAAGCCATGGTTGGAATTCTAAAGTCCTCCCCTTGTCTCACTTTTTCTGAAAGTGACAACTCTTCCTTCCAGCAACCTCGTAATGTCTCACTACACATTGAAGGATTTATCAACCAGCATAGGATCAAGCGAGTCTTGATCGACAATGGAGCAGGCCTGAATATTTGTACACTATAGTTGGTCACAACATTGGGATATGCCATAGAATCAGTGGATCCCCATAAGAAGATCACAATCAAAGCCTATGATGATGCAGAGCGTTCCTCCAAAGGAGCGATGGTACTACCAATCCGAGTGGGCCCTGTGGTGAAGCATATCATCTGTCAGGTTCTGGACCTTCCTCTGCCATACAATCTATTGTTAGGAAGACCTTGGATACATGCCATGCAAGTCGTTCCATCTACCTACCATCAATGTATCAAGTTCCCACATAACGGTGTAGAGATCACAATCTTGGGTGATGCAAATCCCTTTGCATATTGTCATAATATCAGTCATCAACCAGAGATTACCGTTCCTAACAATAGAGAAGCCATTTCCTCCACATCATATATAAGTCCAGCCTCTCTTGCCAGTTCAAACACCACTATACCCAAGGAAGAAAAGCTTAAGATGAAAATAGCAGAGGAAGGTCCTGGGGAATACAACTTAAGTCAGCTCTTTTGTGTGGGACAGATGCCCACTTCTCCTAGAACACATGGCAAACCACAACAGTTACTTCAGCAACCACTGATCACACCAGCATGTGCTTTGACGCCTTCATTCTTGGGAAGAGTCAAGAAGAAGAAACCAAAGATGAGGACTTAGCAAAATGGATCTATAAAGATCCTATCACCATTGATATGCCACAAGCTACACTTCCCATGGATCAGTATGGCAAAGGCCTCCTCATAATGCAAAGAATGGGTTATGATGGTCAGAGTGCTTTGGGATCTTGCAAACAAGGAAGACATGAACCACTACTGCTAGAATTAAAGCCCAAAGATAATACATACCTAGGCTTTGAAAAGGCGATCTTTCCTAAGCTCATATTCAAAGGAAAACCCAGCAAACCGCTATATCAGCCTATTGCAAAGAGGACACCTTTCATTATCAAAGCAGCATCAAACACCATCGCAACTGCCCCACTGAGGCTCGAAATCCCAACACAACCATCTACAATGCTAATCATCCCACCAAACAAACCAGTAATCCCATCAGCAGCAGCAATAACATCAATAGCACCATTAGCAGCAGCAACTGTATCAGAACCTGCAGCAGCATCTACAACACCAGCAGTTCCAACATAAGCAACTGAGTCAACACTACCGATACTCCCCATATCAGATTCTTTGATCCCCATCATCCTTCCTGCAGCACCAATCATTTCATCTACAAAGGTACATCAACTGATCACACCTGTAGTATTTAACACAAAGGACATCCCAGTATGGTATAGTAATTGGATGCTGGAAAGTGATTCAGAGACCGACTCACATGAATGGGAATTTGATTCCATACAACTTAACATTTCAGATGAGGAAGACACATCACCACCTCCACCCCACAAAGACATCCTTGTTTACGGAGAAGCACAGATAAAGACTTCTTGGGTTCCTGAACTAGAAGCTTCTTCCACAGACCCTACGTCACATCCTACACCTGATTCTGATAGGGAGAGTACCATCAATGACCTTCACCATAACGTCTTAACCCTCACTGATACATCTAACGAACTTAACCTAATTGATGAAGTAATGGCCATTATCCATCCTGAACTCATCGAATGGAACCAACCAAATACCCCATGTCTTGACCACTTCCAAAACGATGAGGTGATCATTGACTTTTTGGAATTAAGGGATAACCTACCAAGCGGGGATCACAAAGTTGGATTTGCCATGGAACTTAATAGCGCAGCATACTTCAGGGTGGATGCCAAACCTTTCAGCTGCAAGAATATAACAATAAAACATGGATCTTCTAGTGAAAACCACACCGTTGCATTGTTTGATTCAACAAAAGTAAAAAGAAAGAGCGTATCCAACGGTGAAAACCTCTCTAAGGTGCCTGAGGATGAAAGGTTTGACATCCTTCCCTGTAGCACACAACGGGAACGATCAATGATTCTTAGTGAGGAAACAAAAGAATACAAAGTGGGGAATCCTGAAACTCCTCACCAAATACACCTGACATCTCTTCTAACTCCAGAGGAACAACCTAAATTTGTAGAGTTCTTTCAAAAGTGTCAGATCAACTTTGCATGGTCATATGTAGACATGCCTGGTCTTGATCCAGATTTAGTCATGCATCACCTCACCGTAGCAGAAGGAGCCAAATCTATCAAGCAGAAGCTTCGCAAGATGCATCCTCAAATTGCAGTACTAGTCAAAGCAAAACTCAAGAAACTCCTAGATGTTGGTTTCATTAGACCAATTGATTATGCAGATTGGATATCCAACATTGTGCCTGTCGGCAAGCCAAATGGGGGCATCTGTATTTGTACTAACTTCAGAGATCTAAATAAGGCATGTCCTAAGGATGACTTCCCCCTACCAAACATCGACATCATAGTGGACCTAACAATAGGACATGCCATGCTTTCACACCAGAGGATCAACATAAGACAGATGACTCATGGATGGCTTTTCAGGATACAATCAGATAAAGATCGCACCAGAGGATCAACATAAGACAACCTTTACATGTCCATGGGGCACATACTACTGGAATGTAATGCCTTTCGGTCTAAAGAATGCAGGAGCAACCTATCAATGAGCAATGACCACCATCTTCCATGACATGATGCATACTATGATGGAAGATTATGTTGATGACTTACTAGCAAAATCACTCACCAGAGAAGGTCATCTAGACATATTAGATAAAATATTTGATAGACTGGAACAATACCATGTTTGACTCAACCCAAAGAAATGTGTCTTTGGAGTAACCTCAGGGAAACTTCTTGGATACATTGTCTCAAGCAAAGGTATTGAGGTCGACCCAGCAAAGGTAAAAACAATCATGGACATGCCACCACCAAAGAATATCAATCAGCTAAGGACATTACAAGGACGCCTACAATCCATCTAAAGATTCATTGCACAATTGGCTGATAAGTGTCACCCATTCACACACCTGCTACACAAGAACATCTGCTTTCAATGGGATGCCAGATGCCAGCAAGCATTCCAAATGCTTAAAGACTATCTCATGAATACACCATTGTTGATCCCACTAGATCCAAGTAGACCGTTATTACTCTATATCTCAGCAACAAGTACAACATTGGGTGTACTACTGGCACAGCATAATGCAGAAGGGAAAGAATGTGTTGTTTACTACATCTCTCACACACTGGTTGGCTATGAACTCAATTACACACCTATTGAGCGAGCTTGCTTAGCAGTAATCTTGGCAGCCACTAAACTGAGGCACTATCTATTAACACACAAGGTACAACTCATTGCAAAGATTGATCCACTCAAGTATTTACTCAGCAAAGTAGCATTGACAGGTCGCTTGGCCAAATGGGTAATGATTCTAAGTGAATTTGACATCAAGTATGTGGACCGTAAAGCTATCAAAGGTCAAGTTATTGCAGATCAGTTGGCCGATGCTCCACTCATAGGCGATCATCCTCTCATTTCCAATTTTCCAGATGAAGAGATATTCATGATCACAACAACACAACCATGGAAACTATACTTTGATGGTTCATACACTAGGCATGGCTCGGGGACAGGCATTCTATTTATCACACCTCAATGTGACAGCATCCCAAAATCTTACAGGCTCACATTTCCATGCACAAATAACATAGCAGAATATGAGGCCTTGATCACAGGACTCAGGCTAGCCATACAATGGAAATTACAAGAACTACAAGTATATGGAGACTCACAACTAGTCATTCGACAAGCAACAGATGAATATCAGACTAAAGACGACAAGCTCATGCCATACAAGCAAATGGTGGACAAATTAAAGGTATCATTTACTACTATCACCTTTGAGCAGATACCAAGAGATCAAAATCGAGTTGCTGACGCTATGGCTACTATTGCATCTCTCCTAGATCTTCCACTAAATTCAACGCGCTATGAGTTCTTGGTAGAATAGCTTTGGATCCTTTCTTATGATATCCTTGAATCCGAGATGATATGTTGCCTTATTGGTTCCGAATCCCTATGGTACGGTGAGTTCTACACCTATCTTCGCGATCACACCCTTCCTCCTAACCAATCGAATAACCAACGTAAAACCTTCATTCGTCAAATTGCTCGATATACCACTATTGCTGAAACCCTATACCGACGCAGTCTTGATGGTACTCTCCTTCGATGTCTGGAACAGGATGAGATAACAAAGGCCTTGGAAGAGGTACATGAAGGAATTTGTGGAACTCATGCAAGTGGTCCGTCACTAGCCAAGAAACTCCTGTGCATTGGATACTATTGGCCATCCATGGAAAAAGACTCCTACTACTTTGTCAGAAAGTGCAAGAAATGCCAAGTTCATGGAGACCTGATACATGCACCAGCACAAGAACCGCAACCAATCACAACACCATGGCCCTTTTGTCAATGGGGCCTTGACCTTGTGGGTAAAATCCATCCATCTTCATCCAATGGCCACAAATTCATTATTACCGCGACTGAATACTTCACAAAGTGGAACAAAGTTGTTCCACTTACCCAAGTTATCAGCAAGCAGATCGCCTCATTCATCCTCAATTACATCATTTGCCGGTATGGTGTACCCATGTCCATCATCACAAATAACGATCTTCCTTTCAAAAATTAGGATGTCCATGAACTCTGTGAGAAATTTCACATCCAACACCGCTTTTCCACTCCCTATTACCCACAAGGCAATGGTTAGGCTGAAGCCTCCAACAAGAACATATTGAGAATCCTAAAGAAGACAGTCAATGATGCCAGCCGTGGTTGGCATGTTCAACTAAATCCAGCACTATGGGCATATCGAACTAGCATTCGAACCCCTACAGGCGCAACTCCTTACTCACTGGTCTATGGTGCAAAAGCTATCTTACCTATTGAGGTCGAGATACCATCTCTACGAGTTTCCTTGCATAATCTGATAGATGATGAAGCATACAGAGTATTCCGTCTTCAGGACTTAGAGCTACTTGATGAGAAGCGACAAGCTGCATACAACCACCTCAAATCCTATCAGCAGCGCATGAGCAGAAGCTATAATCATCGAGTTAAGCCTCATACATTCGAGGTAGGTGATCTTGTTCTTCGAGAAAATCCTCGTAACCAACCCAACCGAGAACATCAAGGAAAGTTTGAATCAAATTGGTTGGGTCCATATGTTGTCACTGTTGTATTTGGGTCCATATGTTGTCACTGCTGTATTTGAGTCCAGGGCATATCAGTTGGCTACATCAAAAGGAGAACCGCTAGTAGATATGATCAACAACATGCACCTCAATTGGTTTTATACATGAGCTACACTGAGCATCAGGCTCCCATACAACCGGCAAAAACACCAAAAACATTCAGAAAATATCCTGAAGAAAATACAAAAACAACACCAAAAAGAGTAAAGAAAAATCATGCATCCAAACGGTGAACAACCACTCCGGTGGCACCTTGGGTAAGTGTGATGGTGAAAACCTAGCAAACAGGTTCCACTCGTAAAGGCTATGGCTCCATTATCTTTCAGACTTGTTGCGATCACATCTACTTCATACATACATCCATCCATCCAAAACCATGGCTTGTTATTCATCTGCAATTAAGAAAGTACTCCATGCGTCTTGCATCCCTCTTTTTCATAGTCATGTCCTAAACTGGGGGCAATGCCCTTAACCTTTTGATGGAATTGGATTCTACATTGTCTTATGATTCATTAAGTTCTTCATTCAAAACTATCTCCTAAAATACCAAAAACATTGGAAAACTATCTCGCAAAAATCCAAAAAACATTCAAAAACAATCATCACAAACTCCAAAAACATCAGAAAACATAAAAAATCAATCAAAAACAGGGCCGCATATTGTACATACTCATCCAAGCAGATACTAAACAAACATTACAAAATACTTGCACGATGATCACTTCTCAAAATTGACCAAAACAATCGACATCAATAATCAAACTATCTTCAACAAGGATGCATCCTTCCTTACCAAAACAAAGACAAAATGACATTTTCTTTGACAAGAAAATTGTGTTAAGCTATCAAATACTTGGTTGATTTGTGAGTAATTCATTCATTTATCTGTATTAGGTTCCTACTGCATTGTTTGTGTATCGTCTGCGCATTATTCCGATGAAGTTCTGGGGCATGTACTAATGGTGTCTACGTGGGAAGTTCACTAAGCTACATGATCTTATGCAACATGCAGTCATAGATCACTACGGCTTGCTGACTACAGCGTATACCTCGACCATATGAGCATGAACCATTACCAAGGATCCATATTCTTTATTCTTTATGTACATACTATTTGCTTACAGAACAATGCTCCTTCTTTGGTTCCTCCTCATCCAATTTGGATAAAGGTTTTTGTCTCTTATTAAGGTGTGAACTTGTCTTGGGATATGATCAGCCCAAGATCAAGGAGGATGATCCAAGTCATGCATAAATGAAGATTATACTTGTCTGTTCCACAAGCAATACTCTGGTCGACTTGACCCATTATATCAAGTCGTTTGTATTAACTTGCTATATCAAAATCCATGTAAGAACTACTCAGGTCATCTTGAATCATTATGTCAAGTTGCTTGTATTTTCTTACAACATTTTAAAGTTCAATGATGAAAAATAAAGCACTATGGATCGTCATTTCATCTCATCTGTATATATTGCATTCGTTGCATTCCACCCATCCATACATTCATAATAGATGCATATCATGCATACATAGTAATGACAATGGGTGCATACTCTATTTTCCTCTTCTTCCATAGGAATGAGTCATAGGTCCTCCATTTCTTCTATCTAACATCGAACCCCCCCCCCCAACCCTCCCCATCTCGATAATCAAAATCACATACCCTTCATCGTTTCCCATCAACTCAATCAAGCATTCATCACCATCCATCTCTAACAGGAGGGACTGCGCTTCTCATCCTCAGTCATCCACACAATCAAGCAAGTTACTCTATTTGCACAGGTACATCAACTCACACACACCTAGACTATCAACAGATACTCTGATCAAGTATCTTCGGGTCTCAACAGGTAATTGATCATGGTAATCCTAGACTACATCAGGCATTTATCATAATAACCTAGTCTCAACGGGGGTGCTATAATTAACCACAACCATCCATCACCCACACACACTATCAATTTATCAACCAATCAAACACAATCTAATGGATAATTACATCAATTGTCTAAGTCTCAACGATTATTTTTGCTTCATATACCTTGACTTCATCGGGCAATTACATCAACTGTCTAAGTCTCATCAGGTCACTTTGATTCACTTACTCAGACTTTATCTTGTCCAAGCAAACAACTGGCACCAACTATCATGCTTTGACTCGCCCAGGGCAATTAAACCATTTACACCAGATTGTTCAACCAATTTTGATCAATTATATAGCATCACTCGAAAGCACAACCACCCCATTTTCACTGTATCTCCTGCATGACCTAAAGGTACTCACTGGCTTGATGTTTCTCCATATTCACTCCGATTTCTTCTATTCTTTCTAAATTCTTCTCTTCTATTTTCCTGCCAATTTTCATTCTTTTTCGAGAGATCGCCCGATTTTTCAAAAAATTTAGGCCCATCTCTTGAGGGGGCATACCACCCATTAAATCTACATTTATGGGCCATTTCTTCACACCTATTTTTCTTTCTTTGAAACAACGCGATAAACCGCACCGTCTCAAAGAGGGGCAAATGTAGTCACATAAATCTGTCCATTTAATTAAATGAATATTTCCTATATATTTGATTAAAAATCCACTAGCCATCAGTTAATTAAATTAATATTTAATTAATTCATCTTCAAACATTCTCCTATTAATTAAATAAATTATTCAATTTATTTTAATTAATTCATTCAACCAAATTCACAATCAATTAAATGAATAAATCATATATATTTCATTTAATCCCCTATTCCTCTTTTAAATAAATTAAATAAAACATTTATTTAAATCATTTATCCCCCCCCCCCCACTTGCATTTTCCTACAAATGCAACTTGCACACATTTATTGAAATAAACTAATTTATTTTAAATAAAAATCTTATTTTCCCTCACCCACCAAACCCACTTGCAAATCTAAACCCCTTCTATATTCTTCTAACCCCTTCCTAATTAGCCTAGTCCATTCCCTAATTATTATCACATTCCTAAGCAACTTTAAGTCACTTCTCAAAGACGTCAAAGTCTTTGAAAAGCATTTAATGCTTTGTGTGTTCAACAATTTAACCTCCAAAGTCTTCCAAAACCACTAATGGCTCTTACATGACCATTTATGGTTCTTACATAACCATTTATGGTTCTTACATAACCATTTATGGTTCTTACATAACCATTTATGGTTATTTCAACTTGCACTCATGTGTCTCCTCAAGCATTTATTACTTTGACCATGTTTATCCCTTTTGCCTTTGCACAAGAGTTTATCCATTGGATAAAAGCTGTATTCTTTGAATAAAGAGTTTATTCATTCAACTAACCTTGACCTTAACTCCCAAGGTCATGTCAAGCATTTAATGCTTATTCCCTCTCCTCTCAACCTATCTCACATGGACACTTGTCATCCTGGGATTGGGTTGAAAGCCATCACATGGATTGAATATCATTCAATCCTAGCCCTTGTTGAGATTACTCAATCTCAACCATCCATTGCTCCATTTTACCTATAAATAGAGCTCGCATTCCTCATTTTCAAATCCTCAAGCATCCTCAAGCATTTAGCATTCATAGTCATAATCCTAAAAACTTGTATGCATTTAAGCTATAGGCATTTTGAGAGAGCGTTTTAGCCTAATCAACTCATATATTGTCATTTGGGTTAAAATAAATCATTTTAGTATCAATAGCATAGTATTAGCTTTTTATTCACATTTAGAGCAAATACTTCAATCTCAAACCTCCATAAGCATCCATAGTGCAAAAAACTGCTGAGAGCTACACTATTTTGGAACTTGGAGAGGAGAGGAACAAAGGAGAAGAAGCCAAGAGCATGTTAGGAGGCATTTGGAGATGCCTCATCATATTTACCTTCCTAGTTAGACATTCTATCATGCTTTTGGTATCTCTTTTGATATGCTTGTGTAGGAAAGTATCTTGTTTATGATTTCTGACACTAACAACTTGGCTTTTCTTCTTGTTTGTGTTTTGTTATCATTGACTAACCTTCCCTTTTTGCAGAGCATCAATACCAAATGGGGATCACAAAGTTGGATTCTCTATTGAACTTAATAGCACAACATACTTTGGGGCAGAGGCCAAACCTTTTAGCTGCAAAAATATAACAATAAAACATGGATCTTCCAGTGAAAACCACACTGTGGCACTGTTTGATCCCACAAGAAAAAAAATAAAGAGAGTATCCAATGGTGAAAACCTCTATGAGGCGCCTGAGGATGAAAGGTTTGACATCCTCCCCTCTAGTACACAACAGGAACGATCCACAATCCTTATTGAAGAAATGAAAGAATTCAACGTGGGGACTCCTAAAAATCCTCACCACATACATCTGGCATCTCTTTTAACTCCAAAGGAACAACTTAAGTTTGTCAAATTCTTCCAAAAGTGTCAGATCAACTTTGCATGGTCATATGCCGACATGCCTGGTCTCGATCCTGATTTGGTCATGCATCACCTCATTGTAGTAGAAGGAGCTAAGCCTGTCAAACAGAAGCTCCGCAAGATACACCCTCAGATAGTTGTGCTCGCCAAAGCAGAACTTAAGAAACTCCTGGATGTTGGTTTTATTAGACCAATTGATTATGCAAATTGGATATCCAACATTGTGCCTGTCGGAAAACCAAATGGGGGCATCCGTATCTATACTAACTTCAAAGATCTAAACAAGGCATGTCCTAAAGATGACTTCCCCCTACCAAACATTGACATGATCATAGACCTAACAGCAGGAGATGCCATGCTTTCTCTCATGGATGGATTTTCAGGGTACAACCAGATAAAGATCGCACCAGAGGATCAACATAAGACGACCTTCACATGTCCATGGGGAACATACTGTTGGAATGTAATGCCTTTTGGTCTAAAGAATGCAAGAGAAACCTATCAAAGAGGAATGACCACCATCTTTCATGATATGATGCACACCATAATGGAAGATTATGTCGATGACTTATTGGAAAAATCACTAACAAGAGAGGGTCATCTAGAAATATTGGAGAAAATCTTTGACAGACTGGAACAATATCATGTTCGACTCAACCCAAAGAAATGTGTCTTTGGTGTAACCTTCGGGAAGCTTCTAAGATATATTGTCTCGAGAAAAGGCATTGAGGACAACCCTGTAAAGGTCAAAGAAATCATGGACATGCCACCTCCAAGGAACATCAGTCAGCTAAGAACATTACAAGGGCGGCTACAATCCATCTGAAGATTCATTGCATAACTGGCAGATAAGTGTCACCCCTTTACACACCTGTTACACAAAAACATCCACTTTCAATGGGATGCCAGATGCCAGCAAGCATTCCAGATGCTTAAAGACTATCTCATGAATACACCATTGCTGATCCCACCAGATTTGAGTAGACCTCTATTACTCTATATTTCAGCAACAAATACAGCATTAGGAGTGCTACTAGCTCAACATAATGCAGAAGGGAAAGAGTGTGTTGTTTACTACATCTCTCGCACACTGGTCGGCTTATGAACTCAATTACACACCTATTGAGAGAGCTTGCCTAGAAGTAATTTTGGCAACCACTAAACTGAGGCACTACCTGTTAACACATAAAGTACAACTTATTGCAAAGATCGATCCACTAAAGTACTTACTCAGCCAAGCAGCATTGACTGGCCGCTTGGCCAAATGGGTGATGATTCTAAGTGAATTTGACATCGAGTATGTGGACCGTAAGGCTATCAAGGGCCAAGTTATTGTAGATCAGTTGGCCGATGCACCCCTCATAGGCGATCATCCTCTTATTTCCAATTTTTAAGATGAAGAGATATTCATGATCACAACAACACAACCATGGAAATTATACTTTGATGGTTCATATACTAGGCATGGATCGGGGGTAGACATTCTGTTTATCACACCTCAAGGTGACAGCATCCCGAAGTCTTACAGGCTAACTTTTCCATGTATAAACAACATAGCAGAATATGAGGCCCCGATCACCGAACTCTGACTAGCCATACAATGGAAATTGAAAGAGTTACAGATATATGGCGACTCACAACTGGTCATCTGACAAGTAACTGATGAATAGAAAACCAAGGATGATAAACTCATGCCATACAAGCAAATGGTGGATAGTTTAAAAGCATCATTTACTACTATCACCTTTGAGAAGATACCCAGAGATCATAATTGAGCTGCTAATGTTGTGGCTACCATTGCATCTCTCCTAGATCTTCCACAGAACTCAACACGCTATGAGTTCTTGGTAGAATAGCTTTGGATTCTCGCTTATGATATCCTCGAATCTGAGATGATATGTCGCCTTGTCGGTTATGAATCCCCATGGTACGATGAGTTCTACACCTACCTCCACGATCATACACTTCCTCCTAACCAATCGAATAACCAATGTAAAACCTTCATTCGCCAAACCGCTCGATATACCATTATTGTTGAAACCCTATACCGACGTAGTCTTGATGGTACTCTCCTTCAATGTTTGGAACAGGATGAGATAACAAAGGCCTTAAAAGCGGTACATGAAGGAATTTGTGGGACTCACTCAAGTGGTCCTTCCCTAGCAAAGAAGATCATACGCGCTAGATACTATTAGCTGTCCATGGAAAAAGACTCCTACTATTTTATCAGAAAATGCAAGAAATGTCAAGTTCATGGAGACCTGATACATGCACCAGCATAGGAATTGCAACCAATCACAACACCATGGCCTTTTTGTCAATGGGGACTTGACCTTATGGGTAAAATCCATCCATCTTCATCCAACAGCCACAAATTCATTATTACTGCCACCGAATACTATAGAAGTTGAGAAATACAACCCCACAGTAGCCTGAAGATCTTATGCAAGCCGAATAACCTGTTATAAGGAGAAGCAATGAAGCAATAATCTGAAGAACACATAAAACATAGGAAAACTACTCTCAAAAGATGAGAGCTCCAATTCACCAAAAAGTATTGTGAAAAGATAATACAATGAAAAGAAAAAATAACCTCTAATAGGTAAAGAAACCCTAAAAAGGGAAAACCCTAGGCTTGCACATAATAATTAATAAAATAATTAATTAATATACACCTAATGTTAGCTTAAGTGTAAAAAGATAATTGGGAACTTAAAGAATTAAACAAATATTGTTTAATTAATCAAGTAAAGACCCAATTACTCTAACACCCCCCCTTAAGCTAGACTTAGGGAGAAGCTAAAACCTAGAACAACTACTGAAAGCATGAAAGATGGATCCCGACAACAAGGCCTGATTAGGTACCCAAATACAATGAGATCTCTATGAAACAAAGACAAAGGAGAAAACCTAGAGGGAAAAAACTCCTCTCCAAAAAGAGATAAAAGAACATGCTGAAAGAAGAAGAACGAAGGATGGCCTCATAAAGACCCCCCAAGGACAACTTCCTTCACGCCAAGCATAGAGCGCAACTAAAGATAGCGTGGCGATGCAAAAGGTTTCGTGAAGATGTCTGCAACCTGCTCAGAAGTGGGAATGTACTCCAGAATGAGAACACCGTCCTGAATCAACTGGCGGATGAAATGCATGTGAAGCTCAATGTGCTTCGTCCGCTGATGCTCTACTGGGTTGCGGGAAATATGAATAGCACTCTGATTGTCACACCAAAAAATAGTGGGACTATCAAGAGGAAAACCAAACTCAGTCACCAATTGTCGAAGCCATAAGATTTCCTGACTAGTGAGCACAATAGCTCAGTACTCAGCCTCTATAGATGATAATGCATGAGCAATCTGCTTCTTGCAAGACCATGTGATAGGACCAGAGCCAAGACAAAAAATAAAGCCAGAAGTAGACTTCCAATAATTGACATCACCAGCCCAATCTGAGTCAGTGAAGCCAACAATGTGAGGTTCCCCTGATGTGTAGTGAATGCCATGAGAACTAGTGCCCTAAATGTACCTCAAAATACGTTTGGCAGTTTGCCAATGACTCTCATGAGGATCATGGGAGAATTGAGAGACAAGACCAACCGCAAAGGAAATATCAGGATAGGTGTGAGTTAGGTACAACAAACTGCCAACCAGCTGCCTGTAAAGTGTAGAATCTACTGAAGGAGTGGGACAAGAGGTGGTCAAAACAACCCCTGACTGAAATGGAGTGGGAGCAGGCTTGCAATCAAGCATGCTGAAGCACTAAAGCATGTCAAGAGCATACTTCTGCTGGTAGAGGTAGATCCCATCAGAAGACTGAATCACTTGAAGACCAAGGAAATAGTGCAAAAGACTGAGATCTGTCATCTCAAACTAGTCCATCAAGGCACGCTGAATATGCTGAATCATAGAGGATGAGCTACCCGTGATGAGAAGATCATCAACATATAGCACAAGAATCAGGATGTCACCCTCAAGAAGCTGAATGTACACTGTGTGATCAGAATGACTACGGGAGAACCCAATGGAGAGAAAGAAAGAGTCCATCTTCTCATACCAAGCCTAAGGGGCCTGTTTGAGACCATACAATGAACGCCAAAGTCTGCAAACAAAAGAACTATCCTGCACAAATCCCTAAGGTTGTTCCATGTAGATTTCTTCTTGTAGATCCCCATGCAAGAAGGCACTCTTCACATCCATTTGAAAGACAGGCCAACACCGAGAAGCTGCAAGAGATAGTACAAAGCGAATGGAATCCATCTTGGCAACAGGGGCAAATGTCTCAGAGTAATCAATACCCTCAACCTGTGAAAACCCCTTCGCAACAAGACATGCTTTGTACTTATCAATGGAACCATCAGTAGCATACTTAATGAGAAACAACCAGTGGCACCTAACCATCTTTCTTCCCTTAGGAAGAGGATAGAGATCCCAAGTATGATTCCTCATCAAAGAAGAATACTCTTCCTCCATAGCACAATCCCACTCAGGGTGACCTATTGCCTCTAAAAACTTCTGAGGATCATCTGAAATAGCATGACTCAAAAGACTAGAACCCACAATATGAGAACGAGTGTGACGAGTATCTGAAGGATCACCGGCCAAAGGACCTGTCGCCTCAACTGTAAGGCGAGCCCACTTGCGCATCTGAGGTGGAGCGGGTGGAGGTGGGGATGGTGGATCATCAGCACCATCATCAGAATCATCCTCCAAAAGATCCTAAAGGGGTGCAGTGGTCGGAGGAGGCAGAGGAGGAGACACTGGAGTCGGGGTATCCACTCTGGGAAGGCGCTCATCAAACTAAACATCTCGTTGAAACATGACCTCTCTGGAACCAGGATCAAACAACCTATACATCTTAACATCCTCACAGTAGCCAACAAAAATGAGTGGTCGTCTCTTCCGCTCCATGGCATGCCTCTAAGCATCAGGAATAAAAGCCCATGCCTCACTACCAAACACTCTGAAAAAAGAAACATCAGGCTTGTCATGAGACCAAGCCTCCTCAAGAGTCATATGTCAAATAGCCTTATGAGGCATCCGATTTTGAATATAGTTGGCACAATTGACTGCCTCAGCCTAAAAAGATGAATCCATGGACCTGGACTAAATCATACAATTCGCCATCTCCAGTAAAGTTCGGTTCTTGCATTCAGCGACACCATTCTGCTGAGGGGTGTAGGGAACAGTAAACTGATGCTGCAAACCATGCTCAATGCAAAATCTCTGAAATCCTAATTCACATACTCCCCCCCATTATTTGTACGTATCTGCCAAATAGAATAGCCAGACTGCTTCTCTACATATGTCTTGAAGATTTGAAAGGAATCAAAGACATCAGACTTGTACTTAAGAAAGTACACTCATGTGCGTCTGGAGAAGTCATCAATGAGAGTGAGTACATACTTGGCCCCTAAAAAAGGAGTGGGAAATGACATGAGGTAACTGTGAATCAAATCCAAGGGTGCCAAAGCACGAGAGGCTCTTCCCTTTGGAAAGGGATCTCTGTGATGCTTGCCAAGAACACAACCATGACAAACACCATCAGTGTAGGAAATTTGTGGGAGCCCAAGAACAAGTGCCTGTGTACTCATCTGCTGAAGATATCTGTAATTGACATGGCCCAATTGCTCATGCCAAAGCTTACTCACTAAATCTGCATGTGCTATGAGAGATGAACCTATACCCAAAGAGGGCTCAAATTCATCAAATCTGTAGAGACGGGATGCAGAATCCACACTACTAGTAGCCACAACCAAATCAGGGTCATGGAGGTCCCGAATAACCACATCATGTGGTGAGAACTCAGTTGTCTTACCAGAGCCAGAGTGGCAAATCTAATAAATGGACAGGAGGTTTGTCAAGATGTCAGGGACAACCAGAACATTCTATAGAGTACCCCCATCCAAAGAGACAGAACCTAAACCCAAGACGGAAAGCTGAACTGAGTCACCCATTGCAATCTGTGAAATACCACAAGAGGCAAGAGAAGTCACCAACTGCTGAGTGTGTGTCATATGGTGAGAAGCACCAGAATCTAGAATCCATGTGGACCCATAGGTCAAAGCTCTAGCAGTGAGAGCATGACCTTTCCCTGTGGAAGGAGAAGACGCCTGAGGTGAGGAAATATGATGTTGTTGCATGGCTTCCTCTAAAGCCTCTAATCGTTTCCAACACTTGAAAACTGGATGTCCTTCCTTGCCACAAAAACTGCAAGTGTCTCCTGATTTCTTCGTAGTCTTGGAGGAAGACTCACCAGACTGTGAAGATTTCCCTTGTTTGGGAGGAAATGGTTTTGAATCAGACTTAGGAGTAGGCTTGGAGGAATTCTCACTACCTATAGAAGGCTTCTTCGGCTTTGGTTTCTGCTTCTGTTTCTCCTTCTCCTTAGAGGACTGAGCAACCAATGCTTTGTTCTTGGAGCCTGAGAGCGTATCCAGCTGAGAAAGATGAGACTGCTCACGAGACAATCGCTCACAATAGACATCAAAGGTAGGCATGTTGAAACGAACACCCAAGCCATCCATGGTGGAGTAGAAAGCAGAGGCAAAAAACTGAAAGTGACCCCAAAGCTTCGAAAAAATCAAATGAATGCACTCTGTATCAGTCTTGTTCTTTCCACATCCCTGAAGAACAGATCTAGTAGTCTTGAATTTGTTCAAAAAATCCTCAATAGTGGGAAATGAATCAGGTGATAAAGAAACCAACTTTGCCTCAATCTGTAATGCCCGAATCTCATTGAACCTCCCGAAGAGAGAATCAAACTTCAACCACATATCCCAAGGAGTAAGCAACTCATCAAGGTGAAACAGAAGACTGTCGGAGACATGCAAAGAGAGCAAACCCATGGCCTCATCCAGCTTGTTCCTATGCATAAGAATCTCATAAGGATGCTACAGTACTAGCTGAACCTCATCCAAAGAATCCCACAACCCTCATGCCCTGAGAAGCCTCATGATGCGGGGCTTCCAGGTGTGATAGTTGTGTGAAGTCAACAACTCAACTGAAGGATCTGCCATGAGAACAAAAAAACTCGGCACCTGCACCTGCTTGGTGGTTTTGTTTTATTATGTCATCTTTCAGAATAGACAAAAGATGTAGAAGGGTTTGTTTGTTTTGAGAGTTTAGGTGTTCTTGATTTTTGATATAAATGACAGAAAGCGAGAAAAAAACACTCCCCCACAATAGAGAAACCCAAACCCTAGTACATAGTAAGGAGAAGGAAGTAGTGCATAAGAAAAAAAATTCAAACTGATATCTCATGTACCTGGTGAAAATTCTAAGAAAAAGGATCACAAATCTGAATAGAGCATGCTAAGAGCTTTCCAACGCCTATTCGTTTTCGAAAAACGGAGTCCGTTTGCCCATTCTATGACCCTAGAAGTGCAAAAAAGAAGTCCGACTTTGACTGGTAAAAAATACAGTCAAATAGCACATGCAGGAAAAAATCCCCCACCATGAGGTCCAGCTTGGAATCACTTTTCCGACGCCTATTTGTTCGCCAAAAACCGACTCCGAATGTACAATATAGGCCCAAAAAACCAACCCCCTCTCAAAAAGACTAGAGAGGAGGAGCTGGTGGTGGTCCGGGCAGAGGTGGGGCTCGGGCCCGAGCTGAGCGAACCGCTGGCCAGGCGGAGGTGGCAGTAGGGGCCAGCGGAGGTGGTGCAGCCCGGGCTGAGCGGAGAGCTGGCCGGGCGGAGGGGTCGGAGCTGCCGAAGGCTGGCAGCGCTGCCGGAGTGTGCAGCCGGCGGGGGCCGGGGTGGACGGAGGACGGCGAGGCTGCCGGAGTATGCAGCCCACGGGGGCTAGGGTGGCTGGAGAGCCAACGAAGCTAGTGGGGCCAGCCTAACTGGTCTGAAGGCACTGTACGATGCCGGACAGTCAAGCCTGGTGCCCAAAAACCTTAAAAAATTGCCTTTTCGCCTTTGTAAATGCTTTGTGATTTTTTTAATTTTTTTTTTGTGATTTTTTTTTAAAAATAAAAAAAATTCAGCCTGTATGTCATAAAAAGGCAAATTTTTCTTTTTTCGAATTTTTTTTCTCGATTTGTGTGCCAAGGTTGTACGACCTGGTTGGGAGAAAAAAATCACCCAGATGCTCAGGAGTCAAAAATGGACAAATTTTATATGACTATAGGGGTTTTTGGGCCTTTTGAACATGATGGTGAGGTTCGTTTATGCCCAAAGTGCTCAGAAAAAAAAAAACATTAACCCTAAGCACACAAAAAATGCTTGAAACCCCAGATCTGCTTCAAATGCAAAATTCTCAAAAAATAGGAATAGGTAGCTACAAATTTGAGCTCTGATACCATATAGAAGTTGAGAAATACAACCCCACAGTAGCCTGAAGATGTTCTGCAAGCCGAATAACCTGTAACAAGGAGAAGTAATGAAGCAATAATCTAAAGAACACACAAAACATAGGAAAACTATTCTCAAAAGATGAGAGCTCCAATTCACCAAAAAGTATTGTGAAAAGATAATACAATGAAAAGAAAAAACAACCTCTAATAGGTCAAGAAACCCTAAAAAGGGAAAACCCTAGGCTTGCACATAATAATTAATAAAATAATTAATTAATATGCCTCTAATGTTAGCTTAAGTGTAAAAAGATAATTGGGAACTTAAAGAATTAAACAAATATTGTTTAATTAATCAAGTAAAGACCCAATTACTCTAACAATTACTTCATAAAGTGGATCGAAGTTGTTCCACTTACCCAAGTCACCGACAAGCAGATAGCCTCATTCATCCCTAATTACATCATCTGTCGATATGGTATACCCATGTCCATCATCACAAATAACGGGCTTCCTTTCAAAAATCAGGATGTCCATGAGCTTTGTGAGAAGTTTCACATCCAACACCGCTTTTCCACTCCCTATTACCCACAAGGCAATGGTTAGGTCGAAGCATCAAGCAAGAACATATTGAGAATCCTTAAGAATACAGTCAATGACGTCGGTCGTGATTGACACGTTCAATTAAGTCCAGCACTATGGGCATATCGAACTAGCATTCAAACCCCTACAGGCGCAACTCCCTACTCACTAGTCTATGGCGCAAAAGTCATCCTTCCTATTAAGGTTGAGATACCATCTCTACGGGTTTCCTTGCATAATATCATAGAGGATGAAGCATACAGAGTATCACATCTTCAAGACTTAGAGCTCCTTGATGAAAAACAACAAGATGCATACAACCACCTCAAAGCCTATCAGCAACGCATGAGCAGAAGCTATAATCATCGAGTTAGACTTCGTACATTTGAGGTAGGTGATCTTGTTCTTTGAGATAATCCTCGTAACCAACCAAACAAAGAACATCAGGGAAATTTTGAATCAAACTAGTTGGGTCCATATGTTATCACTGTTGTATTTGGGTCTGGGGCATATCAGTTGGCTCCTTCAGAAGGAGAACTGCTAGCAGATCCGATCAACAACATACACCTCAAACGGTTTTATAGATAAGTTGTACAACACATTAGGCTCCAATGCATATCAAAAACATAACAAAAGCATTCAGATAAATGTCCTGAAGAAAACACAAAAAATTAAAATAGTAAAGAAAAATCATGCATCCAAACGGTGAACAACCACTCCGGTGGCACCTTGGGTAAGTGCGATGGTGAAAATCTGGCAAACAGGCACCACTCGCAAAGGCTATGGCTCCATTGCCTTTCAGACTTGTTGTGATCACATTCATTGCACCCACTCATCCATCAATCAAAACCATGACTTGTTATTGATCTGCAGTCAAGGATAGTACTTCATGCGTCTTGCATCCCGCTTTTTCATAGTCATGTCTAAATTGGGGGCAATGCCCTTAACCTATTGATGGAAGTGGATTCTGTATTATTTGTGATTCATTGGGTTCTTCATTCAAAAATGTCTCACAAAATACCAAAAACATTCAAAACTATCTCACAAAATCCAAAAAAACATCAGAAAACATAAAAAATCAAGCAAAAACATGGTAACACCTTGTATATACGCATCCACACAGATACCAAACAAACATTTTGAGATACTCTAACAACGATCACTTATCACATCGACCAAACAAACAACACAGGTACGCACAACTATCTTAACAAGGATGCATCATTCCTTACTAAAACAAAGACAAGATACCATTTTTCTTTGACAAGAAAATTATGTTTAAGCTATCAAGTACTTGGTCGGTTTGATAATTTATTTATTCATTTATATCAGGTTCCTACGCTACTCCACGATATCCACAAGTGAGTAGAGTAGTCGGGATGGTTCATAAGCATTATTTGTTTATCTTCTGTGAATTATTCCAATGAAGTTCTGGGGCATGTACTAATGGTGTCTATGTGGGAAGTTCACTAAGCTATGTGATCATATGCAAAAATCTAGTCATGGATCACTACGGCTTGCTGACTACAGCGTATACCTCAACCATATGAGCATGAACCATTATGGAGGGTCCATATTTTTTATTCTTTATTTATGCTGCTTGTTTGCAGGTACAACGCTCCATCCTTGGTTCCTACTGCCTCGTCCAAGATTGATACTACCATGCTCAATGATGAAAATAAAGCACTATGGATCGTCATTCCATATCATCTGTTTATATTGCATTTTGTTGCATATCACCCATCCATTTAATCATTCATTATTCATATGTATGGTTTTGTATGCAAGTGTGAACAAGTTTTTAAAAATGAGACATTATTTGGTCTTGGATACAATCACGACAGAGTTCTCTGATACATCATCAGTGCATCATGCAAAGTCTAAACAACCTTGCATTCATCTATCATGAGCACATCACATCATCATTTCATTACATTTAGTTGCATTTGAATAAACTTAGTTCATTATTATGTACGTGCATATAGGTTTTATTAACTTCATTTTTTTAGATGTTCATTAAAGGGCATTTAATATCATTTAATTGCATTCGCATACATAAAATTCATTCTCATTAGCTTGCATTAGTATCATTACATCATTTCATCATTACAAAAATCATGACATTTACCTTCATTTGTATAAATTTCTCATCATTACATTTACTACCATTATTAGCCATTACTATGTATTCATTTAGTATCATTTAAACTCATCATTCACTATCATTTAAACTTATTTACCATATTATTTTATATTTCCTTAGTTGCATGCATTTATTTATCTATCCATTAGTTAAAAGTGCATTCATCTATCCATCTCGTATATTCTTATACTCATTCATTTTCATCTTACAACAATTTCATTTAGGATTCATAAAAATGCATTCATTATCCTTTTAATAGCATTAGACTGCAGTTATTCATTACCCAAGAAGTTGCATTATCATCACATTATCATTTCACTTAATCATATTTTATTCACATTTAGAATCATAACAAAAACCATTTGTCTCAACATTGGTTTATACATTTTACACATGCATTCATTTAGACATCATTACATAAACATTTGTACTTTGCATTTGTTTATCCATATTGCATTCATTTTAATCATCTATATGCATTTACATAAACCATTCAAAACATTGCATTTCAACATATCAAACATCACTGCATATCATCATCTCATCAACATAAAACATAAGTACTATCTATATCATCGTTAGTATCATTTCATTATGCATACATCATCATCATGGTATTTCATACATACATAAAGCATTACACCAACACATCATGCATATATAAACCTGCATCCACATGTTAGTATCACATTCATAAACATGCATATAGACATCATATAAATCAAACATAACATGCATATAGGAATCATCTCATCAACACCTACATATAGCAAGTACAAGTATCCATCTAAGCATAAATCATAGATCATCATCCTCCATAAATTCATACATATCATCAACATGCATATAATAACAAAATATGGGATCTCCTCATATATCACATCATATCATCTTGCAAAAACATACATGTATCAGAGTACAATGATGTCAAAATATTGGCTACCAAGAGCCATCCAAGACACAGTCCAAAATGACAATGTAATAAAATACATAAATGCTCTCTCAAATGCCACTCTAACCAGATGTTGCACCACCATCACCACCTACTCCCCCACTACCCCCTGCACCACCTGCACTACCTCGCCGTGGAGGACCCATCACACCACCACTACTCTGCATCCTGTGAGACTGTTTTGATCTCTCCCGATGCATCTATGAATAGCTCAGTGCTCGCCGACTAGATGACACCGCTTGCTCATATAGACCCCACCAATAATCAACCTCTGCACCTGCCCTCCGTAACTCTCTCGCCAATGAATCAGTCGATGGCCCATGTCCCTGTACTCCCTCTAAGGCCCGAACTCTCTCATGTAGCTAGATCACCCTATCAACTACCTGATCTCTCTACCATAGCACTACAGTCAACTCTAACTCCCGTGCAAACCTCTACACAAATCTAGTTGCAACCTCTGCCTCCATATCCTCTAGTCGAGTCTGCAAAAATAATATCATATGATCCCGCAGATCTCCTTCACTTGTAGCTCCCTCTCCTCCAGTAGCTCCCTCTCCTCATCTAGTGGCTCCCTCTCCCATATCCAGAGGTGCCTCCCCCTCCCCCATATCCCTGCCACCTAATCTAACTCCTCCTTCCATCAAAGGCCCCTATGACAGTCGCAATGGGTGCCCGCCTCTCCCTCTCCACTATAACCGTCCACCTCCACCGCCTCCACCTCCAAATCCACCCCCCTCCAAAACCACCACCCCCACCTCCTCCTCCTCCATCACCTCCTCCTCCATCCCCTCCTCCTCCATCACCTCTCCCTCGTCCTCCTACTACCACTCCACGACCTCCTCTCCTCCTCTGTCTCTATCTCCTCTCCTCCTTAAAGGATGGAATCAACTCTGTTGGATCTGATATACGAGGAATCAGATGTGTCGCAATGTACTGAGTGTACTCATTTGTCACCCTTGTGTCTGCTACCCTCGGCCTCATCTTCCATGGTCTTGCCTGTAGAGTCCGAAACTCTGCTAAAGCCTAATCATAGGGTAATACTGGCCCCCACAGGAACCTCTCTCATACCACCTGTGCATACTCTCCAAACGCACTCGACAATCCCTGCCTCTGTCCAAACTGTCTCAGCACTCTACCGAGCACCTGTCTCTCCACATTGTAGGTTGTCCTACCAATCAAGTACCGTGTCATAAATACGTAAGGCAAGGCCTCTGCATCATCCTCCCATGGCTCACACTCAATATAAGGTCTCCAGATCACTGTATCCAAATCGTCGAGCGCCTGCCGCCACCACTCTAACTTCCCCAGGTGGGGCTGATTCATCATACCGCCATACATATATACATAGGACTGATCCACTACCCTAAATCTCAAACTCATTGGTCGGGTCATAGGTAAGTGCTCCCATGCCCAGATATTTAGCTGAGTGATCCCCACTCCTAGTGAGCTCACCTCTCGGTATACTACCTCATGCAGCTTCTGATATAAGTGTGACAGAACGCACGGTCCCCATGCAAAGCGGGTCCCCTCAGTCATCATCTGCTCTATCACCTGGCCCCAACCCACGACCAGTCCATGAGATTGTCGATCTGGACATAGCAAGCCCCCAACAATACCTAATAAAACAGTAGGTAGTGGCTCATATAAGGTGGTTATATCCTCCCATGTTATCGAGCCATCATGAATAAACACATCCTCATCAAAAAATCATTGCACTGCTGCGGTCCCCCAGGCTCAGTCATATGTCACCAGCTCTCCTCGAATAGGAATGTGCAAGATATGCCACACATCCTCCAGTGTCATAGTCATCTCCCCCTATGCTAGGTGAAACGTACATGTCTCACTATGCCACCACTCTACCAATGTTGTCATCAAACTGCGATTTGTCCGAATCACGGAAATATACATCACATCGTACAGGCTTGTCGCTGCAATGCAATCAACCTCAGCCTCTGTTAATCAATCTCGCAACACCTGTGTGGCTAGATGCCTCTCCTGCATCTATAAGACGCGAAACTCCTCCTACACATGCACATCAATCATCATCATCAGTTTTTTTTTTTTCAAACTTTCTTAAGTTTAAACCTAGACTATCAACAAATACTTTGATCAAGTATCTTCGGGTCTCAACAGGTAAGCAATCATGGCACACCTAGACTACAACAGACATTTATCCTAATGACCTAAGTCTCAACAAGGCTGCTATGGTTCAAAACAACTAACCTCTCCATCCAACCATCATTGACATCAGGAGATTCTTTTTCTCAACATTGGGGCATCTATTTTTCGCACAATAGCGCTACTCTGCTAATACTCATGCTACTTTGATAACAATCGCGCTACAACAACTACACATTAGTGCTAAACAAACAATAGCGCTAGAACAACTACTCAATAGTGCTACAAGAAGGACACAATAGCGCTCAAATTGTATTAGCGCTAAAACAACTACGCACCTGCGCTACAACTTTCAAAAGAGCTAAAACCACTATGCAATAGCACTATAGTGGCACAATAGCGCTAGCTTAATTGACAACAACGCCAAAACATAGTTTTAGCGCTATTGTTTTAACTCAACTTGGACAAGGCAAAAAAGACATAAAAAATGCATGAAAAACAAAAAATCAAATTTACATACCACTGGTTCGTAGTCATCTGGCCACTAGAATCGACGAACTCACTCTAGCTGATGATCTGCTATCGGTACTAGCATACTGACTGTTGCTCACTCTTTCAAAAAGGTCCCTATCAGAGCTCTGAAATCACTATGAAGATGAATGCAAATGAACCTATTTTTACCCCTTCACCCCCATATATACCCTTCACCCCCATATATACCCTTCACCCTAAACCTAATTTTACCCTTCTCACCGCCGTGGTCTCCGTGAACTTCCAGCGCCTCCCATTTCTCCATTTTATCTCCGATTTCTTCCATTCTTTCACCAGTATTGCTAAATTCTTCTCTTCTACCTCCCTGCCAATTTTCATTCTTTTTCGAGAGATCGCCCGGGGGGCATACCACCCATTAAATTAACATTTTATGGGGCATATTTCTTCACACCTACTTTTCTTTCTTTGAAACGACGCGATAAACCGCACTGTCTCAAAAAGGGGAAAATGTAGTCACATAAATCTGTCAATTTTAATTAAATGAATATTTGTTATTTATTTGATTAAAAGCCCACTAGCCATCAGTTAATTAAATTAACATTTAATTAATTCATCTTCAAATATTCTCCTATTAATTAAATAAATTATTCAATTTATTTTAATTAATTCATTAATCCAAATTCACAATCAATTAAATGAATAAATTCTATTTATTTCATTTAAACCCCTTTCCTCTTTTAAATAAATTAAATAAAATATTTATTTAAATCATTAAATCCCCTCCACTTGCACTCCCCTAAAAATGCAAGTTGCACCTATTTGTTGAAATAAATGAATTTTATTTTAATAAAAATCATATTTTCCCTCACCCACCAAACCCACTTGCAATCCTAATCCCCTTCTAGATTCTTCTAACCCCTTCCTAATTAGCTTAATCCATCCCCTAATTATTGTCACATTCCTAAGCAACTTGAAGTCACTTCTCAAAGACTTCAAAGTCTTTGAAAAGCATTAAATGTTTTATGTGTTCAACAATTTAACCTCTAAAAGTCTTCCAAACCACTAATGGCTCTTACATGACCATTAATGGCTCTTACATAACCATTTATGGTTAAATTCACTTGCACCCATGGTTAGGGACTTTGACCCCTAACTCAACCCTCATGTAACCCATGTGTCTCCTCAAGCATTTATTGCTTTGACTATGGTTATCCTCACTAACTCTTGCACAAGATTTTATCCATTGGATAAAGGCATTATTCTTTGGATAATGAATTTATTCACTCAACTCAACATTAACCTTACCTCCCAAGTTAGCCCTTAGGTCATGTCAAGCATTTAATGCTTCTTACCTCTCCTCTCAACCCATCTCATGTTGACACTTGTCATCTCGAGATTGGGTTGAAAGTCCTCACATGGATCTTAAACCATTCAATCTTGACCCTTGTTGAGATTACTCAATCTCAACCATCCATTGCTCTATTTTACCTATAAATAGAGCTCATTTCTTCATAATCCATATCTTGAAAACTTGTATGCATTTACATTATAGTCATTTTTAGAGAGAGCATTTAACATAAATCATCAATATATTGTTATTTTGGATTAAAATAAATCATTTTCATTCCATATCATCTAATATTAGCTTTTTGTTTACACTTGTATTGCATAAGTAAATCATTTTTCATCTTGAACCTCCATAAGACATCCATAGTGCAAAAAGCTGCTGAGAGCTACACTTATTTGGAACTTGGAGAGGAGAGGAACAAAGAAGGAGAAGCTACCAACATGATAGAGAGCATATGGGGATGTTTAGTTACATTTTGTAGATTCATTAAGCTTTTTATTTATTTTGTAGTGTCTTTCTTGATATTCTTGCTTAGGATAGTGTTTTCCATGTGATTTCTAACACTAACAAATTGGTTTCTTGTTGTTTGTGTTTGGTTATCATAGCTAATCCTTCCATTTTGCAGAGCATCAATTGTTAATTTGAATTTGCTCTAGATTTGCCTAAACCCTAACAACCTAGTGATGTATCATCATTGCCTTCTAACTTGGTATCACCTCCAATATCAACATCCCCTCCATCCTCCTCCTTAGCTACTACAACAATGGCTGCTACTCTCCCCTCATCCCCGCCTCTCTCGAGAGATCATCCTCCTATATCTCCTCCACCCCCATCTCCTCCTCTGACATCTCCACTATCTCCTCTTCGTTGTCTCGGTCATCGACTCATTTGTGTTGTGATAGGCACTATAGGATCTGTCAAAGGAATAGGTCAATGGGCTACCCACCACGCATCATACTATGGTGTAGTGCCTGGATCCGCTACCCCTACACCCCAGCCCCATTGTATAGATCTCAAGGTATCAAACTCTATATATGCAACATGAGGCTCAATGCAAACCCCCCAATCCGATACCTCTCGAGCTGACCTCACAAAATATGCGGTAACATCAGGAACACATTGTATCTCACCAAACTGTCTCAAAACCTAGCTAGGAAGATGTATCTATGATTCGCCAAGTCTACACTATCCTGCCAATCAAATACCTCTATTGGTGATAGTAGGGAAGATGTTGTGTGTCATCTGCCCATCTAGGGAAATTCAAATAGGGCCTCCATATAAAATGCTAAACAACATCAATCGCATGACGCCAGTACAAGGTGTTCCCTATACCCGTACATTTGATAGCACCTATATACCTATAGGCGTATGGCTCCTTGGCTTGTAGCTGTGTATGTGCTAATGGCCAAAACACAATAATATGCTCCTAAGCCCAAACTTGTAAGAGTGTAATCCCACAAGTGACCAAACTTGTATCTCAAATAACTATTGTGTGCATCTGATAGTATAACATAGTGAAAACACACGAACCCCATGCATAAACTCGCCTCTCTCCGATCATGCCTGCTAATACCTTGCCCCATCCTACAGGAAAACCATGACATCGTCAATCTGGAACTAATGGTCCTGCAATGAGACTGCACATAGCGATAGTCAAGTCATCATACTCTTGAATAAGGTGATCCCATCCAATCTCATATGCTCCATCCATGCCTAGATCCTATTGGTATTATGGATGTGTTGCATTGGTTTTGTCATTGATGTCAACACTTGTGAACACTTATTAGCACTGAAGATCTTTGGTTATGTTCACCAGCATGTTCAGTGACTTATGCACAGTCACCGGTATTTGGTTCACTGACAGTTTATATTGTTCACCGACACTGAGGATGATCTGTTATCATCTGGAGATTACTTGGTTATGTCGAAGACATTGTTTGGACACTTGGTTTTGGCGATTTGGTTATTGGTCTAATCGAGTTTGCATATTTGTTGTTACCGGCAAATAGGTCTAGGTTATGGACCGGCAAGCGTTATCTATTCCAGATCAACACGACATGTTATGGAGATGTTTTATTGATTGGTTATTGTTGTAAATGCATTGAGCCGACATGGTGCATCGCATATTGATTCATTTGTAATTGATCTAATTGTAATATTCTTAGTAAGTCAACCTACACATTTGGTCTTAGGTTTTGGTATATATGTAAGATCTCATTTGTGAGATTATGAAAGAAGGTGTGATAGAGGATTGTAATAAGGTATATGCAAATAAGTCGAGCTATACACGTAGAGAGCATTTGAAGTTTCAAGGAAGGTATGAAGAAGACAATCGGAGCTTAAGTTGTACTGAATTCAACATATGAAGATGCTATTTTGAGCAGTACATTATCATTGGATTTAACCATCCAATTGTAGTTAGTGTGACTCTCATTTTGTGATTGAGCAGTGAGCTCTAGGCAGTTGGCCTTTCTGCATGTGCAGACCCCATTTGTACACACATACTATCTGTAGTAGTATCATTTGATTGTGGGTAAGGTTTCCCACCATGGTTTTTCCCCTTACAGGGTTTCCACGTATAAATAACTATGTTATGTGTTGTGAATGTTACTTGTCTTTGGGTTTCATGTATTAAACTTTATCGGTACTATTATTAACTGTCAAACTGTCTACTAACATTAAGTTTGGTTTACCAGTATTATACACTAGGTTTGGTTAAGTTATATTTGGGTTGAAATTAATAGACAATTGATTCAGCCCCCCCCCCCCCCCCTCTTAGTTGCCTCCAGGTCCTAACAGATCCTGCTCTCCACACTCGTAAAACTCTCAGAGAGCTGCAACACCTACCCTATGGTCGCATACCACTCTCTCTACATGGATCGGAATGTGCAATATCCTCCACACATCCTCTAAAGTGACTGATGCCTCTCTAGTCGATAAATGAAAGGTGCATGTCTCTGAGTGCCACCTCCTGACCAATGCAGTAATAAGATCCTTATTGGTCGTAACCTCAGGGAGGTAGAGTAAACGGTACAATCCAACACAACAAATCAAAGCAATATTATCCACAGTCAACTGGTTGCATAATGACAAGCCACTAAACCTATTTTATCGAGTACCGAGCACATCAAGAATCTCCTGCAATGAAAAATTAGAGCATTAATCAAAATGATAGATTACAAGATGAATTTTTAGCAAAATAGTGAAAATTTAAAGCAAATCAACGAATACAAAATTGATTTTGTTTACATGGAAGAGATAACACACATGCAAAATTGTTATCACAAATGCGAATTATTTTTTTTACAACAATCTATAAATGCATGCCAAATTCATTAGTGGAATGTAAAAAATATTAGTCTTATTTGAGAGACATAACAAATGCAACAAGAAGATAACCATTGCGAAAAACATAAGACAAACGTGAAATTGATACGATTGGAGGATTCAAAAAAAAATTGAAAAAACTTTGAAATCAAGCAAAAAATGACAGAATTTTTCAAGATACTTACCATGCCTTCTATGCTAGTTGGACGCTGATACGACCTAACTCACTCTGATAGATGTCATCATGCTCCAATGCCTGCCATCGTGCTCAAAATACTCGCAAAGAGCTCTAAAATTGCTTTGGATGCTTTGAACTCAATGAATGCAAATGAGCAAAATGAACCTTGGAATTCCTATTTATAGGCCAAAATTAAGGTTTTTCCCTCCACAATGATCATGGTCCCCATCAAATTTGAAGGACTTGTAGGTCAGTCAAACAACCTTGAAAATTCACGAAACTAGAAACTAGCAATCGAGATATTATTATCATTAAATTGGTCTCAATTTCATAAATTTTTGACCAATTTTCTGAGGGGGTAGAGTTACACCCTATTATTGCCGAGGCACGCTGGGGCAGGAAATTTTGATTTTTTTTTTGAAATAACGTTGTTCCAACATTGTCTCAAAGAGGGGCAAATGTAGACACCTAAAAAGGGCTCATCACTAACACGCTAGTTATTCGTCTTAATTAATTAAACAAGTCTTTAATTGTTTCGTTAATCTAACTTTTATTCTTCTAAACTAATTTAATCATCACATTTCATCATTACTAATTATTCAATTTCTTTCTAATCGCTTAATCATGCAACCTCCCTTCCTTAAATATTAATTAAATAATTTTATTATTTAATTAATCTTGAATTAATACTTTAATTAAATAATCTTTATTATTTAATTAGATTCAATTTCTAATAATTAAATAATTTCTTTAAATTATTTAATTAACTAATTCATGCTTTTCAAATTCAAAAATCCAGTTTCCCCAAATGCTAATTTCAATAAATTTCAAATATGCATTTCGTTTCATGATTTTGAAAATCTAAATTTAAATCAAATGCAACTAAAATTTGAATTTCAAGCTAATTTCCTACAACACATGTCAAAATTCTAACTGGCACTAACTCTCAATCTAGCCATCAATCACCTTTTCAGTCTGAGCAATCAATTCAGTCATCTCCTCAGTTAACTCATCAATCAACTTTTTTGAACATACTTGTCTAATAAGTTATCTTCTCAATCTACCAAGTTCACTGATCAATCAATTCAATCAAATCATCAATTAAACGCGTTTAATTCTCAATCAATTTTATTTCAACCGTTGATCGATTTTGTTCTCAAATGCATCTCGATCGTTCAATCTTTCTATTCAAAATCTATAATTTGAGCTTCATTCTCCCATTCTCAATAACCACTATCTTCAAAATTATTGTGTCGTTCTTATGCAAGATTCGCAACGCAACACTGAGAGCCAATGAACAACAATGATTGAGAAGAGCAATGGAAGCCATGAATGGAATCAACGAGGGGGTTTTATATGCTTTATTTCCATGTGTCATTGAAATTTGTCATACATTTCATTGTCATTACATATTAGCTAGTTAGATTCAAGTTTTAGTGGTTAACTCGATTAATCTAGCTTTAATATGCCTAATTTTCTCATAATACAAATACATTAGATGTGCTTTGGAGGTTGGTTTTTCCTAAAAGGGTTTTCTCAAGCTATATCTTGTGTTGTGTGTAACTTAATTCTTTGTTGGATTGTTTGGATTCCAAATTATCTTGCAAGTATTATTTTGATTCAATTAATATGATTTCCTATAATTAGTATCAATGTTAAACCATTTAGGAATGACACTTGTGTTAGATTTCTCACAAATATGATATATATTAAACATCTTTAAAAACCAAGACATAACAAATTATTGCGTAGACTTGTACCATGTCGATTCTCAACGATTGTGAGGAATCAATGAGAGTAATCATTTGAATTATTTTTTATTTATTTTTGAAACAAATCATGTCATGCAAGATAAGTCCCATGCTATGTCATGTGGTATTGACCTTGGATGTTATGTCATGTGAAGTTGGTCCCACATGCCATGCCATGTGGCATTGTTCCCATATGCCATGAAAATGGCCTAGGATAGGGAATATGGAACCAGGGGGATCAGTCCCACATACCATGGAAATGGCCTAGGGTAGAGAATATGGAACTTGGGCATTAAATATGGATGTATGGAAATTGAGCATAATAAATGTTTTTATTCCAATTTATCTTGCAAGTGCTATTTTTTTTCAATTAATATGATTTCCTATAATTGGTATCAATGTTAAATTGTTGAGGATTGATACTTGTGTTAGATTTCTTATAAATTTGATGGATATTAAATATCTTTAAATACCAATACATATCAACTCATTGCATAGACTTGTACCAAGTTGTCTCTTAATAGTTGTGAGGAATGGATGAGAGTCAATCCTTTAAATTTTAAAAAATGATTCTCGGATCAAATCTTGTCATACAAGATAAACCCCATACTATGTCATGTGGTATTGATCCTATGTTATGTCATGTGAAGTTGGTTCCATATGCCATGCCATAGGAAATATGGAACCTGTGGGATTGATCCCACATGCCATGGAAATGTCCTAGGGTAGGGAATATGGAACTTGGGAATTAAAAATGGATGTATGGAAATCAAGAATAATAAATATAAATGTTTCTATTCCAATTTATCATGTAAGTCTTATTTTGATTCAATTAATATGATTTCCTATAATTAGTATCAATGTTAATCTATTGAGGTTTGATACTTGTGTCAAATTTCTTACAAATTTGATGGATATTAAATATCTTTGAATACCAAGACATTACAATCATTGCATAGATTTGTACCAAGTTGGATCTCAAAGACTGCGAGGAATGGATGAGAGTCAATCATTTAATTTTTTTTAAACAAATGAATTTTGGATCAAATACTATCATGATGAATAAATCATACATTATGTCATGTGGTATTTGATCCTATGCTATGTCATGTAAAGTTGGTCCCACATGCCATGCCATAAGGAATATGGAACTTGGGGGATCAATCCCACATGCCATGGAAATGGGGTAGGGTAGGGAATATGAAACTTGGGAATTAAAAATGTATGCATGGAAATCAAGAATAATGAATGATGTGAACATATGACAACACTTGTCGAAAAGACAAAGATAAGGACAAATGTATGGGAATGTGTGTAAACAAGGATGGATAGGGATTATACAAGGACCTATAGTTTATACAAAAGTATGCCAAGTGTTGCTATATCAGCATCATCATACAAAGGCATTCTCTCAAAATGGGCCCAAAATTAAATGACAGTTGACATGAACATGCAAATCTCTCACCCTTACAACTTATGTTAAACAATTATTAATCTTTAGACCAAAATTAACGATAACAATTTTAATTATGGAAAAAGACAAAATAATGAAAATATAGTTTCCTTTACGAACTATTGACGCCACCTTGAGTTAATATGGAATTAAAAAAAAGCTATTCGTGGAGCATTCGAAAAATTATAATCATAAAATATTTGGCACGTTACAGTCGCAAGCAGGGCAAAGTTTAATAGCTTAGGTGAAGAAGAAATTAGGAAATTTAAAAAAAAAAAAAAATGGTGGATGAGAAAGAAGATGCGTGAGAATCATGGCGTTGGGAAAAAAGCGTCTGGTTTCACGGGCTAATTTCAAGAAAAGATATAAAAGAAGATTAGCTGTTCAACTCATTAACTGCCGGCCGTTGGGGCAAAGAGTGGCACTGGCGGGTTATAAGTTATGAGGAGAGTTAAAATTAACCGTCCAGATGGCGAGCAGTAATGAAGGTAAGTTGGTGTTGATATTGATTTGGGTAAAGCCATGAATAGGACGGCGCTGACAAATAAAGGAGGAGGGGCAAGAAAAGAGAAGGTTAAAACGATTCATTCATTCATTTATCAAGATAAAAACGCATCGAATCGACCAGTTTGGCGGATTGCGTAGGAGGAGAGTTGAAATTTAGTTTTTAAATACTTATCCCTCCTTTCGCCACCTTAATTGGTACGTTAAAGCCCCCCATGCTTTCTTTAACTTTATCCACAAAAGAGTTTGGTCAGAAGCAACGAAATCGCTACAATCCTGGCGCAAATTTGCCGTCCTTTAGCAGTTTGGATTGTTATTCTGGAGATTGATATGCACACCAACTGCTTGCATTTGCATGATATGATAGGATACGGCTATGCTTTTGGTAAATAAATCATAACTCATCAACAATCTTTAGTTACTCGCATTTCCCACCAAACGTCTCGCTCTCCCAACTGCTTAATGGTCGCCTCCTCCTCATCCTTCTGCATGTAGGTGTACTGTTTTTCTTGCTTGCTCACACATTTTTCCTTCATTACCCGCCTTCTGGTTCAACCCACTTGAAGGCCCATCAACTATTTAGGATACATAAAGGGCTGTGAATTCAAGGAAGGATTGCCCATTGAAGGAAGGATCTGAGATTTATGGCCATTCAAGCCCAGCATCCCTCGAGTAATACTTTCATGGCGGATCTCCGCAACAGCAGTAGTAATAACAACAGGTTGGTCGTTGTTCTTGATTGGTATGCTGTGATGTTGAGTTTTTTTAAGTGTTTTTTTTCGATTTACTGAAGAACTTGGCTGGTTGGTTGGTGTGTTTTGATTTTATGAAGGGCGAGAGCAAGTCCTGTTGGAAGAGATAACAGAAATTTAATGGCGCCTGGTTCTGTAATGCCCATTTCGTTGACAGAAGCTTTTCAGCTTCAACCGAACATCAGTGCGGCCAATTTGTTTCCGGTCTACAATTCGGGTAAGCTGCGATTTTTTTGGTTTTGTGTAGCTTGGGGAATGAATTCTGGATGTGTTGGGTGTGTTTTAATCTGTTGTGGGTGTGTTTTAATGCAGTGGCTGGATTGAATTTCGGTCAGCAGCATGTTTTGAATGGGACTGTGTTCAGCGACCCGGAGAGCGAACTGACCTGTAATAATATGTCTGGATCCAGAAAGAGGGCCAGGGAAGATGAAATTATGCTCACGCAGCATCAGAGACAACAAATCTCGCAGCTTACATTGATGAACATGAACATGAGCATGAATATGAATATGAATATGAATATGGCAGATTTGCAGCAGAAAAACGCAGCGGCAGCCGTTACTGCGTCTTTGCCTCAATCTTTAGGTCTGGTTCCAACAGGTCTTCAGCTCGCATATGAGGACGCCCGATTGAACAATCCGGCCCCCGCATCCACAAGCGCTCGGAACACGAATCCTTCTTCTTCATCTAATTCTTCCTCCTCCACACGGCTGTGTATTTTTGGGGACGACCTGACAGCCCAGATGCAACGACACCAGGAGGAGATTGACCAGCTCATTACTATGCATGTAAAGCTTTTTCCCTGTAATCCAGATCTCTGATAACGAACATTTTTGTTAATTTTTTTGTTTTGTTTCAATGTGAGTGGGATTTTGATTTGGGTGCTCGGTTTGTAGAATGAGAAGATTCGAATTGCGGTGGAGGAGAAGCGGCAGAGACATAACAGAGTCCTGGTTGCGGCGCTTGAAGAGGGGATTCTGAGAAGGCTCGAGGGAAAAGATGCCGAACTGGAGAAGGCGAGTCGCAAGAATGCAGAATTGGAAGAGCGTCTGAAACAGCTGAGCGTGGAGTCCCAGATTTGGCAAAACGTGGCCAAGAATAATGAAAGCATTGCCAATACTCTTAGGGCCAATCTGGAACAGGTTTTGGTACAGACAAGAGAACAAAGCAGAGAAGGGCGTGGTGACAGCGAGGCTGAAGATGCTCAGTCTTGCTGCCATGATTCTGATGCAGATGATGCGCACTCGAGGACCCTGAGAGAAAACATTGAGTTGAAGGAACAGCGAATTTGCCGGGTTTGCAGAAGCAACAGTTGTTGCATTCTCTTGCTGCCCTGCAGACATCTCTGTGTATGCAAGGATTGTGACACCAGACTCGAGAACTGCCCACTCTGTAAATCCACCAAGAATGCAAGTGTACAGGTCTACATGTCCTGACTTTCTAGGTACAGGAACAAGGAAATCTCTGACATTATATTCGTTTAGGGCTATAGCAATTTGTACATGGAAAATTCATTTTAGGCTACCGGAACTTTTGCGTTTTGATTTACAAGAATTTCATATTATAAGCAATTTTGGTGTTGCAATTGCTGACCGAAAAAAGCATTCTCCTTGAATCTTTTCTTATCTGAGGATGGACCTGGAACTGTTTTTGATCCATTCTTCTTTTGGGGTTTAATGTGATGCCTAACTCGAGCACTGTTTAGCCATATGCAATTACAAACCATGATGGTCTTTCACAGGCTTAAATGAAACGATTAATAACTCCGCGATTATTCAGGGTTTATGACTGTTGATACCTGAACTGTTATAATATAATTTAGGTTTATAACGAAGAGGTCTAATCAAACGGACTTATGTTATTCTGATTAAAAATATATACAGTTGATTTCAGAAATAATTTTAAATTAAAATCTCTTAATGGAAATCATGTACAATATACAAAGCTCTGAAACAATCTTTTCAATGTGTCCTTATTTACAGAAATGGGGCAACTTACAGAATAGAAGATTTTTGAATCACAAGGTTCTGTAACTTCATTGAAATCATGTCGAATGTAGAGAGCTCTTAAACAATCTTTTCAATATATCCTTATTTACAGAAATGGGGCAACTTATAGAATCGAAGTTTCTTGAAGCATAAGGTTCAGTAACTTCATGGAAATCATATCCAATATACAGACGTCTGAAATAATCTTTTCAATATATCCTTATTTACAGAAATGGGGCAACTTATGTAATTGAAGTTTCTTTGAAACATAAGGTTCTGTAACTTAATCGAAATCATGTCGAATATCAGAGCTCTGGATCAATCTTTTCAATATATTCTTATTTACAGAAATGGGGCAAGTTATAGAATTGAAGTTTATTGAAACATAAGGTTCTGTAACTTTATCAAAATCATGTCCAATATACAGAACCCTTCTCTTGACATAAAGGTAAAACTGATGATACCAGGTCTCTTACCTTGGCATAAAGGTAATCAATAAACTTTTCAGGATTGAATAGGAAGCGATCTCATAATAGATTTATTGATATGACAATCTTCAAAAGTATTCAAAGACATGACTTCCATGGCCCCATTATAATCTTTATACGATGCCCATCAAGATTGAATGTGATCATTACCTCCATTTTCGGTCATTAGGAATTTCGTGTTATTCTGTGAATCGTTTTAGGCTGCAATCAAGTTTTTTAAATCGCTGCCCTGAATGTGGTTATTAGTTTGAATTAAAGAACTGATATCGAGTTGTATGGGTTGTGATTTAGGGTTATTCTCTGGTCTTTTGGGGGTTAAGCTCAGATTTTTGTTAATTGCAGTATTAACTTGATCCCTGCCGCCCTCACCATTGCAGGAGAGATATGATCACTGTAATCATCGCCGTGTGGTTCAATAACGTTAATCGAAAATTTCAAGGGCCCTCAGTCTGCATTAAAGTGCCGTTGAGGATTTGAACAAGCAAACCCTGGTGATTTAAAATCATTCTTCTTTAAAAGGGCTATTTTTAAAATTCAAATGTAAATTGAAATGAATAGAAAATATTAAACAAAATTAATTTGCTCTCAATAACAGCCACTCAGAATCCAAGGTAGCAGAGGGTTCAAAACCAAAACTTTTCAGAGTGACAACCCTAATTATTCCGAAATTGAGTGATCATTCAGCGTGATAATGAAATATCGCGAATGAAAAACACACAAAATTTATATCCGTTGAGAATTTGAAATATCGAAATATACAGGATAGGCATCTTTTGTTGCTCTGGTTCAAATAGGTTAATAGAAGGCTATTTTTTCGTTTTTGGATCTTTAATATCTCCATGACCAGTTTGTTCTTGGCTGAAGAAGTTTTACAGGTAAATCATTTTGTTATTTATTTATCAAATGGGTATGGGTTATGAGTATTTTTCATAAAAATAAAGTGGGTTCATCTGTACCAGTCATACACAAAATGGGGCCTTATGGAACAGTGTGGACTCATTCCAACCCCGCGGAATCTACGCCAATCTGTACAGAAATTTGCGCCACTTGGTTTTGCACAAGTCAAATGTTCCATCTTAGTCTTCAGGCATTTATGAAGATTGGTAAAGATCGAACAAACTATAAAAAGGAAGTTTGAATAACCCATGTTTCCTCTTTTGTTAAAGTCGGGATAAGTTGAATGAATTCTGGGCCCTGCTAATTATTTAATAAAAGGGTTTGTTTTGAAGATCATTAAAACTATTAAGAATACCTATTACGCCTTTTATATAAACATTTGGATGGGTGCGATGTATGAACTGTGATTTGAGTAAATAATCTATTATATCTTTTCTATAAATATTTAGATGGGTCAAATGAATTAATTGTGATTTAATATTTGAATATTTAAACATTAAAGAGAATAGATTCAATATATAAATATTTAAATGGGTGAAGTGAGTTAAGTGTGGAAAGAGTAAAGATAATGGATTTAAATGAGTTAAAAAAAACATTGATTAATGTGTTTTGAAAAAGAAGGTAAATAGAGTAAGTGTACTTTGAAATTAACTGTTACTTTATGACATGTTGTGATAAAAGATTATGATTGAAATTTAGTATTTAATTATGGATCTAAAGGTTGCAATCTTGTCTAGCGTTGGATTGAGTCTTCAAAGGCTTGACTTTTTTCTTAGTGGTATCCAAAGTAAGGAAACAAAGGGTGGTGCTAAAATTACTGTGTGGTTTCTTATGTAAGAGTAAAATTAAACATATATTAAATTGAAATGGAAGGTAAATAGGGTTTTGTACATCTATAAATGAAAAATTAAATATATATGACATACACGATTAATGATTAAGATCTAGCATTAAATTATAGATTTGAAGACCAAAACAATAAATCCTAAGTAGTTGAGTATTTAAGGTAGAATCACATTGAACATGTTAGAGAGTATCCAAAGGAAGGAAATAAAAGAATTATTATGGGGCTTGTTATGTAAGGATTAAGGTTGTGAAATACCTTGTGTCTTACATACTAAGTTAATAATAAAATAAAGAGTCAATGTTTGGATGTTTGTATATTGTTTAAAATGATGAGTGATTGTATTGGAAAATATCTTTGAAGTGTACTTTTGACAATATATGCACTTAATAGAAAATGGGTAATGTACTTATGGTGAATGCTTGTTTAGTTCTCCTTTGACTCAATCCATGATGCAAATGATTTAGAATGGTGTCTTAAAATAAGTCTAGATGCATGAATTTTGAAATTTTGGCACATGTGGTAATGAGTAGCAATAAAATCTTACAATGTGCCTTGAATAAGAAACTTGAATTTTGAACTAGACAACATATCATGTCTCGGTAAATAACACACTTAAATCATGCATATGCAACATTTACCTAAATAACATAAAACTATTAAAATATACACCCTTTGTTCTACACTTTACATCTAAAATTTAATGTTTATATTATACATGTAATAGAATAAAGTACTAATAAATAAATGATACACTTTGTTCAAATGTTATATTAATTGTTTGTGATGTACCATGTCTAACCTAGAGTGTAAAGAAAAAAAGAAGAAGTTAAAACTAGGCTAACAAATAATTAAACACAAAAGTAAAATTGGATATATATAAAATTGGATATATATATATATATATAAATTTTTTTTACATTATGTGTTTGTTTATTTAAAAGGTTGAGTTGATAGTGTGAAAATATTGCGAAGTGAAGTAAATTCACTCAATAACTTCTTTTTTTCAAAGGATTTATTTGGAATGGCCCACAATAGGGGAGGTGACAAGGGGAACCTCCCCACCTTCAACATATTCAACTTAGAAGCCACTTATTCAACTCTAATCAACTTAGAAGTTACGATGGAAATCCATGTTGACAACAACTTAATAACTTGTCATACAAGTTTCAATTTATATAGTTTAAATCATTTATATGATTTATTTTTATAATTATAATTTATTTCTTAAAAATAAAAAATAAAAATAATAAATTTTAGTATTAATTATTTTTATAGTATTTATTTTTATTTTAAATAAATATTTGAGTGTTTACAAAAATAAATAACGGATCAGTAGGAAATTACATTGTGTACTTTCTACCTTAAAATTTAAATGATTTGAGATTAGAATAAACAATTATTAATATAATTAAAGTAAAGAAAACAAAACAATTGAGAAGCAATAAGATATATGTTTGGTTTATAATGTGATATTGACTTTGACATCTTTGAATTTTTTTGAACAACAAACTAAAATTTGATACTAACTATATTTTAAAAATAATTAACTCAAAATGAAATGAAGACAAAAATATCAATTTAAATTACTTAAGTAACAAAAATTACTTAATTAACTTGTTTCTATTTCTGCTAAGTGTTATTCTCTCGACACTTACTTTGTGTTGTTGCTCATGTCTACTACTGATAATACGCTCTCTGCTAAAACTATGGGGGTGGGGGGACAGAGTGCAGTATGAACCTAACAACCCAAAGGATTTCAAAAAAGATGCAGTTGTGTGGAACTACTGTGTTGAAGGCGGGGTGGCAGAGTTCATGGAAAGCCTTGTCGACCACGATGAGCAACTCTCGGTCCAATTTGCGAACTCCTGGATGGACATAAGGGTTTTTTGTTGGTGGGGTTTCTTTTGATGTCTCTGTGGAATCTATTGCTCAGGTGACGAGCCTTTCCTTGGATGGGAGAAGATAGAAGAGAACCAGTCATGTTGCCAATAGCGAGGGACTCAAAAGATTTTTCAAAGGCAAGGAGGAACTGGTGAAAATGCAAGGTGGTTTTGCCAGAGAAGAGTTGAAATACCCTTGGAACCAGATTTGCATGATGATTATGAAGTATTTCATGTTGGAGGGACGCTACAAGGTATTTTATTACTATCACTTGCCCCTACTTAACCATTTTCACAATAATGATCTCTTTTGCTTGTCATTTTTTCTGTTGCATTCTTTGGAGGTTTAGATAAAGGAAGCCCTTGACCCCAAAAATGGGGATAAGTCGCCCATTCCCCTACATCAGGGCCTCATTTATAGGTTGTACAATTTCCACTTGTCTCTATGCTCTCACAAGATCCTCATGATTTACCAACCTCTGTTGGCTGCTTTGCATCCCCTCTCGGCCTTCCCTAGTGGCCTCACTTTCCCTAGGATTTTTTCAATTTGCCAACCAAGCTTTTGTTGCCCCTCAGTTCCCCTCCTATGTTTCTATCTCGAAGATTGCCTTGCACTTTGTGCCCTTTTCCTCAGTGGGGAAAGATAAAACCCATACTCAGACCAAGTGCAAAGGGAAATCCCCCTCAAAACGTAAGAGAATTGTCATTGACAATTCTTCTTCTGATGATTTAGAAGATGAATACCCTACCCCAAAGATTGGAGGAAGGAGGAGGTCCCACATAATTGCTTCCAAGGGTTCCTCAGAGAAGAAGATAAAAACCCAAAATATCTCTGACTCTGATGAGGAGGAGGAGGATGCACATGGCAAGGATGGGGGTGTTATGTTTGGGGCGGAGGGTGGTGAGGAAGTTAAGGTGTCGGTGCATGGGACTGAGGAAGGTCTTTCTCGACACCCTACCGATGTTGGGAAGGTTACGTCTGTTGAGGAACCTGTGGACCAAATTAACCTTGTGGACCCTGATCAGGTTATGAATATGGTGGACTCGAGTACTAACACTACTGGAGCCCAGGCTATTACTGTCTCTCAGGACGATGTGGCTAAGGAAGCAACGACCCCTAAGGATGCTAAGGAGAATTTGGGAGCGGACAATTTGATCAATCAGGACAATAAGGAGGATAATAGAGAAGAGGAAGATATTCCCCATGGGATTCCTACCATTGAACAACTCCAGAACATTGGCGGTGAGGTCAAGGACCTTCTGAAACGTATTGATAGCTTGGACCCACTTTTGGAGGTTAAGGACATCAGGGAAGAGATAAAGGCAATCAAGCATAGGATGGATGAACGTGATAAGCAAATCATTAGTGTTAACAAATTTTGTCTGCAGGTGCTGCACAACTCGGCGTTAACCCTCTCCCTCCCGCGGAAGCACACTGCTATTGATGATGCAGATAAAGATGAAGCTAGGGAGTTGTATAAATTTTTGTACAATGATTGGAATAAGGTCATTGAGATGACTAGGGTTCACAAGTCGGCCCCTTAGTTGATTTCCTTCTGGTCTCTGTTTTGCTGGGGGTCCCCCTTGTTTTGTTGCTCTAAACTCTTTGTTTGTTTTTTTATTTTGGAATGATTGTTCTTAGTGTTGTTTAAGTGATGTTATGGTGTTGTCTATAGTTCTTACTATGTAAAGGGTCAACACCTTGGTTCTCACTGCTTTTTTAATCAAAAACAAAAATACCCATTAAAATAATTATATAGATTATTAATAATAATTAATTTTAGGGAGGGGATCAGGAAGGTTCCCCAAGCCCATATGATAGTGGAGGATGTGTTGGGTCACCAACTTATAAGGAATGCTATACTTGAAACCTGCAATATAAAAAAATAAAAAATAAATTTCCACAAAATAAATTTCCACAAAATAAATTAAATTGAATATTATAAACATATATATCTACAGAATTGAAGTATAATAAGTTCAAAACCTTACAATCTACAATGTCGTACAAGTAAAATCATAAGGTTTGATGGGTGGGTATTTACTAATTACCTTTGGCAGATTTGTTTGACTAAGAAAGTGTCTTCACTTTTATAATACCTTTGAGTCGGCGTAAATATGAATGAAAAATCATATTCTTATTCCTTGCAATCTTCTTGTGCGGAATAAATTTGGTTTTACTGTTTGTCGTCTTTTCTTTACCATAACAATACAAGGGGGAATAATAAAAATAGATTGTGGAAGACAAAGGGATAGCGATGATGATTATTGGCTTGATATTTTTTCCTCCGAATCAAAGCTGTGGTTCATACAATGGCTGCAATGTAATGTATTTGTTTTGTTTGGTGAAAGTCTTGTAATTAATAAGTGAGTTGATTTAATGTGACATGCACGCGGTACTTTGGGGATGGGTTTTGTGGGCAGGACTTCTTGGATGATCATTAACTTGTTTGGGTGGGTTATAATGTTTTATTTTTTTTGTTGGATTGGGTTGAATTGGTTTAATCATTTATCTTTTCAAATCTACATTACGGATTTAAAGTACGATTGATATATATTGTGTTTATAAGTTTAAACTTGGTATATATGTTGCATTCACACTTGAATGCATAAGTTTGAAATTTTGGTGAATTTTGTATGGGTTTGTTATCTTGAACTATTAAGGTTTAAATCAGCTTAATTGCGAGGATATTGGTGCCTTAAAAAAAGATATAGATTAGATTTGATATGATATATAATATAAATACATAAAAAACCCTGATTACAAATGGATTTTGAAGTTTTTATGACTCAACTATCTTTGCTTTTTGTATTGTGGTCTAATTAACTCAAGTTTCCTCGACTTTAAACTTTACAAATTATAGTACCAATTTTAAATGTAATAGTGATGAATTTTGAAGTTATTGACACGATGTTAATTTGTGGAGCTTATTGAAAATTATAAATATTAATAGATATACAACTAACTATAAAGCGTAATGTTTGCTTTTTCTTTATTATTGGAAAACATCACTATATTTACTTCTCAAAGTTGTCTTCATGACTAAAAGAACTACTAGGTGGTCAATGAAAATAATTAAAAATAATCATGAGATATATACAAATAGTAAGGATAAAACTCCCCTAAATGATGATGGTGTTGTGGACCTTTAAGGTTCTTTATATTATATTAGTTTAAACAAGACCAATGAAACTGTATAGACAAATCAAGTTGATTATATCCATGTTGCTCAAGTAATTTCTAGTGTTCTTATTATTTTGCTAGAATATAGAAAACCCATCTTCTTGGGTCCCATTGAGTTTAGACCTTGTGGTTGTGGTACACATTTAGGTTGTATTCGTCTTATTTGGGTCCTCTACCTTTTGTATAAAGCATTCATATATTGATGAGCATGTGTTTTAAGTGGCCTACATATATAAAATATAATGTAATGTCATATCAAGATTAATATCATTATTGGGTTGATTAATATTTACACACTTGAAATGATATTTTTAATATTTTTCTTTATACTTGTAGATGCATTAACCTCCTAATTTGGGATTGAGGTAGCTCAATTTAAATACTTATTAATAGGTGGATTTTAGGCCATTATTATAGCCTTAGTCACCTTTTTTCTCATGGCCCCTTTAGCCCAACACTCATTCCCCACTTTCCCTTATATTGGCCAAAAGATCCCATTTGGACTCAATTGATCCCTCTATTTTCCTTCTTTAGCCTCATTTTTTCTAGCCACTATCATTTATTTGATTAATGATATGATTTTTCCTTCCTACTTAGATGACATCATTGCTTGGGTCAGCAATGTCAAAAATATATTTTACACATAATCAATTAGACCATTGATTGTATTTTAAAAAAAAAATGATATTTTATGGTTTGGGCCCAATTTATAAGCCATCTAATTCTATTTTCAAAAGTATAAGTTACTAATATTCTCTTATTGCATTTATATATTCCATTTACCCTCAAGGAATTTTTAAGGGGACTAGGGAAAGAGTAATTTACAAAAAAAATGCTACTTATACACAAGGACCCTTGAAGATTCAAGGATAGAATATTCATCTTTGATATTTTCAAAGTCTTTCGAGGTCACAATAATGGGTTATTGTAGCATTGTTCACTACCTAAAATATCAACATAGGATTTTTATGACAATATGTATCCCCTTCAATGAGTTGTATGAATAAGATGCAAGGAATTAAATAAGACGATTGTACACAAAGGTAAATGTAATCCACATATAAGCATGTAGATGGTAAATGTAATCCAACTATGCAAATAAAGTGTGTTAAAAATTTGAAGCTTATATGAGAATAAATAAATACAACAAACAAGACAAAAATGCCAAAGCAAAAAAATAAATAGAACAAAGTTGTTGTTTTCTCCTTTAATACTCTAGAATGAGAGAGGATGCTTCGATGTGTGTGGATGATAAATGAATGCAATTAAATACCTTTGAATACTAGCATATACATCATATTTTGTAAAACACGTGTTTAGTTAGTCCAAGGCGAGAAAGTAAAGGGGGCTAGTTGACCAAAATTGAAATTTGAGTTTTGGAAAGGTTAGAGCCAAGCTTGTAATTGGGGGATTGACCTCACAATTGTATACGTGACATTAGGCAATAAAATGGTTAGATCGAGGTGACAAATACATAAAAGGAGAAGAGACCTATGAATAGGTGTAATAAATGTGGGATATATGTAAATGTATTGGAATATGTGCATAGAAGGATAAGGTAGGCATTGAGTACATAAGAACATATGTATGTATAAAGATAGGCTAAGGTTGGGGAATGCACCCAACTTTGTACAAAATTGTGACATTTGTCAATATGTACATATATAAAGACACTTCTTCATAATGAACAAAATTAAGTAAAAAATAACATATATATTCAAAATTCATTATAAGAATAATTAAAAGGAGAATAGGTGTATGAATAAATATTTTAAATGTGAGATATAGGTGAATGCATTAGAATATGGATATAAGAAAATAAGATAGATTTTAAGTATGTAAGAATATGTATATATAGAGTTAATCAAAATATACATATATTAATAGATTTTTTTAAAATGAAAAATAATATAAATATCCAAAACTCACTATTGGAATAATTAAAAGTTGAACAAACTAAGAAATTCACGAAATAAATCATCATAACCAAAAAAAACTCTAAATTTAAAAATATAAAATTAGTAGTTTGACAAATTTGAGAGTTCTTCTACCCATGATAGTTTTCTTGTAGTTCGGTCCCACGTAATGTGTGGCTTACTAGGCTGGTTACCTATAATGATTGCTTACTATAACATCACAATTATGGTGTGCACCCTTGGACAAAAGTGTTTAAACAATGAGTTGGGTGGAAATGAAAGAGGTATTGTTTAATATAATATTATATGGAAGAGAAGAAAAGTGTTAAGAGTGGAGGTTTGAGGAGGTGGTGGACCCTATCATTATCATGTGCATTACACTTGTGAAATCACTTGTGTTACAATTAAGTGGATCACATTTGAAATTATATGCACAATAATGTGGATCGCAATTTGGGCACGGGATCCTGTCACAACAATTTCATCTTTCCCACAACCACTTTCAAAGTGCACATACACATTTTGACTTGAACCTCCTCACCAAGGAAGAACCAACCTATCTAGGTATATCTATGATTGTTTACTTTTATCCTGCTGAAAAGAAAGGCATTGCATTTGGTCGCTGAAAAGCATTTATGGATTACAGTGATCCATGAGCGTAAAAAAGGGAATTGTGGAGGATCCAATTTTTAATAAATAGGGTTTATTTGTGGAAGCACTAGAAACCAAACCAGAGGTGAATAAGAAAAAGGGGACAAATATGTCACCTTGGCAATTATGATGAGCAGAAAACGAGGTTGTAATATTTTAAAGCTATGGCCATTGTAAGCAAGCATAAGCATTAAGCCTACCGTCCACCACTACAGTTGTTGACCTGACCACCATGTCAGAGATAATGGAGGAGGGAAGAGGGATATAATAGACGTGTTGGGCATGATGGATCATTGGAAAATTGTGAATTGTTTTTAAAAAGCCGAAACAAATAAATAACTAATAAATAATGTATATGCTGTCAATCATTACTCGAGGGCAAAGGCAAAGGCATCTATCTCTGCATAATGGTGGGTTTAGGGTGGCGAGTCACTTTACTAGGCACAGGAGGACAGGAAAGCACAGGAGAGCAGGCGCTACAGGAGGTGTGAGGTCGGTCGGTCATTCTCTTGTGTGATGCGGTCCAGTACTAGTACTATCGCCTCAAACAAAATGGGCGTGCGTACGGTTCAGCTTTGCTTCGGAATCAATGTCACGTTAATCCGCCGGGTCCCACGCCTCTCCCAACGACTTTATACAAAGTCATCACGACAATGAATGACGAAAACAAGGGACTGATAGTTACGATTTCCATTTTTTCCCGAATGTCGAAGCTTTCCAATCTGGGCCCCACTGCCCCCTCTGCCCTACCGACTCATGCCCGGGCCCCACCACCCCTTACGAAAAGTGTCGATACGGCCTTTTTCCGTCTTAAATTGGTCATCACCTTTGTGCCCCGCCTGCCCGGCCCGGCCCGGGCAGGGTGCCGGATGCGATGTCATTTCTTACGTGGCTTATGCACAGTGACTGTTGTTTGTTCCGTCTGTCACTCTGCTCTGAAAGTGGGGAGGTGAAATTGTTGACCAATTTTAAAGCCTTTGCAGTAGGGGCAGGGCATAGAATTAGGTGTGACAGGACAATTACTCATTCCAACAAGGACTATAATTAAAAGCCATGTGGCTCCGGGCAGGGCGTTTTAACGGGTAGCGGCAAGGCAGGTGGGAAGGTGAAACTGAAACGGTTTGGAGGGGGAGAGCTTTTAATGGGTGGGTGACTGAGTAATTGAATTGTAATGAATTAAATTGATCCGTTGGGTCAAATCACGGATGTCTCGTTCAAGTGTAAAAGCAGGGGAGTGGGAGAGGAGAGGATCTTGTACTGAAAAGGTACAGCTAATGGGACGCCTTACACTGCACGAGATGTGTTGTTGTGTTGGAGACAGGGGGATGAATTTGACGGTTGATGTGGGCAGAAATCATTTAATGGATTGTCGTTTGAAAAGGAAAGGAAAGGGTCTTTAATAGTTTACAATGTCAGCAATCTATATACGGTTAGAGCAATACAAGACTACTTCGTATTCTTTGCGTTAGGTATCTAATTGCATTACAAACGAGACATACATATCTTACTCTTTTATGGGATTTGAACTTGTGACCAAGAAAGGGATAGTGAACAAGATTGGCTCACATCAACTTAGATGCAAAATGGGAAGATGGATGATACCCAAAGAGGAATGAGAAGATAGAAGATGTAGATATTGCACTCAAGGGGCGTACATACCTTACCCCCTTGTGGGATTTGAACTTGTGACCAAGAAAGGGATTTCTAATCTCAAGGCTCAATAAACAAGACTGACTCACATCAACTTAGATGTGAAACGGGAATATGGATGATACCCAAAGAGGAATGGGAAGATAGAAGACGTAGATATTGCACTCAAGGGGTGGTGGAGACAAAATGGCATTACATCATAGAGTGTCCAGCCTACGATGACATTCGGATCAATTATGTTTTGACACTAAATGTAAACACCTTGAGTGATCAACTTGACAAAGAAAAGATAACAAAGTTGCAGATTTCTTAATCAAGATACAAGATCCAAATTGCAGGTGGAGAAAGAGGTTTAGCAGTCACAGTATTCCGTTTGGATTTGTTTGGACTTCGCATACTTTGCTAGCTATCCGTGGGTCCCATACTATTTAGCCTGATAAACGGCGTTATTAAAAACATTCATTCATTCATTTAAGAGGTCATCAAATTTAGAAAGGAGGGGGAAATGAATTGGGCCATAAAAAGAGGTCCGATTCTGCGGTCAATTCATTAAAAATTTGACTGGGGCCCGGGCGGGGCGGGCAGGGCAGGGAGAGTCCCGAGTCTTGTTCAGTGACTGACCCGCCCTCTGAGATTAGATATCGGGCAGGCAAACGTCCGGGATTGTGTTATATATAATTTTTTCCCGGAAGAGCAGAGAGGGATGATAGAAAATACAAAAGTGGCAGAAATGGACCTACACGCTTTCTGGATTGTGTAAGACTGTCCCCATCGTGCGGTACGACTTGTAATTGCAAAGAAAGTTTTGAGATTCGCTGTCAGTTATAAAGAATAATGGTGGGGGTGGGAAGGGCGTTGTACGAGGGAAATGTAGAGGCCATGGTTGAAGATTTTGCCATGCTTTTGGTGTCTACGTGTACTGGCGGTGGCCCCCATCCGTCCTCTCTTTCCACGGCAGTCAATTGCAAATGTTGTCAGAGGTCACGGATAGAGGATTCGTCGCAGCACGTGCGAATCAGGTGTTACATCCAAAGCACGATGAAACAATATAAACAAGGAAAAGGCCCCTTCCTTGGTTCTTTCCTCCCCATTTTCCAACCTCTGGCCTGCATTTCCAATTCCTGCTGGTGGGGCCCTGAGCTGTGTGTTTTGTTCAGCGTCGACACATACGCCAGATACCCATTTGCCTGCGTGGAGAGCGGAGAAATATAAGTAGAGAGGAACACACTAGCACACTCTGGAGCTCTGCCACCTGATAATCTCTCCTCATGACTCCTGCATTATTTGGGGCTGTTTTTAATAGGCTGAGATTCCTGAGTGACTAGAGCAGCATGTGATGGATGGTCAGACGTGCGCACTAATACTAGTAATACTTCCAACCAAGTCCTGTGATTTCCCTGGGCCACCAACTTTAGCGGCATCTTCTCGAGAATCACTCACTAATGTGATCATCCATCCATCACCCGTGTCCCCACTCCACTACACCCCACGCCACTCCTCCACCCGGCCCCCGGCCCTTTTTTTTTGGGGGAATTTCAAATTACCCATGCTGTCAATATGTCTTTTTTATATCATTATGAATGGTACTAAATGACCCACTTAATTAGTGATCGAGATTAGAGTTTTCGTGAATGCAAGGTTTCGACAACATAATCTAATTAAGGATCGAGTTTTGGTGAGTACAAAGTTTCAACAAAGAAGAGATGAGGTTGAGATTGTTGACAAACTTGATGAAATAGAATAAAAGACTTTTAATGTCCATGAGCCCAAAAAGATACCATACGGGACAACAAATCCCATTGTTTTAGCATTGTTAAGTGTAATTTTTTTGCAATTTAGATCTAATAATGAGCTCTCTCATTCTCTCCACCCAATCTTTGTTGAATAAATCTTGAAAATAAGTCACTATAAAACATTTTATATCATTATGAATGATACCGAATGACCCACTTAATTAGGGATTGGGTTTTGTTGAGGGTAAAGTCTCAACAACATAATCTATTCACGAATCAAGCTTTGATTGAGATCGTAGACAAACTTGGTGGAATATAATATAATAGAATAGAAGACTTTTAATGTCCATAAGGCCTAAATGATAGCATATGGGACAACAAATCCCATTGTTTTAGCATTGTCAAGTGTCAAAATTTTGCAATTTAGTGTCTCATTCTCTCCACCCAATCTTTGTTGAATAAATCTTGAAAATAAGTTGCTATAGAACTTTTTTCCGTAGTTGATCTTGATGTCATTGTATGATTTGTAGTCTAAAATAAAGTATTTTTCCACTTTCATAGTCCTTGATGTGCATAGTAAACAAACCCCATCTTCCTAGATTTCTTTTTGCCTTTCCACTTCTTGGTTTCACATTGAAGATGGTTTGATTTAATCCTTAGTTGCACAATGATAATATTTGATCTCCACAAGATACTAGTCTCTCTATAGGCCTTTTCTTGATGATCCATGTTGTGGTTAAATACTTCACGATAATACTTCTTTCTCTCAATTGTCTTTTCCCACACAACCTTACGAAATTTCTCAACAATAAAGTCTTAATTTCTTTTCAATAAAAAACTCACTTTTTTCAAGTATCTTAAAAGACGCACCCTAATGACAATTTCAATAAGAATTGCACCAAGTTCGACTAAAAGAATCTCATAAAGAACCAACACTTTTTAATTTGAACCTAACAAAACTCTCCTCCCTAAAAAATTGTTTGTGGGTAAAATAACATCCTCCATCAGATTACCCATGCCGGCCACACACCGTCAATTTTGTACAGCTCAATCCACCAGCATTCATGTTTTTTGTTTGTTCAGGGTGGAGCCCATGCCCATGCCCATTCTCTCTCTCCCTTGCCGTGGAATGCACGCCCAACCAATGGAGAAGGGAGCATTTGTCCACAAAGACAATGTTGCAAAATGATACATATATATATATATGTAGGTACCATACGTTTGTCTTCCTCTCCCAACGGTCAGACTTTTATAAAGATTTTGACTGTAACAAAGGAGAGAAATTTGGGAGGGCACGTCACATGATATGGCTATAAAAAGAAAGGCAATGGCCAAGGGCACATTTGTCCAAAGATACTCAAGACCATTCTTTTCTTTTTTAACATTTTTCCTCGCTACGGTTTCGCTGTGAGTGTCGTCATGTCCAGAGTGTTGGAATGGAATAATATAACTTGTTTTTTTTAAGCTCTCAAACCCCACCACACCATATCATATCAACAAGAAGAAGTAAAATCCATTACTACTCATTCTCTCATTTTCGATGATAATTGCACAACCAACTGGGCACCCAAGAAATTCATTAAAAAACAACACGCCCCTCCTGCCCTTTTCAATTCTCAATAATTATTAAAATCACTTCGTCTTGCCTGTGTCACAGCATAAATCATCCATTCACCATTAATGTGGGCCACTCCATAAATATTGTAATGCTTGCCTTGCTGATTTTTTCTCCGCACCAGGATTTGGAGTCGTTTATGACTGACACTGACATCCCTTCCCATCAATATGCCCAAAAGTGAAGTGTATTAAAATGCCCAACTCATTATCATTATTCTAGATGTGTACACGATAATGGTGGTGAAAGACGCCTGCCGTGCCCATTCTTACATCTTTACCCGATTATAATATCTTTAACACAGATGTGATGGATCTTTTGGCCATATACTTTAAAGACCCAATTCCAATTTCCAACCAATGAGATACGCCTTAAAAGATTTTGTCGCTCATGTTGCCTGCAAATGGATGCGAACAAGTCAATGGGAGTAAAGACTAAAATACAGGCATGTTGGAGGTTTATCATCTTTGCAAGTCATGCTCATTTCTTGTCCTCAGTGGAATAGGAAAAGGAAAGCTCTGGCCCCATGCAATGCACATTTATCCATATGGTCCATGCTCTAAAATAATAATTCCAATGCCAATTCTTATGCCAATTCTATATCTTTTTCTTTCTTTACATATTTGGTTTATACTCCAAAGCAATCCAGACTTGTCACCCTCCACATAGAATTATCTTTACTCCTTTTTCACCTTGCCTTGGAGACTTCGCTATCCAAGAGCATATTTTAAAGCCCAAAGTCAGTAGTGTGTATATAATTGAGGTAAGTAGATCAAAATTTTGTGACACGTCCTAGTCAAAGATCTATTTATAAAGTCGCATATTCCCATTGACATCTAGGAAGGAAGGAAGGAAGGAGGCCATAATCATGTTTGATGCAAAAGCTTTGTATTGAAATGACGTTTCCTTTTATTGAGAGGATAAACATGAGCTTGTAGTTGGGTGCACGAATAATAATGGAGCTTCTTTGATGGATGTGTATTGGTATTTATTCTATCAAATTTGTTTGGAATATTTTATTTCAATATCAATATCAATATCAATATCAATTTTTATGATGTGGGATTTTACACTCAACAAAATTTGATCTTTGGTGGGGTTCTATGGACCGTTCAATTTGAACAATAAGCCAAGGGCCACTTAACATATTGAAATGATGTTGAAAAAGCTATTGTAAGGAAATGAAATGTATCTTACATTATTTTAGCATATTTTAAGAGGAGATAATAAATTAATCAAAACTTTATTGTTGGTGGGTTCTTTGAACCATTTGATTTTAGTATTAGGCTAAGGACCACTTAACTTATTGAAATGACGTTGAAAAGCTATCTTAGGGAAATTAAATATACCTTCCTTACAAAAGCTATCTTAGGGAAATTAAATATACCTTCCTTACATTAATTTAGTATGTTTCGAAGAGGAGATTATAAATTAATTAAAACTTGATCCTTGGTGGGTTCTTTGAACTATTCAATTTTCGCAAAAGACCAAGGGCCAGTTAACTTATTGAAATGATTTTGAAAAACTATAATAGAAAAATAAAATATAATTTACATTGATCTATTATGCTTAAAGAGGTGATGAAAAACTAATAAAAACTTGATCCTTGGTGGGTTCTTTGAACTATTCAATTTTCGCTAAAGGCCAAGGGCCAATTAACTTATTGAAATGATTTTCAAAAGCTATTATAGGAAAATAAAATATAGTTTACATTAATCTATTATGTTTAAAGAGGAGACGATACACTAATAAAAACTTGATCCTTGGTGGGTTCTTTGAATTGCTCAATTTTCACAAAAGGCCAAGGGCCACTTAACTTATTGAAACGATTTTGAAAAGTTGTTCTAAGAAAATGAATTATACCTTACATTTTCTTGAAGAGGAGACAATAAAGTAATAAAAAAATGATTCTTGGTGGGTTCCTTGAACCATTTAATTCTAGCAATAGGCCAAGGGCCACCTAACTTATTGAAATGACGTTGAAAAGCTATTGTAGGGAAATGAAATATACCCTACATTAATTTAATACGTTTTAAAGAGGGGATAATAAATTAATAAAAACTTAATCCTTGGTGGATTCTTTGAACATTCAATTTTAGTAATAGGCCAAGATCTACTTCACTTATTGAAATGATAATGCAAAGCTAGTGTAGGGAAATCAAATATACCTTGCATTTATTTAATATGTTTTTTGTTTAGGGGTGAAAAAGGTATGAAATGGCTATCAACTCAACTAAAAAAAAACCAAACCCTCTCTCCACTACATATTGGAATACAAACCTCTAAAGGGGGTATATGTTTGACTAGCTCTTATCCTAAGAGAGAGAAAATCCCTAAGGGTTCTATTATTTTTTTGTTATGAAAGCTTTCTTGATTTGAAATGTAAACTAACTAGGTATAAGCATGCATAAATAAACATATAAACTGATTAAATTGTTTGATGCATAAATTGAAACTACAAAACAAAGACTAAAAAATGCACTATGCTTGAAAGAAGAGCTAAAAATGGCAAGACAATGTTTCTAGGTGCATTGGTTTGACTGATGAATTACTGAACACTAAAACTAGATCTAGAACTCCACCACTCTAAACTTCTAGCATGCCAAATTTGAAGCTGAATTGAGAGGACAAGGGCACTAGACACCCTAGTTTAGGTGTTTTCTGATCAAATTTGCACTAGAACTCTGTCTCTAGGTCTTGAGAAATTTTCTATCTCCAATCTCCATTGAAAACCTATAGCCAAACTTGCAAAATATAGAGTTGTTTGTGGCTATATAGGGGGTTTCCTTAGTCAACCCCCCTTTTTAGAGATTTCCACCTCCACAAATAGACAATATTGAATATGAAAAATAATATGTGTGCTCTTGAAACTTAAGTATGCCTAAGATTACTATGAGCTAAGATGCATGAAACTAAACTAGAGTCCTACTCAAGTATGTTAGAGTAAACCCTAATGAAATGATCAAATATGAAACATGAATTAACTCAAGAACACATGAATCACATAACTTGAAATGATAAAATTTAGATTTGAAGCTTAATTGTAGAAATGTGAGAATAACATGAAATCATACCCAATCCCTTGGGGTGAGGTACAATCCAATCATCATTCGATGACTCCCTTTGATCCTCCAACATCTCTTGAAGCTTCCATCATGGTGAATGTATTTGATATGGTTGAATATTTCCTTACATTTGCAGATTTAAAACTTCCAATTAGGAAAGTCCTTCACTTCATAAGGATATCATAAGGTTGTACTCCCAATTGATTGATCATCACAAATTTGAGGAAGGTAGCTTGCTCATATATGAAATTGTAGCATCATAAATTGTATCCACATAGAATTTTGTCCTCACCTAGACCTCACCTTGGTGTTTTGTCTTTTAGTCCCCGATGTTTGCTTTGATTCTACTCACACCTTCCAAAAACCCACATTTTTTACTCCCCTTCTATCTCCAAGACTAGGGTGCTAGGACGCCATGGTTCTAGCTCAAGACCAGGGTGGCACACTGCCCTAGTCCTCATAATTAGGACCTGAATTTGGTCCCAACAATGATCACATCAAGTGGGTGTGAATTTAGGTCCCATGTCAACCTTCTCCAAAAATTCAAATAATGTTTGGAGGGTTAAGTATAAAATGAGGCCTACTGCTCCCATTTGAAGTCTATGATGTCTATGAAGCCTAAGTTGGATCTCTCTCTCAATTACACTCTAGAAAATTTAATTCAAGTGAGCAAGTAATCAAGCATTTGTCAAGCATTGAAGGAGAGGTTAAGTCAAGTTCAAGCATTCAAGATGGCATCCATGATCAAACTTCAATGAAGACATTCTACATGACATCGTAAACCCTTGTGTGAGGATTCAAGAAAGCTTCATCAAGGTATCAATGTCAATTACAAGAATTCAATTTTAGATCTAGCTTTTCCCTTAAAAGGAAAACATCTTGCTGCAATTCAATTCAATTTCTTTTTCAATTATCATTTCAATTTCTAGGTTAATTCTAAAACAAGGGTTTTACCCAAGGCAAACCTCTATCCACAACCCCCCTGCTTATCTGTGTGTGTGTGTAGGAAATTGATATAGGAGCTACGATCAAAGATTCTGACAAAACAAACGATGATGAACAAGTTTATCTTTTACAAGAGAAAAAAGCGGAGGACCAAGGCAACCTACCACCTTGGTCCTGATAAATTTACCCAATCTTTCAATAATGGATCTTGTGCATCTCCTTGATACCACTTGCTTGTCTGGAAGTTACAGGACTAGGGAGACCTATCACCTTAGTCTTGACAATTCAACTCGAATTTTCAGCAATAGGTTTTGATCCTATTCTTCTTCTTATATCTTTGACTATGGCTCTGTCTAACATTTGTAGCACTATGTTATTACTGTTTTTATTCAACTATCCAATTCTTTACCTTAGACCTTACAATTTAAATCAAATTTTAACTCAAAAGAGGGAAACAACAAACAAATAAATACAATTGGCATTTCAACCTTTAAATTTTTTTTTTTGTGGCTAGATCTATTGAATTTACCCACCTTTTAATGTAATGGTTAATGTAGTTAGAATAGTGGTTTTACTACCTTAATTGGTAAAACCCTAATTTTTCAACACCAAAACATTTTGGTTAACCTAACTTTCTTCATTCTTATTTCTAATTTATTGTCATATTTGATTTTTTTTTTTTTAAGCAAGTGCTATCTAGTTTGGGGATAGCACCCTTTTATTGAAAGAAAACTGTGGATTACATAGAGTCGGGCCCAAAAGAATAGCCCAGAACCAAAAAACAAAACCAAGCAGCCAACAAGACAAGAGGGACTAAGCATTTACAAAAGCCTGAGAATTGTAGCCACTCTGGCACCTAACGTCGCCACCCTTTCAATGTTGTTATTCGACAACCAACCCAGTTCCCCATTCATCATCCGTCTAAATGATCCCATCTCTCCATTCACAACCCCAACACGGAAGGAATCCCAAGCATTACACATAAAATTCTCTTTCCTCTGCCTCAGAGTTGCCACAACCTCCTAATCTTCCCCTTCTATGTCTGAATCCTCAGATTCAGAAAGGAACAACGCTGGATTAAAGTAAGGACCAAGAATGCTTGTCCATTCCTCCTCCAACTCCATGACAACACTACCAACTGCATCCGCATCCACTTCCCAAACCAAACCAGGCAATCTTTCTACACACGCTTCCTTTGAAGGAAGGATGTCCACGAGCAGACAGAGAATGGTTTCATATATGAAACCATTGCACTAATGTCTTCATCGATGAGAGAATCCTCTACAATTGCCTCGATCACAACCTTCCCTTTCGCATCTATGACAAAAAGTCACTCACACTGTTTAGACAATGTCTCTTCTCGACACATGCAACTCAGACCAAAATGGTGAGCCATCTTACCATTCCAAATGACTGGTAAAAGATAGAAGAGAAGCCTCTACTTATTGAAAAAATAGATTTTTCTGGAAAGTACCAAGCATATTCCTCGACCTGTGAAATGATAAGGTTTCGCCGCCTCTGCAGACAATCGTGCCAAAAAAATAGGGAGAACACATAGTCCACCGTCAAGGAATTGTACTCTTGGTCAACATCTATCTCCAGCGAGTCATAAAAAGAGATCAAACAACTACAATATACACCTCGCAAGCTATCGACCAATCAACTCTTGCCATCGAACACTTACCAATTGGAAAGAATAGACAACTCAACTCCCCAGTCCATCATCACTATATCTCTTGTTTATTCGACCCCTTGTTTGGGGATCCGCTCCTTGTCTAAATCCAAAATCTGAGCTAGATGCCCCATAAAAACAATATCCCGAGAGAATATACATGTCTGAGTTTGTACAATCCCTAGGTTTGCCAATATATCCACAATCTTATTGCCTCCTCGGTATGTATGAAGGAATCTCCTTCAATTATCACCTTCGAGATTCCATGTTTAGTCACCCATCTCAAACCTTCCTCAAGCGCTAAGATTTCTGCAATATTGTTGGAAGCTATACTTGTTGGTCCTGATAATGCTCCAATCAAATCACCATGATCGTCCCTAACTATGGCCCCAATGCCAGTAGGACCAGGATTCCCTTTACTTGCTCCATCAAAATTCAACTTCATCCATCCTGTTGGCAGAGGCATCCATCTTGCAACAGTTCTATTTGCTTTTTTATCTATCATTCTATGATTACTATATTTCAAACACCACCTTTGCTCCATTTCCATATCCCATTTGGAAAAAAATCTGAAACTCATGCCCTAAACCTTGCCATTAACTGTTTCTTCAATAGCCCCTTTCATATTTTCAATGATATCATCTGCTACCATAACTTCTTCTCTAAAAATCCATCTATCACATTCTTTCCACAAATGCCAAGCCACCAAGGATGGTGCAATTACCCACAAAGTTCCCCATTTGGAAAATCTCCCTTGAATCAGCCATGAAATTAAAAAATCTTTGAATGAGGGGCTACTAACTGTTTGAAACTACAACATATCTAGAAGCCAATTCTAGCAGATAGTGGCGAATGGACAACCATAAAGGAGATGCTCAGAGGTCTCTTTGTTCATCTTACACATCACACATCTACTAGGCCCTGAAATTCCAATTGATTTTAACCTGTTACTCGTTAAAATCCTTCCATGAATAACAATCCAGAGGAATGCGCCAGCCTTGGTAAAACTCTCTTATCCCAACACAGAGTCGAAGGCCATCTGATATCTTTCTCCCTCTTTCGTTGAAGCTCGTAACCCAGACATACCTTTTATTCCCCTGACTTGGCAGCTGACCATATAAGCATGTCTGCTTCCTTTGACAAGAAAGTCCTTCGGTTATGCAAAATATCTGCTATTTTCCTATTGTTTCCGGCATGCCAATCACCAACAGTTTTCCATTTGACAATATTTGAATGGCCATCGACACTAGCAACGTAGTCTACCACATATATATACTTGAAACAACCTCCACCTGATTAACCCAATCTTGGTCCCCCAATTGCTCAGCCAATGACACTTCACCATTCCAAGAATCTTGCCAGAATTTGGCTTTCTTTCCATCTCCAATTTTCCAGGAAATATGATCAGTGATAATCTTCCTACTCTCCCAGATAAATTTCCAAATCTGGGATCCTCCTTGAGAGTTAGCAACTGTAAAAAATCTTTTCGGTTCGAACGAGTCCAGATATTTGCAAGACATAATCTTACACCAACCCTTGTGGGGAAATTTATACATCTTCCAAGCTAATTTGGCACCCAATGCCAAATTTTGGAGATTCATCTTTCTCAAACCAACCCCTCCCTCTTTCAACAGACAAACTGTATCTCAGTTGATTAAAGGTATTTTCCTATCTTCTTTAGCGCCTTCCCATACAAACTTCTTGAGTAGCCCATTAATAGCCATTGCAGCCCTGCTTGTCAATCTGTAACAAGACATATAGTAGGTGGGAATTGCCGAAAGAACTGACTTTATCATCTGAATCCTGCTAGCTTGTGAAAGCCACTTATTCTTCCATAATGAAGATTTGGAATGACATTTATTAATGACATCTTCCCAAAGTTTTTTTAATCTATCTTCCGCGCGAATAAAGGCACTCCCAAATATTTCATTGGGAAATCACCTTGAGCGAAATCCAAAATCTTCAAAATTTTATTTTGACCACTCCTTTTGACATTGATAAAGAAAACCATGGATTTTTGCTTATTCATACATTGACTAGAACCTTTTTCATAGTCATCAAGAACCATTCTGATTGTGCTAGCTTCTCTTTCATTAACCACCCCAAATAAAACAGTATCATCCGCAAATTGCGAATGAAAAATGGGACATAAACTGTTGTGGATTTTAATACCCTACCATTGATCTAATCTGACCAACTTCTTGACATTTCTACCCAAGACCTCTGCCATCAGAACAAACAAAAAAGGAGACAAAGGATCCCCTTGTCTCAACCCATTAGTAGCTTGAAAAAAACCACAAACAGACCCGTTTACAATAATGGAAAATTTGACCGATGAGCAACAGTGCATAATACAATCCACCCATCTTTTATCAAATCCATACTTAGCTAGAGTAGCTGACAAAAAGGCCCATGAAACCCGATCATGTGATTTATTGACATCTAATTTAATAATCATACCTTTCAAATTTGATTGGCACATTGAATGAATAGTTTCTGCTGTCAAAATAATGCTATCAGTGATCTCACGACCAAGAGTGAAACCATGTTGTTCCTGCGAAATAATTTTGTCCATCAAACTCTTCAACCTGTTCTCCATAGATTTGGAAATGATTTTATAAATTGAGTTACAAAGAGATATTGGACGAAAGTCAACCATCGAACAACAATCCTGTTTATTTGGAATCAATGCTATGTTGGAGTTGTTCAATTCCTTGACAAATTTTCCTTTTTTCTGGAAATCTTCAACAACTCTCCAAATGTCTTCCCCCATAAAATTCGAACAATTCTGGAAAAAATCCATAGTCCACCCTCCGGTCCCGGGGCCTTGTTCGGGTGCAAATCGAATGTGGCTTTTTTGACCTCTGTGACAGAGAATGGGCTCATCAGAAACTTATTATCCACATCAAAAATATATTTATCAATACCATCCAACATGTACGAAGAAGGATCTGAACTTAAACCATCATCTTCCCCTAGAATCTGTTTGAAGTGTTTGACATCTATGACCTCAATATCCTCAACTGAAGAATGTCAATTGCCATCCAAATCCCAAATTCTATCAATTCTGTTTCTAGCTCGATTCGCCTTAACCAAAGCATGAAAAAACTTGGTATTGGCATCCCCTTCTTTAATCCACAAATCTCTAGACTTATCCCTCCAATAAATCTCTTCTCTTAAGAGGATTTCTGTCAGTTCCTTCTTAAGCAATTTCTCTTTGTCAAAGTCCACATTTGACATCTCCAAAGCTATCATTTTTTCATTCAACTGTTCCAACTCTGCTTCAATTCTGTTTTTTTCAGCAAAACATTCTTAAAAGATTCAACATTTTGTACTTGGATTTTCTGTTTGACAAATTTTAGCCTCTGAATAAAACATAAACTTGGGGTTCCAACAAAATAGTTGCTCTCCTGCCACCACCTTTCAAGACAAGGAAGAAAGTATTCGTCCCTCCACCACATAGAGAGAAATTTAAAGTTGCCCTTCTTCTTGCCACCCTCTTCGGACAACCTTAATTGCACCAGGAAATGGTCTAATAGAGAGAGGGGAAGAATGCTAGACTCAAGAAAGAAACTTGAATCAACCCAAAACTCTCCTACAAAAAATCTATCGAGCCTTTCAGAAATTCTGGTGAAATTGTCTCTTTTGTTAGTCCACGTAAACCACCCATTCTTGGGAATAACATCACAGAGATTATTAGAGTGAAAAAAGTTCCTGAAATCCTCCATCACCTTATTATTCATCCGCAAACCTCTTGCTTTATCATCAAAATTAAGAAGAGCGTTAAAGTCAGCGGCCACAATCACTTTCTTACTTTCTAAAAGCTTGATTTTATCAGTGAGTACTGACCAGACTCTTGCTTTATCAACAATTTTAGAAGGCCCATAGACATTAACCAAGGGAAACTCCATATCTTCCTTACGACAAGTAACCCGACAAATCATCCAATTATCATCTTTATCGATCAAATCGACCCTAATGCTATCAAGGATCCACATAATCCCCAAACCCCTGGCTGCACCATTTGCCTCTTGAAACACACCATCCCAATTCTTACAAGAATGTAAGAAACTAAAGCTTTGTCCATACTCAATTTCATTTCTTGAAGCAACAACACTTCACTTGAGATCTTATACAATGCTTGTCTAACCAAGCATTTCTTGTCAGGGGCCGACAGACCCCTAACATTCCATGAGGCGACTCTCATTTCTTTCCAAGGGAGATGCCCTCTCCCTTGGCCTTTTTCATGAAATCATAAACACTGATAATCCCTCTTTCATGTGCTCTATCTTCCCTTTTCTGTCGATTACTTTGTCTCCCTCTAAATCCTTTGGCCTTCCCCAATAATAAATTGGAAGAAGATTGAATTGGGTAGTGTAGATTGATTGGCTAATTCATCTCTATTTCACCCAATTTACACTACCCAATTCAATCTCTCAAGAATACATAACATAAATTCCATAAGAAAATCTATATCACAAACAAAGATTATTCCAACACAAAGTTTGAAAGCCAAAATTCATCTTCTTCTTATTTGATCGAGCTTGCAAAATCACAATTTGAACACAGTCTCACTTTGCTTTTCACTTTAGCAAAGTTTTGTTGCATAAAATAAAAGATACATATTACAAAGAGAACCCTCATATATATATGTGAGGTGCAATGAGAAAAGATAAGAAAGTTGCAACTAATTTAAAACTAAGTCAAAGAAAGAGTTTGATTTGACTTAGGACTTATGCACTCCTAAATGCAAAATTATATATGCAAAATGACACTAGAAGTGTTGATTGAAAATTCCAAATGACACTACATTAGAGATGCATAAAAATGACTTAGTGTCCAAAGACACATTTGTATTATGATCACCCTTCTTCAGAAAATCTTCATATTGTTGCCAGGTAGCTTGTATTTCAAGATCGTCTAGTATTCACAATGTTTGACACCACTGAGGATGGTAGGATGACCAGATAGGAGTCTTGCTTCTTGAACTTCATTGTTTTTTTCCTAGAGATGGTTTTGACATTTGCAAATAGCTTGAACTGCATCAGAGTTCAAAAAGGTCCTCTAGAATTAGATGAAATCATCTTTATAGAAAAACATCTTCAATACTTCCAACATTGGTACATTTCTCTACTTAGAAAATTTTCCAAGTATTAGGTGTAAATCAGATCTATAGACCTGATTTGCACCTAAGGGCAAAACATGTAGTTAAATGCAAATCGGGCCTATAAACCTGATTTACACTCAAAGTAGGTGGGTGAAAAAAATCCTAAGAATTGGGTTTATGAACTCAATTCACACTTTGGGAACATAGTGGTAAGAATCAATGTGTGATTCAGATCCACAAAATCGAACTACATGGGAAAACATATGCTAAGGTGTTGTTGGGATCTATGGAATCGAATCACACCAATTTGAAGGATGCCCTAGGTGGAGTTTAGGTTTACTAATCCGAACTACACCACTTTGGATAACTCTTAGGTGTAGTTCGGGTTGGTAAACCCAAACTCCATCATTTTAGATTTAATGTCAGGATGTGTATAGGTGGTGTAGGTTGGGTCGGCGAACTTGAACCACACTATATTGCTATGACTTCAGTGTAGTTCGAGTTGATAGGCATGAATTACACCACAAAATTTGAGTGTGATGAAAATGGTGTAGGGAGGGATTGGTGTATGTCAGTCTTGTGGATCCGAACTACACCAAGTCATATATGCTTGAAGAGGGAAAACGTAGCAAGGTAAGATTAGATGGTTAGTATTCAAATGAAGCATTCAAACACATAAAACACAAAGAATAACCATTTATACCTTGCTATTTTTACCTCTCCCTTAGATTGAGCTTGATGAAGTGGATGGATAATGAGGATATGCCCTTGATGCTCCACTTGATGTGCTCCTTGCTTGATTTGGATGTGGATTGATCTCCTTTGCTCAACAGGACTAATGGATTTGATAGGATTATTGGATGGATTTGAATTGAACGATTGAAGAAAGAAGAGAGAGGAGAAAAGAGCAGCATGACAATGCATGAGAAGTGGATTATTTGTGAGGAGAATAGGCTCCAATTTATGGATTGGAGAAGGCCAATGGAGGGCCAAGATTGATTTGATCATGAAGGGTTGAGATTGATTTTAGATAGAAGGCATGGATCAAGGGTGCCTTGGGAAAATAAACAGGAATATAAAATTCCTTGGGAAAAGGGGGGAGAAATTTGAATTTCAAATATGAGGAATTAAAAATTTAAAAATAAGGATGCATTGAGGGATTCAAAGAAATTTGAATTTCTTTGAGAGACTCAATGTTGATGTGACATGAGTGGAAATTAAAAATTAAGGGATAATGATAAGCATGATTATGAGAGATTCCAGAAGGATTAATTAGGTTGAGTGGGATTAGGAAAAGTGATTTGTAGGAATCACATTATTAGGTTAATTAATTAGAATTAATTAACTGAGTGGGTTTAGAGGAAATAATTATTGGAGGGGACTTTAGAAGAATAGGGGAATAATTTATTTATTTGATAAATTAATTATTGGACAATAGTGATAGGATTAATTAAATTAGATTTAATTGATACTGAGAAGAATAAGGATAACACAATTAAAGAAATTAATTATGTTGATATGCTTAAATTAATTAAATATTAATTTTAGGTGTCTACAGAGGGTTTGTATATATATGATGTAAGATCTCATTGCAAATCATTATAGGGATAAAGTCAGGGATTGAATATGGATATGTAATGTGCGAATAATGTAATATAATTCAGGCAGAGGATTTGGTCGATCATTGGAGATCAAATTGGGTTTATTTAAGAGGATTTAGTCCTCTGGTATTGAGCTTAACTGGAATTGTACTCAGGCATAGGAGATGCTATCTTTCCAGTTCAAACACTTCTTCCAGATTGTAGTATGGATTTCTATGTAGTTAGTGAGACTCCTTTTGTGATGAGCACTGCACTCTAGCCCGTTGGCCTTCTTGCAAGTGTAGTCCCCTCAACTATAATTCACATACTTACTGCAGAAGTATTATCTGACTATGGGTAGGCTTCCCACCGTGGTTTTTCCCTTTACCGGGTTTTAAACATATAAATCTTGGTGTCATGTGGATGGTATTTATTCTGTGATTATTGTTTATGGTTAATTGGTTTAACTTCTATTCTGGTATTTGGTTTAAGCATTCCAGTATTAATTTTTTGGGTTCCGGTATTAAATTTTTAATTGCTAAATGTTTTGGCAATCTGCGACAACTGATTCACCCCCCCTCTCAGTTGTTTTCCGGTTATTTGAACTATCTAACAATCAAACTCAAAATATTCCCTCATGATATCATACAATATCTCCTAACTCATCACACTTTTTATAAGAATCAACTTAGACAGCTACCAACCTTGGAACAATTTCCTAGGTTCAATGAATCTGGACAATCTTGCACTACATGCTTTACTTATGTCGTCCACCGACATAACAACTCAAAAATAAAACATTATGTGTATCGATTTACCGATCTTAGTGACTTTGTTCTACCAGTTAGTTGTTCTTCATGATTGACTGCTTTGTACATCATAACTCACTCATCCTATTGAATTTGTCGCTTTAGTGTTGAATATAGCTACCCGATACAATCTCCATCACTCCTACAAAACCGTATCACCTAACTCTTCATAGATAGCTCATACCGGTTGCTTGAATACAACTCTATTCCTCTTTACTAGTTGAAGTCCTATTTGCTGGTTCACTGATAAACTGTCTCCTCTATTGGTGGATAAACCTAAAAGACTTAGATGACTATTAAAACATAGTTGCCATCAATGACAACATAAAGCAATTCATCAATCAACCTATTACATCAAAAAATAATCATCAAGCCAACAGACTATGTATTGACTATGTAATGAAACTCCGATCACTGACTTGTGTTATTTTACATTTATAGGACTGTGTTCTACTATTACTTCTGGCTTAGAGAGCTATGACTTCTTTCATGCATTCATAACTAGCATTACTTGTTGACTTTGTGTGCTCTATATCTCTACCATATATGAGCTTATTTCCTAATGCAATGGCCTACAGAGTAGTAATAGCTCCTCCCAAAAACCTTTTCTTTGTCATTCCTGCCCCTAACTGATTTTGGGTGATCCTCTTAAGGACATGAACTACATTTTGGGATTGAACCCTAGAAATAAAATGCTCATTTGTTTTGCATTGGTTTCTTCCTTGATATTAGTTGGCAATTGCTACTGTGAACATGGATCCTTGGTTGTTTATCAACTATTATATCCTAAACACTGCTTTATACATTGTGACATGCTCTGTAATCATGATAGTGTATCCCTGAGATAGTAATGTTTGTTGTTCACTGATTTTTTCATGTTGGGCTGAATACTATAGCAATCTCTATTCACTATATATGGCTTGAACATGTGACTCACTTTTTTAATGAATGCCTTCTTTCAAAGCTGCTATGACTACTTTTTTCGATTCCATGATATGAATGCATTCAATATAGTTAAGACAAAAAAAATATCACTACCTTGGCATTAAGATTAATGTCCTTGATTCCTTTTTGCATGAACTTTTTGTATTAAGACCATGAATACTTCTTAGAATAATTTTCCTTGACAACCTTTGACTATCACTGTAATGTTAAGATAGTAAAATGACTGTCATTGATATTCTTTGGGGTTGATTGCCTTCTTCAATGTTGTTTGTTTCTTTACTGTCTTACTGTGTCATTCTTCAAATAATGCCACAATATACTCATGACTGTACCTGACTATCTTTGTTCTTTGATGAGACCTTTACACAATGATATTTTGGTTTCTCATGACTTCAATACTATTAAAACTTAATGCTCAGTGATTACTTGCATGGGTAATCTGTTCTATATCTTAAATGACTGCAACTCTGTCACTGTATTGTATTTTGTTCGAAACTTTTGAAAGTACTCATGACTTTTAACATTTGTCATGATTTGATCTTTGATTGGTTCATGACAGTCTATAAGTTTATAAGTTGTCTATTCATCTTTTACATGAATATCACAAGATTGGCATTGTTATTTGTAAATTAATCTTGTGACATTATCATGATAGTTGCAATAATTATATCAAACTTTGTAGTGACTGTTCCTTGATGGTCTGTTATGATCTTTTGACTCTTTCCTATGATATTCTTTAAACACTGAAGCTTTCTCTGTGACAGTCTATGATACTGTGCATTTGATAGGTGACTGTCCTATTTGTTGCTCCATACCCTAATAATGGCTGCCTTCTATTACTTTATTATGGTGTCTTAGTGGCCTTTATATATGACTGCGATTGTGGAAGTCTTTATGTATGAATATGTTTTGAATGTCCCTTTGGCTACTTTGCCACTGTTGTTTCAAGTGTTGGTATTAATGTCTGTTGCAAATATTACTCCTCTTTGATGATTGATCTTCTTTTCTTCTTACTAAACATGAACTCATAAAACTTAGTCTTTTTGAAACCTTCCATACTGTCTTTACTCATATTATGGCTCTAGTCATCCATCGATCATGGGATGCAGTTCTATTCACTGTTGTATGTGTTGTCATTGAATGACAACTTTTGTTGTCATTGAGTGATAATACATGGGACTTTGGTTACGGTTGTGTTCCTTTTTGGTAGCTGATTAGTGTTACTGTGTGAGTAGTGACATGTGTGTTGAGCTCAACCCCTTCCCTTCGGGAGCCCATTTTAACCCAAATACATGATGGAAATGAAATGAAAACCTGTATCTACACATGAAACAAACAAGCTAGATAAAACATGATGCTTGTTGCTATCTTATGGCACTTTATCTGTAGTCATCTTTATTCTTGCTCTAAGTCTGATGTAGTACTGTAAGCACATCGCGAAGAGAATTATGTATGTAGGAGTGGGATAGGTAACTTAGAGCTCTAACAAATTTTTCTTCTCTCTATTTTTAGGTCATCTCTTGGAGTGGCCAGCGAAGCACTTGGACCAACGAAACTAATCGAAAGACTTCAAAGAGAACTCATCAACCTATCCAGGAAACAATGGGTTCCCTCTCTCCTAATTTCATACATTCTTCTGATTTTCTTTTGTGTTTACTGTTCTATAATCAGAGAGAGACCACTTGGCTATTCCCATGGCTTGTGTGGGATTTCATGAATAGTTTAATCTTGATAAATAAAAATGTGTTACATGCAAATGTTTTATTCATATATATCTCTTTTGATCAAAACAATTGCATATTTTTGAAATAAGATACTTTTATGGCATACATGTTTATTTTTAAAGATAGCAAGCTTGAAAAAAAATTATGTACCTTTATTCGAAATGGAATTTATTAGGTCTGTAATGAATAAGACCTGTATAGGTCACCAAATTTAGGTGTGATAAAAATTTGGTAATAGTCCTAAGAGGTCATATGGTGTCGTTAGGGGTCATATGTGGTCCTAGGAGGCCACACATGTGTTAGGACACCATATGACCCCTTAGGACACCATATGACCCATTAGGACATCATATGGTGTCGTTAGGTGTCATATGGGGTCCTAAGGGGCCTTACATGTGTTAGAACACCATATGACCTCTTAGGACACCATATGACCCATAAGGACATCATAGGGTCCTACGGGGTCATATGGTGTCATTAGAGATCATATGGGATCCTAAGGGGCCACACATGTGTTAGAACACCATATGACATCATATGGTCCTAAGGGGTCATATGGTGTCCTAAGGGGTCCTAAGGGGCCACACGTGTTAGAACACCATATGACCCCTTAGGACACCATATGACCCATTAGGATACCATATGGTCCTAAGGGGTCATATTGTGTCCTAAGGGGTCATATGGTGTCGTTAGGAGTCATATGGGGTCCTAAGAAGCCACACATGTGTTATAACACCATATGACCCCTTAAGACACCATATTACCACTTAGGACAACATTTGGTCCTAATGGGTCATATGTTGTCCTAAGGGGTCATGTCGTGTACTAGTATATTAAAATGGGTCATATGGTGTCTTAGGGGGTCATATGGTGTCCTAAGGGGTCATATGGTGTCCTGAGGAGTCATATGAGCTCGTAAGGGGTCATATGTTGTCTAGAGGGTCATATAGTGTTACCATATGACCCCTTAGGACACCATATGATCTTTAATGACACCATATGACCTCTTAGGACACTATATGACCCTCAGGACACCATATGACCCCTCAGGACATCATATGATCCCTCAGGACACCATATGACCCCTTAGAACACCATATAACCCATTAGGATATCATATGACCTATTTTAACATCGTAGTACATGACATGACCCCTTAGGACATCATGTGACCCCTTAGGACCACATGATATCCTAAGGGGTCATATGGTGTTCTAACACATGTTGGGCCCCTTACGACCCCATAGGAACCTTAACAACACCATATGACCCCTTAGGACCAAATGATGTCCTATGGGGTCATATGGTGTCTCATGGGGTCATATGGTGTTCTAACAAATCTATGGCCCCTTAGGACCCTATATAACCCCTTAGGACATCATATGACCCCTTAGGACCATATGATGTCCTAATGGGTCATAAGGTGTCCTAAGGGGTCATATGGTTTTCTAACACATGTGTGCCCCCTTAGGACATCTCACGACACCATATGACCCCTTAGGGCACTATATGGCCCTCAGGACATGATATGACCCCTTAGGACCTTATATGACCCCTCAGGACACCATATGACCCCTTAGGACACCATATGGCCCCTTAAGATGACATGGTGTCCTAAGGGGTCATTTCGTGTACTAGGATGCTAAAATAGGTTATATGGTGTCCTAAGGGGTCATTTCGTGTACTAGGATGCTAAAATGGGTCATATGGTGTTATGAGGGGTCATATAGGGTCGTAAGGGATCATATTGTTGGCATTTTGATGATGTTTGTACTTAGTTGTGATTGTCATTGATGGACACACACTTATTTGCTGTATAATTTATTCTCAACCGGTAGTATGTGATGTATTTTTCAAACCTGTATTATATGCCATTGTATGCATAGTCTTTGTTTGTAGAAGACTATCGGTGTTTGCAGAAGGATCTTATCGATCGAAGCATGACCAAGTACCTCAAGCGATACGAGGACCCCAAGCAGCAACCAATCTTTTTAAGATTAGAACACTATGTTCCAGTTTACCAGTCTTTGTTTGTAAACCGGTATACTTTGTTTTGTTAACCAAAAAACTTGTAAAGTGTGATGAGTTATCATCCACCGACACTGATGTGGTGATTCTGTGCCGCGTTACAAATTATGTCTAGATGCACTGTACCTAGGAAAATGTAGTCTAATCTCATTGGACCAACATGAAATCAGATTCCTATTTGAGGACATCATGTCTGGGGTTTTGAGTGTGTTGCATAAGAAGATTAGGTCTTTGTAAGAAGGTATCTTGCGACAAAGATTGAATGTGCGAAGGAAAGAAGACTGAAGTAATGCTGCAATACATTAACAAAGAGCAATCAAGGATCTAACTAAGCATTTTGTGCTACTTTTTAGATCACTTACTTGTTGATTACTAATCTCTTTGACAAGTTAGAAACACTTAACTGGGTAGGCTCAGTCAAGCCTATTCTAAATCCTCTAACAAGGTGGTTCACAGTTGTGGATCTGAAATCCTTTAACAAGGTAGTCTTTAATAGGACTTATCTCCTAACAGAGATCAGGATTCCTAACATGATCTATTCTGGTGAATAACATTGTAAGGCCTTAACCAGTCTGACCTTAATCTGTCTGGTTGCTATTCTGTAGATAGTAGACTTGTGAGTTTTACTCACCGTGGTTTTTCCCATTTGGGGTTCCATGTCAAAATATCTTGTGTTATGGTGATTGTGTTATTGTGGGTGAATAATTTATTTTCTATTTGGCTTGTTTGTGTATTAACCGGTTTACTGTTTAAAGGGATATATCAGTTTGCAGTAAAAATGCTTAAGTGTTTGGTAAGGTGTTGGGTATACTAATTCACCCCCCCTCTTAGTATTCATCAATTGGTATCAGAGCCAAACTTTCTTTAAGTTTAACCACTTGAAAGGAGATATGGGGGAATACAATATGAGGGAACTCACTCACCGTCTAGCTGAATCTGAGAGAGCCTATGATGAACTTAAGGTCAAGTATAAAGCCTCTTTAGCCAAAAGAAGAGAACTTGTTGAGAAAATGCTGGAAATTACTGAAAACAACTCTTCTGATGAAGTAGACATGGATGTCCTAGTCAAAGAAGTGGAGAAACTGAATGAGTCCAAAACTAATCTGAGGAGGGAACTGGAAGGACTGGCCATTAGGAGGAGCCAGGAACTAGAAAACCGAAGAAAAGATGAGGATCTAGTGAAGGATAAGGAGCACGAGATCTTTAAGTTGAATCAAGAAATTGGTACCATTACTGCTTATCTGCAAGAGGGTAAGGAAGAGAAAGAAGAAATGCAAGTAGAACTCAATGCAACCATTTCTCAGAATGAAACCCTAATAAAGACCAATGAAGCTCTTTCCAAAGAACTTGCTGAGACAAAGGAGATACTTGCAAAGTTCAACCGGAGCACTACAAAATTGGACCAAAAGATGGAATCAATGAAGCCATCAAGGGATACCATTGGACTTGGTTTCTCTGCATATGAGGAAGGTGAATCCTTTGGAACCAAGATTGATGCATCAAAAGAGCAACCGATACTTGAGAACAACAACAAAAGAAAAGGTAAGTCAAAGTTCAAACCTGTATGCTTTAACTATCATAAGGAAGGACATGCTGCCAACGTATGTAGGAGCAAGACTTATAATAATTTCCCTTACATGAAAAATAATGTGTATGACCACAAGGATAGAACTGGTAGATTTAATGGTCATTGTTATGCATGCAACAAGTTTGGGCATAGATCTTTTGAGTGCAGATCAGTTATGAACAACCTTGGAGGCTATGCACCAAGATCAAAAGGAGTTGTCCAAGAACCTCTTATGAACTGGAACCCAAACCAGTATAGAACCTATGACCAAAGGTCAAATAGTTATGGAGCGACAAACGGGTGGAGTGCAACCTGTGTGATCTATCGTGGTAGCGGTCACACTGTTGCAACATGTAGGAGAAAGAATGGAAAGGTGAACACTGGACCGTGGAGAGCACCTGGTATGGTATGCTATCATTGTCACAAACTGGGACATCTTGCTAGAGCATGTAGATTGAGACAAAATCAATCGGAAGACAAACTCATTGACCTAGAAGGTAAAGGAAAGGTCGATGTTGAAACCGATCAGGCATATATGAATAAAAATTGGAAAAAGAAATCTGAAGAGAAGCCACAAGATGTACCAGTTTCCGCACCCAGTGTGGAGACCCCTGAATCAGAAAATTGAGCTTCGAAAAGCTTAAGGGGGAACATATCGATAACAGTGTTTTGAACCCCCAGAGTATATTAGTAAAGTGCTTTTATCGATATTGGTTACCTGTCGATCAACAAAAGAAATGAAGTGGTAAAAGGTAAAATTAGGGTTTGTACCCTAACGGTGATGCATTTATTATGGTAGGTAGGAGCATGTATAAAGGCAAGGCTTGTAGTCATTTTTACTTACCTATTTTTGAAGAAACATTTGTCTAACCTGAGTGCAACAAAATCGATCAATCTTGCATTCGAAGAAATCCAAGAAGGAATCTTGTGCAAAACCTAGTAGTCATTTCAAGCTATTCAGAGTGGAGTTCAGAGTGGTAAAGAAAGCTTTTGGAGAAGTGCATTGTGCTCAACATCAACGAACCCTAGTTCAGAGTGGAAAGGTATTTTTCTTTAAATCACTCTTATCATTCAGGATTATTTAGACATGGCTTCTACATCCAAAGTCTCTTCTAGTTCTTCTGCACCTGAGGAGTCATCCGAATCTCTTAGGAAGAAGTTGAATTACAATGCCCAATCTCAAATTCCCACCAGAGTCATTGTTGAAGGGGATGTTTTTGGTTATATTGATTGCAGACTGGAAGACCTAGGGTCTCTAGTGATTCACTCCTAGTTGAGTTTGTTCTATGGAAAAGATAAGAAGATTAAACCAGAGTACAACGTGACTAAGAAGAAGAAATTCCACAATGCAGTATACTTTCTTGAGGAATTCATAGAAGATCATATAAGAATTATTCTTAGTAGGGTTCAGGGTGACAAGATGTATCTTGAGCGAACCCATGATATCACACTGGAGGCAATCCATGTCGTGACCGGATTCTACAATATTGGAGAAGTCTGTGTTCTTTGTAAGGTCACAAAAGCCAAAGTGGAAAAGCTCACCGATTCTGTGAGTGACAAGCAAGTAATGATTGTCAACACCATTGGAGATGACTTGGTGAAGTATGCGTGCATGGTGATCGGTTATAGAGTATTCTATGCCAACATGATCAATTTTGTTCCTACAACTATGGTGAATGCCGCTTATCGAATGATCAAGGAAGATGCAGAGTATGACTTGTGTACCTACATGCAAAAACAACTCGTGGAGAATTTGAAATCCATCAAAGAGGACAAGGCACCAAGGTTCAAGTTTGGTCAACTACTTGTCGGGTTGTTTTTCTACTTTCAAGGGTATTTTTCGGGAGTTGGCGATGTTCAATGGTCAATTGACCTACCGGTTACAAGACAAATCAAGGAGAGTCTGCAAGCAATGAGATCTACTTATCCGAAGATTCTAAACAGGTATTTTGATGAGTTCAGATTGAAGATGAACTAGAGAACAAGGATATCAGGTGACTTGGTTAAGAAGTATGAAGATGACATTTGTTTCATGATCAAAGTGGATCACTGCATAATGGAAGCGGTTGAGCCAAGAAAAGAGGAAGTTGAGACTATGGGCTATGAAGTGGTGAATGACATACTCATTGGGTATGCCTCTACCCTACTTGGTTCACCGCTTGATCCAAAGAAGAAAAGGACTGGTACCTACTCTGAGAGAGTTAATCCTCCTGAAGTACCGAAGAAGAAGAAGAGGAAATTTGTGCCATTGGCATTGACATTGGTTACATCTACTGCCAGTCCAAAAGTGACCAAGAGGTCACTAGCTAAGAAGAAACCGGAGGCTATTCCGCCAAAGGTATTTGAAAGGAAGAGGAAAACCAAGAATGGAGCATAGGATTCAGTAGATACTGAATCAAAAGATGAAATAAAGAAAGTGAGGCAATCGAGTAAGAAGACCAAGCTAACCGGTAATGTACCTGTAACCTGTGCACTAGTAAATTTACACATTGCTTCTTACAAACCTATGACACAATTTCAAAGGACTATAAAGACTATTAGAAGGAAAATTCTCGATGATCTAAAAGATTATTTTGATGATCTTGACAATACTTAAAAGAAAGAGGTAGAGAAGAAATCATTAAGTATTTATGTGATAATGATCGGTCTCCAACCGACATTAAACCTATAGTTTCTAATTCTTTGTATAATTCTTTAGACAATAAATGGCACATTCTCATTGAAAAGGAGGAAGCAATTAGGGAGCAAATTTTTGCTCAATATTTACCAAATGCTTCCAATTCTGAACTATTTGAGATTCTTGATCGATACAAAGGCACCTTTTTCATGAGAAGGAGAAGACTTTAGTTACTTGGAGGTAAAATCTTTGAAGTAGAAAAGGACACTCATCTGTAGGCTCAAGAAGCTGTCAAGATGTAAAAGGTATCTAAAGCAAATCTATAGGCTGAGCAAGTGTCTCCCTAATCTAAACCGGAAGAAATCTTCAATGATCAAGGAGAAAGAGTAGCTGAGAAAAATGACCCTATCGATGTGGATGCATTAGATGCTGAAGGTACTAAACCGGAGGTAGATGAGAAGGAGAAAGTGGAGAAGGAGAAAATGGAGAAGGAAAAAGTGGAAAAAGAGAAAGCGGAGAAGGAAAAAGCAGAGAAAGAGAAAGTGGAAAAAGAGAAAGCTGAGAAAGAGAAAGTGGAAAAAGAGAAAGTGGAGAAGGAGAAAGCAGAAAAAGAGAAAATCAAGAAGGAGAAAGAGGAGAAGGAGAAAGCGGGAAGGAAAAAATAGAGAAGGAGAAAGCGGAAAAGGAGAAAGCAGAGAAAGAGAAGGCCGACAAGGAGGCCAAGGAGAAAGAAGAGCAGGAGAAGAAGAGACAAGAGGAGATCAAAGCAAAGGAAGGTGGATAGACTTGCGAGACTCCCAAGGCAATCAGAGATCAAGTTCAAGCTAAACAGGTTGATCCCACCGGTCACAATGAATTGACTCTTGCCTGTCTTACCAAATATATAGACAAAAATGAGCTACTTAGAAGTATTCAACTTGCTCACGAAAGATTGCAGGAACTAAGAAAGAAGAAAGAAATAGATGTTATTCAACTTGCTGTTGATACTCTTTGAACCTTAGTCCCCGATACTTGTCTTTCCGGTACCGAATCCTCACTAGCCCTGTTGAAGCTTCTATGCACAATAGTGGTGATCAAGTACAATCATTGGAAGATGTTGCCCAGATTGCTACAGAGAAAAAGAATGAAAAGGCACTAAAAGTTGCATTGGTGAAGCAATTTAATGTAGACAAAGACAAACTGATCTATCAGAGGGATGATATCAGTCTGGCAATGGTTGAAGGACATAAACTTTTGAGCAAAATCTACCAGCCCGATCTATTCTATGGTGATGCTATTAAGAAGAAAGGTCAACTTCAATCGGAATTAAAGCAGTATATAGAGACCTTCAAATTGCCACATGATTCCTTCACACTGTGTGGGTAGAATTTACAGACTCATAGGCAACAGATTGCCATGATTAATTCAGAGATCTGCAAACAGACTCAAGATTTGCAGAAGCTTCAGTTGCTTTTGTTACCTAAGTTGTAGATTCTTCAGAAGTGCTTTCTGAACATGGAAGCCATCATTGTCACTCAGGAATTGAGCACTATTGATGCCATGGAGGTGATAGTTTTGATACTTAATATAAGTACAGATCCAATAGCCAACAAGATGAGAGGGGGGGGGGGGGTGAATCATACAAACTTAATCATCCATAACAACATCAGATTCAACCTCGGTAACATATACTTCAGTAATATAACCAAAACTGTCAAACATGCAAACTCAAAAGCATATGAACAACATAAACCTCACAACACCAAATTTAACGTGGAAACCCAAATAGGGAAAAACCACTATGGGATTTTGGACCCACTAAGAAATATACTCTTCTAGAGTATGCTTGGTTAAAAGCAAACTCTATTAAAGATTACAAACACATTGCTAGATGTGACCCGGTTAAGGGATTTCCCTTAGATTTGTTAGGATCTTCACTTTGTTAGAAGTGACCTTGTTAAAGGATTTCAAACACTCAATCAGAATGTCACCTTGCTAGAGGGTTTTACAAATAAGACTGTTAAGTCCACTTGGTTAAGAGATTTTCTATCACTTTCACAAAATAATAGTAATAAAAATCTATCTGCAACTTCACATCTAAAATGCTAAAGCAAATTCCTATTTGTTCAATACAATCTAGACATAGAACTAATCTTGTCTATCTACTGGGCTTCTATACTCTATTATTCTAACAGGTCTTCAAGCTTCTGTGCTCGGTAATCATTATGTAGCATCCCTGTGCATAAACTTGCCCACATACATTGTTTATCAATAGTTTCCTATTTATAAACAATTAGGTAACCGCTTCATCTCCTTGATCACATTTCCCATGATCAATCATAGCCATCAGATCTTCAATCTTGTCTAGGTTCAATGCATCTTTAGATCTGAAAATGTTTTTCCCCACCTTGGAACTTGCATATTAGTCTTGGAACTTGTGCCAGGGTATTGCGGTTCAATCTGAGCTGTAGATCTTCATGCTGACTTTCCTTTGCCTTAGATTCATTAACAAACTTCATTCACGACTCACCAATCATTTAATCCGTTCCAGCTCATCAGCTTCCTTCATTAAATACCTCATGTAAACATTTAATGCATTATGTTATAGCTTGGTTACAACTTAGTAACAACTCGGTGAATATTAAACTTCACTCGGTAGAGATTTTGCCTTCATTAACCGATAGTGATAGGGTTTACCGACTAGGTTCTTTGCTTGATAACATAGTATAGTATTGACCTTTACATTTTACAACATATGTATGATGTTAAAACAATCTAAAACATCATGATCTCATCATTGTCTGACTCGGTAATAGTTGCCCATTGAATACGTTATTCTTCCCCTTATTCATCATATTCTTTCCTGTGTCTTTTACCGACATCTATATACTCTTCATATCATACTTCTCAAGATATGGCAACATCATACTGAATTAGAAATTCAATTTCTTGACATCAATGACAAAATAATAATATCAAGACAGTAAACATCTTTAATCAGTTATATCCATAATCATCAACAACCTTCTCAATATCCTTATGAAATGCCAACAATCTTTCATTGTCTGTTATAATGCAATATTGCCAATAGGAGGAGTTAGTATTCCAGATGAAGACTCAGAGTGAAATTGTTGCCTGACTCCTAGATACTTGGTCTAGAGACATGAAGGGATTTCTGAAAAACTTTAAATTCATTTTTTAAAAGTTTTACTCATTATTGTCATAAACACATACTCTGTTTTCATGTTATGCAATATGATTTTGGTAAATCTCTATGGCATGTTTGCATTACTTTGTCATTGTTGGCAAAGGGGGAGTGGTATTGAATGAAAATTTTATGCAAATGGAAGTAGTACATGCTTGTAAATTTGGCAAAGGGAGTAGTGTATATGCTTAGGGGGAGTAATTTTGATTATGGCATCATTTTTGTTTTGTAAGCACTTAGATGTCAAATTTTCCTAAGTGTTGCCATCAATGCCAAAGGGGGAGATTGTTGGCATTTTGATGATGTTTGTACTTAGTTGTGATTGTCATTGATGGAAACACACTTATTTGCTGTATAAGTTATTCTCAACCGGTAGTATGTGATGTATTGTTCAAACCGGAATTATATGCCATTGTATGCATACTCTTTGTTTGAAGAAGACTATCAATATTTGCAGAAGGAGCTTACTGGTCAAAGCATGACCAAGGACCTCAAGTGGTACGAGGACCCCAAGTGACAACCAATCTTTGTAAGATCGGAACACTATATTCCAGTTTACTAGTCTTTGTTTGTAAACTGGTATACTTTGTTTTGTTAACCGACAAACTTGTAAAGTGTGATGAGCTATCATCCACTGACACCGATGCGATGATTTTGTGTCGTGTTACAAATTATGTCTAGATGCACTGTACCTAGGAAATTGTAGTCTAATCTCATTGGACCGACATGAAATTAGATTCCTGTTTGAGGACATCATGTCTAGGGTTTTGAGTGTGTTGCGTAAGAAGATTAGGTCTTTGCAAGAAGGTATCTTGTGACAGAGATTGAATGTGTGAAGGACAAAAGACTGAAGTAATGCTGCAATGCATTAACAGAGAGAAATCAAGGATCTAACTAATCATTTTGTGCTACTTTGTAGATGACTTACTTGTTGATTACTAATCTCTTCGACAAGTCAGAAACCCTTAACCGGGTAGGTTTAGTCAAGCCTGTTCTAAATCCTCTAACAAGGTGGTTCACAGTTGTGGATCTGAAATCCTTTAACAAGGTAGTCTTTAACAGGACTTATCTCCTAATAGAGATCAAGATTCCTAACAGGATCTATTCTGGTGAAGAAAATTGTAAGGCCTTAACCAGTCTGACCTTAACCGGTTTGGTTGCTATTCTGCAGATAGTAGACTTGTGAGTTTTACTCACCCTGGTTTTTCCCATTTGGGTTTCCATGTCAAAATATCTTGTGTTATGGTGATTGTGTTATTGTGGGTGAATATTTTATTTTCTATTTGGCTTGTTTGTGTATTAATCGGTTTACCTTTTTAAGGGCTCTACCAGTCTGCAGTAAAACTTCTTAAGTGTTTGGTAAGGTTTTTGGGTATACTAATTCATGCCTCCCTCTTAGTATTCATCACATATGGGGTCCTAAGGGGTCATATGGTGTTCTGAGGGTCATATAGTGTCCTAAGGGGTCATATGGTGTCATTAGAGGTCATATGGTGTCCTAAGGGGTCATATGGTGTCATTAGAGGTTATTTGGGGTCCTAAGGGGCCACACATGTGTTAGAATACCATATGACCACTTAGGACACCATATGATCCCATATGACACCAGATAACCCCTTAGGACCATATTATGTCCTATGGGTTCATATGGTATCCTAAGGGGTCATATGGTGTCTTGAGGGGTAATATATGGTCCTAAGGGGTCATATGGTGACCTAAGGGTCATATAATGTCATAAGGGGTCATATGGTTTTGTTAGAGGTCATATGGTGTCCTAAGGGGTCATATGGTGTTGTTAGGGATCATTTGGGGTCCCAAGGGGCCACACATGTGTTAGAACACCATATGACCCCTTAGGAAAACATATTATCCTAAGGGGTCATATGGTGTCCTAAGGGATCATGTCATATACTAGGATGTTTAAAGGGGGTATATGGTGTCCCAAGGGGTCATGTAATGTACTAGGATGTTAGAAGGGGTCATATAGTGTCCTGAGGGGTCATATGGTGTCCTAAGGGGTCATATGGCGTCGTTAGAGGTCATATGGAGTCCTAAGGGGCCACTCATGTGTTAGAACACTATATGACCCCTTAGGATATCATGTGGTACTAAGGGTTCATATGGTGTCCCAAGGGGTCATATGGTGTCCTAAGGGGTCATGTCGTGCACTAGGGTGTTAAAATGGATCATATGGTGTCCTAAGGGGTCATGTGTTGTCTTAAGGAGTCATATGGTGTCCTGAGGGGTCATATGGGGTCCTATAGGGTCATATAGTGTCCAGAGGGTCATGTCGTGTCCTAAGGGGTCATATGGTGTCGTTAGAGGTCATATAGTGTCCTAAGGGGTCATATGGTGTCGTTAGGGGTCATTGGGGTCCTAAGGGGCCAAACATGCGTTAGAACACCATATGACCCCTTCGGACATAATATGACCCATTAGGACATCGTATGGTCCTGAGGGGTCATATGGTGTTGTTAGGGGTCATATGGGGTCCTAAGGGGCCACACATGTGTTAGAACACCATATGACCCCTTAGGACACCATATGACCCATTAGGACATCATATGGTGTCGCTAGGGGTCATATGTGGTCCTAAGGGGCCACAAATCTATTAGAACACCATATGACCCATTAGGACATCATTTCATCCAAAGGGGTCATATGGTCATATGGTGTCCTAAGGGGTCATATCATGTACTAGGGTGTTAAAAGTGGTCATATGTCATCTTGAGGGGTCATATGGTGTTGTTAGGGGACATATGGGGTCCTAAGGGGTCATATGGTGTCGTTAGGGGTCATATTGGGTCCTAAAGAGCCATATATGTGTTAATACACCATATGACCCCTTAGGACATCATATTATCCTAAGGGGTCATATCGTACATAACAAGATGGTGTCCTAAGTAGTCATATGGGGTCCTAAGGGGCCACACATGTGTTAGAACACCATATGACCCCTTAAGAAATCATATTGTCCTAAGGGGTCATATGGTCTCCTAAGGGGTCAAGCCATGTACTAGGATGTTAAAAGGGGTCATATGGTATCTTGAGGGGTTTTATGGTGTCCTAAGGGGTCATATGGTGTCATTAGAGATCATATGGGATCCTAAGGGGAGGAAGAGGTGATGACCAAGAGAGGGGAGAGAGAGAGAAGAGGAGAGAGGGAAGAATAAAGAGAAACAAAGAGCTAAGGATAGAGGGAGAGGTGGGCAAGGAGTGGTTGTGATAGAGAGAGGGAAGAGATAGATAGGCAAGGGAGAGAGAGAAGAAAATAAGATATATAAATTTATAAAGAGAGAAAGAGGGGTAAGGAGGTGGAGAGGAAAGAATTAGAGATGAGAGAGATATAGAGGTGAGCGATCTAGAGGCTAGGAAGAGAGAGGTGAGAGACCAAGTGGTGCAGGGCACCTAACACTCCATGCAATTTTTGGTTTGTTCTAAGTATTTTATGTTGTAATAAGTAGACCAATCATTTGGGACTCAATGAGGCCATGGTTGAGTTATCCAAGCTTTTGTTGTGTTCAGGATTTCTGATATCCTAGAAGATGTAATGTTGATGTTGTTCACAGGAGTACTACTCTAAATCAGATTCATCATGTAATAAGGGATTAATGTATTGTTTTAGGTCTCCTAGGATGCATAGAGGGCCTTTTTGAGCCTTGGTGTGCACTTGAGTGCAAAGTTGCATCCTCAGGATGAAAAAGATGTAAAGTTGCTAAGCAACATTTGTAATTTTGCAAAAAGTTGCATTTTTGTTGATTGGTGGTGAAGAAGTTGGTTCTAACCAATTGAATCATGTTGATATAAGACAAAAAAATGTCATTGTATAGGTTGGAGGATTTGGAATGCAAAAGCAAGTTTTGTTTGCAAGAAAAAACTTTGTTTTTACACCGTTTTGACTGTTTTCCTTGTTTTTGCTGTGTAGTACGACCCAATACGGACTTGTCAATAGAATTTAATTACAGGGCATGAGAGTTTGTTGAATCTACTTTACAACAAGGTAGATTAGCTATTTTGATCATGTCTGGTTGCAGAGATTCAATCCATTCTCTATGACTAGGTGCAAAACCCTTGTAAACTAGGGTTTAAGCAAGAAATGGCTCTAACCTAAGTATCCACTGATGGTACCAATTGTAATATTGTGGAATGATAGGATAGGGTCTGTAAATATTTTTATAGTAGGTGTTTTATTTTTGCATACCTTTGTGGTGAATTTACAATGATACCCTAGGCTTACAACTAGGAGTTGGTGAGACTAGGATAGTAGGAGATGTGCGTTTTCAGAGCAAATATGGATCGGTGGAGCCAAAGTTGACACATGGTTGGAGACCCCTTTGAATTAACTTAATTAATACTTGATTGTTTTTTTCATAGGTTTTGATTGGTGAAGCTTTCCAAAGCCATGTTTGCAAGTCACCTAGATCGGGCTAAAACCCCTAAAAATAGGATAGTATTGGAAACCCCATTTGTATAGAGAACCCAGATGGAATTTTGAAATATTGTATGTAAATCTGAAAAAGGGTGCCCATAAATGTAATTTATTTGTGGCCTTGTGTGGGAAAATTTGAAACTAAGCTCTGAAAACCGTAATAGGAGGGCTAATTGAATTAGACCTGTTTGGAGCTGGTATAGCCAAAGAAACCTCGGAAAGGCTTGGATATGGGTTTAAAGGTGATAAAAGCCCTAAAGGTCATCAAATACACTATGTAACTTCATTATACACTCTTGGAACCAGTTTGAGATCAAAAGATCATTTGCAGAGGTTTGTTGGAGCACTTGGAAGTGGTGTTAGGGATTGAGGTGGAATCCTCAATATGAAGTGTTGATTGCTAGAGATCACTGGCTATACCTTGGAGGAAAGACAAAGTGGGTTAGGACTTGAAGGTCTAACTAGAAGAACCCTTACCAAGTACCACTGGATGGGTTGGAGGAGTTAGAGGGTTAGTGAAAGCAACAAAGACAACTAGGTGATTTGGATCTACTCCAAGAACCTCTGCATTAGAGTGGTATCAGAGCCACCCTTTTTGAAACATTGGTGTATGTCAGACATTGAGGAATCATAAGCAAGTTCAATGCCTTGAAAGGCAGTGACTCCAGAAGCCATCCGACAGATGGTGACAAAGATGTTAGAAGGAATGAAGACTAAGGAAGAAAAGAAAGGGACCCTAGATGCTAAGAAGGAGAAGGGGAAGGTAAAGACATAATGGGGAGATGAGACAGATGAAGAAGTGGAAGATGAGGAGGACTAGACAACAGTGGCAATTCCTCAAGACCAAAAACTATTCTTGGATGTAGTCAAATCCATCTCCAAGGATAACTTGGATGGATTACCCACCTATGGAGGAAATCTCAATGGAGAGGAGTTATTAGATTGGATAGAAGCATTGACTAATCATTTTGATTATAAGGAGGTAGCAGAGGAGAAAAGAGTAAATGTAGCCAGGTCAAGATTGAGGGGATCAACCCTGGTTTGGTGGAATATGATGCAAGAATAAAGGGTACAAGTAGGTAGGAAAAAGATAACTTCATGGGAGCGTATGAAGATAAGGATGAAAGCTCAATTCCTACTAGGAGATTATGAAGTTCAAATCCACAAGAGACTGCAAAATTTGAAACAAAGGGAACTAGATGTCAACGCATACATTGAGGAATTCCACAAACTAAGTTTGAGGGCTAGGAAATATGAGAATGAAGTGGAGAAATTGGCCAGATACATGAATGGCCTTAGACAAAACATACAAAATGAAATAAGCATCCTCACACCAGACACTATTCATAAGTGTTTTCAGTTGGCATTAAGGGCAGAGGAAAATATCAAAGGGAGAAGTGAGCAAAATTAGAAACATATAGGTGGTAAGAAGTTCAGAGGTAGAGGACCCTTTGGTAGAGGGCAAAGTGCTTCAAGAAATGATGAACATCAAAACCAAGAAGGAAGTGGGGATTCACAAAGAGGAACATATAGAGGATCCTTTAGAGGGAGAAGCAATTTTAGGGGCAGGTTTGGAAGCTCAGGGAGAGGAAATACAGTCTTCACCGGTAGGTGTTACCACTGCAACCAAGTTGGACATACCATGAGTAGGTGCCCGAGAAAAACCTCAAGTTCAATAAGCTCACACATGGGTGAAAGGACTTAGTTAGTGCAAGAGGAGGATACTCAAAGTGTGACCTCTCTAATCAGCAAGGCATGGCTAGTGACAAATGGAGAAAATTTAATGATGAGAAGAACAATGTTAAAGATACCCCAAGCTCAAGATTCACCACTTGTAAGTCACATGGAAAAATTTGTAAGGTGATTGTGTATTCAGGTTCTATAGAGAATATTGTCTCAGTTGAAATGGTGGATAAGCTCAAACTGAAAAAGATTGCCTCATCTCACTCCCTATAAGGTATCACGGCTCAACCGGGGTCAACATGTCTTAGTTGATGAACAAGCATGGGTGGACTTTGAAATTGGTGAATACAAAGACAAACTTCTATGTGATATATTGCCTATGGATGCTTGTCATTTGCTTTTGGGCCGTCCATGGCAATATGATGTGAAAGCCTGTCATGATGGAGAAAATAATAGTTACCTCATCACCAATTATGGAAAGAAGTATCAAATGGATCCATTACTCGATTCAAAGGAGGAAAAACAAGTAGGGTCAAGTGTTATGTTGCAGAGTGGAAAATATTTCCTTAAAGTGTTAAAACAACAAGGTAATCAAGGTCAAGCTATAGTGCTAAAGCCTAAAGATGAAGCTAAGGCAGATCCAATGAGTGAAGTGCCTCAAGAAGTGCAAGGTTTACTAAAGAAAAATGCAAAAGTTATAGGATATGATATGCCTAATTATTTGCATCCAATGAGGGATGTAAATCATCAAATAGACTTGATACCAGGGGCAAATCTGCCTAACAAAGCTGCTTATAAAATGACACCTAGTCAAAATGAAGAGATTGCCAAACAACTGCAAGAACTCTTAGACAAAGGGTTTATGAAAAAGAGCTTTTGTCCTTGTGTTGTACCCACTATTCTAGTGCCTAAAAAAAGAGGAAAATGGAGGATGTGCACTAACTCAAGAGCAATTAATAAGATCACTATAAGATACCAGTTTCCCATGTCAAGGATAGAGGACCTATTGGACAATCTAGGTGGAGCATGCTACTTCACAAAGGTGGACTTGAAATTTGGTTATCATCAAATAAGAATCAGACCAGTTGATGAATGGAACACAACCTTTAGAACCAATGCATGCCTATATGAGTGGTTGGTGATGCCTTTTGGCCTCACCAATGCGCCTAGTACCTTTCAAAGGCTCATGAATGAAGTCTTAGTTGATTTTATTGGTAAATTTTTTATTGTGTATCTTGATGACATTTTGGTCTTTAGCAGGTCCAAGGAGAAACACCTTAAGCATGTGGAGATGGTCTTGAAGAAGTTGAAGGAGGCTCAACTCAAAATCAACCTTGTAAAATGTGAAATCTTGAAAACAGAGTTAGTTTACCTTGGTTTTGTTATTTCACAAGGTTGTTTGAAGATGGATCCAAGTAAAGTAGAAGCAATACTTAATTAACCTATACCTAGGGTCATAAGTGATGTTAGAAGTTTTCATGGAATGGGATATTTTTATAGGAAGTTTGTGAGAAACTTTAGCCATGTTTGTGCTCCTATACTCAACACCATTAAAGGAGGGATTAAATGTCAATTTAAGTGGACAGAGGAAGCCAATAAGGAGTTTGAATTGTTAAAGATAAGATAGTAGACTTGCCAACCCTTAGATTGCCTGATTTCAGTCAGTTGTTTACAGTCGAGTGTGATGCTAGCCAAAGAGCAATAGGGACCGTTTTGAGTCAAGAAGGTCATCCCATAGCATTCTTTTTAGAAAAATTGAATGAAGCCAAGAAAAGATACTCCACATTTGACTTGGATTTATATGCCATGGTGCAAGCATTGATGAAGTGGCATCATTACTTGCTACCTAAAGAGTTTGTAGTTTACACTGACAACCATGCCCTTAGTTTCCTTAATGGGCAAGAGAAGTTGAATCAAAGACACCTAAAGTGAGTTGAATACTTACAATCCTACACCTTCACTATCAAGCACAAAAAGGGAACTGCAAACAAGGTAGCTCATGCATTAAGTAGGAGAGTCTTGACTATGCAGGAGATACAATTGCAAAGTGTGGGATTGACTAAGTGAAAAGACCTCTACAAGGATGATAAAGATTTTGCAGAGATATATGTTGTTTGTTCTAATTTTTATAGCACCTCACATGTCTCTTATTTAGAGTATATGATACAAGAGGGTTTACTATTCAAAGGAAACCTTCTTTGCATTCCCCAATGTTCTATGAGACAAAACATTATCCAAGAAAAGCATCAAGGAGGTCTAGGAGGTCATTTTGGCATAGATAAAACTAGGAGCAGGTTAGTAGGTTTTACCATTGGCCCAAGTTGCAATCAGAAGTGAGAAGGGTTGTAGAACAATGTGCAATCTGTCAGAGAGCAAAAGGTTCATCAACTAATGCAGGTCTATACCAACCTTTGGTCATACCTCAGAGGCCTTGGGAATGTTTAAGCATGGATTTTGTGTTAGGCTTACCAAGAACTCCAAGGGGATTTGACAGTGTGTATGTAGTGGTTGATAGGTTCAACAAAATGGCACATTTTATACCTTGCAAGAGCACCAATGATTCCACCTATATTGCAGGACTCTTCTTCAAAGAGGTAGTTAGAATTCATGGCCTTCCAATTAGCATAGTTAGTGATAGGGATGTAAATTTCTTAAGCCACTTTTGGAGAAAGTTGGGCACAAAATTATCCTTTTCATCTACCTACCATCCTCAATCAGATCATTAGATAGAGGTAGTCAATAGATCCTTGGGTAATCTACTAAGATGTCTCACCAAACAACATGGACAGACTTGGGATTTGGTACTTGGTCAGATAGAATATGCATACAATGACTCAGTTAACCGAAGTACAAGTAAAAGTCCCTTTGAGATAGTGTATGGTTTTCATCCTAGGGGCATACTAGAGCTCATGGATGTTAGCTCTATGACACCTAAGAGTGCACCAGGTGAGAATTTTGCAGAAGGTATCAAATAAGTGCATGATAAGGTAAGGCAGACCTTACAACAAAAGTCTGAGCAATATAAGATGAATGCTGATAAAAGAAGAAGGAATGTGTAATTTAAGATTGGAGATTTGGTCCTAGCATACCTAAGGAAGGAGAGACTTCCAAAAGGGTAGCCTACTAAGCTATTGATGAAGAAGATTGGGCCTCTCAAGGTGGTGCATAAATATGGTCAGAATGCATATGAAGTTGAACTCCCTCGCACCTTGGGTATTTCTCCTATCTTTAATGTATGTGATCTTTATCCATATAAGGGATAATCACAAACACATCAGTTGGACACCTCATCACAGGGTACTGAAGATTGGGTGAGAGATTTTCCACCATGCCAACTGGTCAAGTTGGAAAGTATCTTGGACACCAAGATAGTAAAGCAGACAAGAAAAGGGGTATACAAGCATTATCTTGTGAAGTGGGCAGAGTTACCTGAATCAGATGCTATGTGGATGTCAGAATCAGATATACTTCAGCATGGTGTGGAAATTGTAGACCTCTTAACTCAAGGGACTTCAGTTCTTTGTCCCAGGGGAGTATGGTGCAGAGAACCTAACACTCCATGCAATTTTTGGTTTGTTCTAAGTCTTTTATGTTGTAATAAGTGGACCAACCATTTGGGACTCAATGAAGCCATAGTTGAGTTGTCCAAGCTTTTGTTGTGTTCAGGATGCTGATATCCTAGAAGATGTAATGTTGATGTTGTTCATAAGAGCACTACTCTAAATCAGAGTCATCATGTAATAAGGGAGTAATGTATTGTTTTAGGTCTCCTAGGATGCATAGAGGGCCTTTTTGAGCCTTGGAGTGCACTTGAGCGCAAAGTTGCATCCTCAGGATGAAAAAGATGTAAAGTTGCTAAGCAACATTTGTAATTTTGCAAAAAGTTGTATTTTTGTTGATTGGCGGTGAAGAAGTTGGTTCTAACCAATTGAATCATGTTTATATAAGCCAAAAAAAATGTCATTGTATAGGTTGGAGGATTTGGAATGCAAAATTAGGTTTTGTTTGCAAGAAAAAACTTTGTTTTTACACCATTTTGATTGTTTTCCTTGTTTTTGCTGTGTAGTACGACCCAGTACGAACTTGTCAGAAGAATTTAATTGAAGGGCATGAAATTATTTTGAATCTAATTTCCAACAAGGTAGATTATCTAGTTTGATTCTGTCTGGTTGCAGAGATTCAATCCATTCTCTATGACTAGGTGCAAAACTCTTGTAAACTAGGGCTTAAGCAAGAAATGGCTCTAACCTTAGCATCCACTGATGGCACTGGTTGTAATCTTGTGGAATGCTAGGATAGCATATGTAAACATGTTTAGAGTAGGTTTTTTGGTTTTGCAGACCTTTGTGGTGAATTTACAATGATACCCTAGGCTCACAACTAGGAGTTGGTGAGACTAGGACAACAAGAGATGTGCGTTTTTAGAGCACATATGGATTGGTGGAGCCAAAATTGACACATGGTTGGAGACCCCTTTGAATTCCATTAAATAATACTTGATTGGTTTTTGTAGAGGTTTTTGCTGGTGAATCTTTCCAAAGCAATGTTTGCAAGTCACCCGGATACGGCTAAAACCCTTAAAAATAGGACAGTATTGGAAACCCCATGTGTACGGAGAACCCAGATGGAATTTTGAAATATTGTATGTGAATTTGAAAAGGGCTCCCATAAATGTAATTTATTTGTGGCCTTGTGTGGGAAAATTTGAAACTAATCCCTAAAAACCATAATAGGAGGGCTAATAGAATTAAGCATGTTTGGAGCTGGTATAGCCAAAGAAACCTTGGAAAGGATTGGCGATGGGTTTAAAGGTTATAAAACCCATAAAGGTCATCAAAGACACTATGTAACTTCATTCTACACTCTTGGAACCAGTTTGAGATGAAAAGATCCTTTGCAGGGGTTTGTTGGAGCACTTGGAAGTGGTGTTAGGGATTGAGGTGGAATCCTCAATAGGAAGTGTTGATTGCTAGAGATAAGTGGATATACCTTGGAGGCAAGACAAAGTGGATTAGGCCTTGAAGGTCTAACTAGAAGAACCCTTACCAAGCATCGTTGGATGGGCTTGAGGAGTTAGAGGGTTAGTGAAAGCAATAAAGACAACTAGGTGATTTGGATCTACTCCAAGAACCTCTGCATCACCAAGGGTGGAAAGATAGAGGTGAGGGAGATAGAGGGGGAGAGAGAGGTGGGTAATTATATAAAGAGGGAGTGGTAGAGAGGTAAAGATGGAGGGAAGGATAAAACTGTGTATGGAGATAGAGGTTGGGAGGGGCAGGTAGTGATGAAGAGAACAAGGAGTGAGTGGAGAGAAATAATAGGAGGATAAGAGAGATGGAGGTAGGGAAGGATAGATATGTATATAAGGAGGGAAGGTTAGAGAGAGATGGAGAGACCATAGGAGAGACCTAGAGAGTGGAGAGAGAGAGAATACATAGAGAGAAAAGAGGGAGAGTAATAGGTCTAGAGTTTTTGAGATATAGAGAGGTGATGGTAGAGATAAGAAAAGAAGAGAGTTCATAAAGGGAGATTGGTAAGATGTGACAGAGAGAGAGAGGTGGAGAGGAAGGGAGATAACTAGAGAGGGGATAGATAGAGAGATGAGATATCTAGAGGGTGAGAGAGAGGTTAAATACCTAGATGAGAGGGAGAGGGGAGAGATAGATAAAGGGGCATAGAGATAGGTGCCTAATGAGACATGGATGGAGAGATATAGAGGTGGAAAGGGAATGGGGGAGAAACCTAGAAATTTGAGAGAGTGAGGGAGAGAAACTAGGAAGGAGAGGTGATGATCTAGACAATGGAGAGAGGGAATAGATAAAAGAGAAAAGAGATTAGTAAGAGGGAATGAATGGAGAGGTAGACATGGAGTGAGTCAAAGACCTAGGGAACAAGGAGATAGATAGGTTTGGAGAGAGATAAAAGAGGGAGAGAGTTCATAAATGGATAGGGGTAAGGGGGAAGGGAGAGAAAGCTGGAGATAGAGGGAGAGAACTAGAGGGTGGATAATTAGATAGGTGAGAAACCTAGAGGAGGAGAGAGAGGTGGGTAATAAGATATGTAGGGAGAGGTATTGAGGTGAATAGGGAGGGAGGGTGAGACCTAGATATGGGGAGAGAGAGGATATAAGGGATAGGTAGTAACCAAGAGAATGGAGAGGGAGGGGAAAGAAATAATAAGAGAATGATAGAGAAGAAGAGAAAGGGAAGGAAACAAGGATAGAAATTGGGTTAAGGAAGGAATGAAAGGTAGAGAGGGTGGGATATACCTTGAGAGTAGAGAGAGAAGTGAGAGAGATAAGAGAGGGAGAGAGATAGGTCTAGAGTTTGGGAAAGATAAAGAGAGTGAGATATAGAGATAAATAATGCTAATAGGAGCATGCCGATTACTAAAATTTGACATGCTAATTACTGAAATTTGACTGTCTGAAATTTTATATATCCTCTAAAAAATAGAATCTACATTATAACTCCAATAGAGTTGAAACCACTCTCAAACATCCTGCCAATATATACATGAAATATAACTTATACTTTAATGTTATATTTCATGTATTTATTCTCCTTCGGGGGTGGGTATAATTTGTTCCAAAATTGAAAATTTGTGCATTCACAAAATCTTCAAGTTGGACAATGCAGAACATTTGGCACACTCCAAATTTGGAACTCTCTAAATGCAAAAAAAATGACTTTTCACATTTGGTGTGCACCAAACGTGAAAATTCAAAATTTTGAATTTGGTGAGTGCCATATTTGGTGCTTGCCAAATAGTTTGTATTGGAGAATACCAACCCTTTGGGTTCGATTTTCCTTGGGCATCCAACCCAAAGGTTTGGATGACCTTTTCATGCCAATGACGTGTTTTTATGAAAAGATAAAAAGTGGCACCTTTTTGGTACCAACACTTTGTGCACTTACCCCACATCAATTCTTTCCCGCAAGAGGGAGAGTGTTAGCACAAAGCTATGAAGCACCTGTAGGTAGAATTTGTTGATGTTGACTATCTGCTTGTCTTTGATATCCATGCCGCACTTTATTTCCTTGATTTCCTCTCTGAGTTCCTTAGTTTCCAAGATTGGTCCTAGGTTGTTAATGCGTTTCAATAGCTCACAGACCTCATTGTTAAAACCTTGCAGCTCCTCCATACTAGGGTTACCCTTGGGAACCTCTTCTTCCTTTTGAAAATCCTTATGCTCCTCATGCATGGGAAAACTCATACCAAATTCTTTTTCTTTTATGTCCCTGTCAGACTCCTTGCTTTTAACCCCATCATCCCTAAGAACCCCCACATTAGCCTGGGTTCCAGAATCTAGCTTAGAGGCCCTATGAACAACATGGTCCACCATTTCCATAATTTCATTTAGGTCCACCAGGTCAATTTTTCCAACAGGTTCCTCCTTGTCAAAATTTAAATTCTGAATATCCAGAGGGGGCCCAAGGCTTACCACATCAACCGTGTCCATAGAGGCCATGGCTTCCTCTTCACGCACCAACTCCTTCAAATTTACACCATCCCTGCCCTCTTAAAGATCATCCTTAGAGTCCATAGTGTTTTGGGGTTTTCCCTTCTTCTCAATAGATCCCTTGGAGCCAAGCCTGTGAGACTTCCTTCTACCCTCCGTTTTAGGAGTAGGGTTCTTCTCTTCCAACTTTCTAGAGTAAGAATTATCAAGGATAATTCTCTTATGCTTCCTAGGGGACTTTCATTTTCCCTTGTTTGCAATGGGTTTCTTGTCCTTCCTAGGTGAGGAGGATGGGAAGGAGTGAGGGGCTAGCTCAGAAATTGAAACAAAGGACAATGGAAACTGGGGGGAAGCAAAAGCTTCAGTAAAAAAATAAAAAAAAGTGGAGGGGGGCAGGCCACTAGAAAAGGCCGCTAGGGGATGAGAGATAGGCAGTGGAGGTTGAATGAAAATGAAGTTCCTGTGGGGGACAAAGACAAATGAAAATTATAAAGCCTGTAGATAAGGCTTTGCTGAAGGGGGATGGGAGTCTTATCTGCATTCTTAGGGTTGAGGGCTTGCTTTATAGATTTTTCCAAGGAATGTAGAAGATAAAAGGGGAAACAAAGTGAGTCATTTTTTCTAAAATGGTTCAACAAGGGAAAATGGTAGTAGTAGAATACCTTGTAGTGGCCCTCGAGGGTGAAATATTTCATAATCATCAGATAAAGTTGGTTCAAGGGGTGTTTGAGCTCCTCCCTAGCGAACCCTCCTTGCAATTTAACCGGTTCTTCCTTTCCCCTAAAAAATTTGTTTAGGCCCTTGCTATTGGTGACATGGATAGTCCTTTTCCACCTTCTATCGTCAAAGAAAGGCTCATTTCCTGAGCAATAGTTTTCTCACAAACATCAAAGGAGATTCCTCCAACAATAACCCTTATGTTACTCCAAGAAGCTACAAATTGAGTAGGAAGTTTCTCGTCATGGCCATAGAGGCTCTCCATAAATTCCACCACCCAACCTTCCACACAATAATTCCAAACCATCACATCCCATTGAAAATCATTAGGTTTGTCAGGCTCATAGCGAACTTTGTTGCCTCCCATGGTTGACTCAGGAAACTTAATAGCGAGAGCTTTTGTGAAAGCACGAGACATATGCAAAGAGGCAGAGAAAGTGTCCAGAATACAACACTTAAACACAATAGAAAATTTTTTATCATAAAAGAGATTTTGCTAGGGATTTGGCGATCATGTAGCCCTATCGTGAAATAATTACCAAAAATTATACACCAGACAAGATAAATCATGTGAACCATAAATCAAACCTTTCGACATGACCTTGGGCATGTAGAAGGCCATCTTGGAATTGGAGCATGAATACTAATTAATAATGTAGGATCCACATGGAGCAATTTGCTTGATACATCCAATGAACACCGTCCCTCTAACCGAGTTCACATGCATGGTAGCACATGCCAACTTCATAATTAGCAAGAATAAGAGGAAAGTATGCCAATAAATGATGATGATGCAAACATCACATTTCATAACTGTGTTGGTAGTCCACATAATCTGACCGTTGATGCTAGTTAGCAACAGGTTAAAGTTTCAATCAACCAGTTAAGCTTGTTCAATCCTTTAATAGTGCCAATTATGAGTTTAGAGTCCCCCTGAATGACAATTGACCTAATGCCAATGTAGAGGGAAATACAAATGACCCAAGCCAAGGCCATAGATTCAACTTGATTGCTGGAGGTGACCATTTAAAATACCTGCATATAAAGCAACAAGTGCTCCACTATGAGTTTTGATAATTCCACCCTCCACGACTAGTCCATGTCTTGTAGCACCATCAAAATTGAGTTTCAAGCAGCCAGGAATCAGGGGGACCACTTGGTATTTTTTCTGAGGAGACGCTCAGAATTGTTAGTGTGAGCAAAGGAGCGAGGGAGATTCTAGTAGAGAGAAACCTCCTAGTCCCTATTTGAGGGGGGATTATGAAGCTTCTTAACAGAGGCTACAAAGATGTTCTCTAGAATAAGTTTGAGGAAACAAGTGAAGACAATTTCCATGAAGGATTCCTTATGCCTGAAGATCCCGTTGTTACTTTCCTTCCAAATGCTCTAGTAGAGGTGTGAAGGAATCTGCATCCAGAGTTGTTGAACCAGTGGGTTGGAAGTGCCCCCCCATTCTTGCAACATATGTATCATATTTTCATTCATGGTCTAGCAAAGGTTAAACTTGTGGCATACCATACCCCAAAGGGCTTTGGAAAATTCATAATGGAGGAAGAGATTGGGGGGAATTTTACTCATTCATTTTACATAGAACACATTTGTTGGGGAACTGAAACCCACTCTTAGCCAATTTATCCTGGGTGAGAATTTTGTTGTGAAGAGTAGTCCACCAGAAAAAAATGATCTTGGGGATAAGGTGGGGATTCCAAACCTTTCTCCACCATTCCTAAGAAATGGGGTCTCAAAGAAGGCTGTTGTAGGCATTTTTAACAAAGAACTCCCAGAGGGATTCCATTTCCAAATAAGTTTGTCCTCCCTCAGAAAGAGTGGGAGTCTAGTCATACTAAGCTTGTTTTGTAGCTCTTGGGCAATAGGTAGCAGATGGGGATGATTGTGGCAACAAGTAGAAATATCCTTCCATGTGTTGATAGAGAACTAATTGCAAACCTAATAACCAAAGAATTTAATGGCAATCCTCGAAAGCCTTCTTATAGAAGGGGAGGAAATCAGAGGCTTATCTCCAAGCCAACAATCCTCCTAGAAACTAATGTTTCTATCATTTCCAATGAGCCACTTCATGGCATGAGAAATAGAGTCTCTGCATTTAAGTATATTATTCCATATTTTGGATCCCCTAGGGAGTCCCTCCTCATTCAGAACCAAATGAAATCTACCTTGGTCAAGGTATTTATCCCTCATAATTCAACCCTTATCAGAATCCTGGCGGATTAACCTCTAGGCCATTTTAGTCATTAGAGCCTTGTTAAAGTGGGAAATTTTGTGGATTCCCAGCCCACCATTGATTTTAGGACAATATACTTTATCCCAACTAACAAGTGCAAGCCTTATTTTCTCTTCCATGCCCGTCCAAAGGAAAGTTCTTTGAATTTTTTCAAACTTGTCAGCCATGGAGGCAAAGATTTTGAAAAGGGAAAGGAAGTACACTGGTAACCCCTGCAGAGAGGAGGCCAACAACCGGAGCTTCCTAGAACTACCAAGAAATCTTCCCTCCCACCCTGACAGCTTCTTCTACATTCTCCCAAGAATGAAAACCCAAAAGGAGTTGGAGACATATTTGACCGTAAGTGGTAGCACAAGGTAGGTGCCAAGAAGGGAGGTAACTTGATAGCCCAGGATACCCCTAATTTTAGCTTGAAGTTTGTCAGTGGTGTGGAAGAAATAGATGTTGTTTTTATCATAATTAATATGTTGTCCCGAGGCCTATACATAAAGGTTGAGGAATTATTTCCATCCCTTGGCCTCAACAACTAAAGATGAGCCAAAAAGGATGGTATCATTAATAAACTTTTGCAAGATAGTGAGGCAGACAATAGAGGTAGGTTTGATACCCAAAAGAGTTTCCTTGTTGATGAGTGAACTCAAATTCCTGGCCAAGACCTATGCTAGAATAATAAAGAAATAAGGGGACAAAGGGTCACCCTAATGAAGTCCTTGGGATTCCCTGAAGGATTCCCAAGGGATACCATTAACCAGGACAGAGTAATTGATAGTAGTAATGCATTCCTTGATGAGGTTTAGTAGCTTGACCCCTACACCAAACTTTCATAGGACTTTAAATAAAAATCTCCAATTCATTCTATCATTATCCTTAGAGATGTCAAGTTTCAAAACCATGCCGAGCTTATGACTCATGTCCGTTGAGTGAATGAATTCATGAGTGGAGATGGTCACATCCATGACTTTTATACCAGGGACAAAAAACTTCTAACTTGGGTTTATTAGAGTATCCAAAAAAGGCTTAATACTATTATAAGAATTTGGAGTAGATATTGTGTTAGGTCCCAGAGACAACTGAGAGGGGGGGGGGGTGTGAATCAGTTGTCAAATAAATTCAAACCAAAAACAGCTTAACCAACTTAATGCTTGATACCAGTAAACTAGTCTAATATGCCGATAGATAGTTTTAACAGTTAATTGCAATACTGGTAAGGATTAATGCATGAAACAAAAAGACAAAGTCATCCACAACACATAACACCAATATTTGTATGTGGAAACCCTAGAAGGGGAAAAACCATGGTGGGAAATCTTACCCACAATCAGATGATACTACTACAGATTGTAAGTGTATACAAATGGGGTCTGCACATGCAGAAAGGCCAAGTGCCTAGAGCTCACTACTCAAACACAAAATAGGAGTCACACTGAATACAATTGGATGGTTAAATCCAATAAGGATGTACTACTCAAAATAGCATCTTCATATGCTAGATCCAGTACCTGTGTAGTTCTAATATGCTTTCACAAAAACCTTCCTTCACCTTCAAATGATGTCTGCATGTATAGCTCTGCTTATTCTCGCATATACCTTCACACAATTCTTTTTTGCATTCCCTTACTGATCTTACAAATAAGATCTTACATTTATATTATAACCTAAGACCAATTTTAGTAGGTTGGCTCTACAAGATATTACAATAAAATCATTTTACAAACAATACAATATCTGACGCAATAAATGATTCAACATGTCGGCTTGATGCATTTACAACAAAAATAAATCATCTCCATAGCGTGCCATGTTGATCTGGAAAAGATAAACCCGCCGGTGTATAACCTGGACCTATTTGCCTTGTAATAACAAATATGCAAATACGAATATGCCAATAAACAAATCTCCAAGACAAGGTGTCCAAATGATGTCTTCGACATAACCAAGTGTTTTCAATGCCATTCCAAGTGCCGGTGATCATTATATCCTACCGGTGTACCATATACCAGTGAGTTCATAAGTCATTTGCTTGCTGGTGAATGTTGCTGATTCTCCAAAGTGCCAGAGTTGATAATTGTTAGTAGGTGTTGACATCAATGACAAAACCATACCAAAATACCAACAATCTCCCCCTTTGGCATTGATGGCAACACAAGATGGAAAAACCATAAAAGTGACAAAATAGAAATGCCAAATACCAAAGTACCAACAATTACCAAAGTATAAGTAAACTCTCCCAAAGTATCAATCTCTCCCCCTGAGAGTAAAATGTGTTTCCTTGTGTTTTCCCATACCAATCTCTCCCCCTTTGACATCAAATGCCAAATTTATTACCAAGCCAAGTTCATATACAAAAATACCAATCAATTTAGTATACCAACTACTCCCCCTAAGAGGTAGCTTCCTCATCAAAAGTCAGAATAAAATATTTCTCTGTTAATTCTGCCGGTTGATGACAAATATCAACTCTCTAAGTATCTACCGGTGGGAGTATGACCCCAAGCTGTTCTCTAAGATATTCAAAAGTCTCCTTAGGTAGAGGTTTAGTGAAGATATCTGCAATCTGCTCTTTAGTATTCACATAAACCAGTTTTATTTCTTTTGCTTCAACATTTTCCCTTAGAAAATTCAGTTTGATGGAAACATGTTTTGTTTTAGAATGTAGTACCAGATTCTTAGATATATCAATTGCTGCAGTGTTATCACAATAGATAGTTATAGGTTCCTTGCATTTTACTTTTATATCTTTCAACATTTGTTTTAGCCAAAGTACCCATGTACAGTTAGTTGCTGCTGCAACATATTCTGATTCTGCTGTTGATAAAGATGTACAACTTTGTTTCTTACTCAACCAAGAAACTAGTTTGCTTCCAAGAAAGAATGCTCCGCCGGTGGTGCTTTTTCTATCATCCACATCTCCTACCCAATTTGCATCTGTGTATGCACATAATTCAGAGTTTTCATCTCTAGGATACCATAATCCAAGATTTATAGTGCCTTGTAAGTACCGAAAAATCCTTTTTACTACTGATTCATGATTTTCTCTAGGATTACTCTGAAATATTGAAACAATACATACTACATTCATGATATCAGGTCTAGTTTGTGTCAAATACAGTAAACCTCCTATGATAGATTTGTATCTAGTTGGATTAACAGGTGTAGATTCATCCCTTAGTGATAGTTTGTCATTTGTAGTCATAGGTGTGCTTACCGGTTTAGAGTTCTCCATCCCAAATTTCTTTAGTAACTCCTTTAAGTATTTGGATTGACTTAAGAATATACCTTGGTCAGTCTGTGAAATCTGCAATCCTAAAAAGAATTTTATTTCTCCAATCATAGACATTTCAAATTCTTGTTGCATTTCAATAGAAAATTCTTTACATAATCCATCTTCTCCTCCAAAGATTATATCATCAACAAAAACTTCTATAACCAAGATGTCATCATTAGTCACTTTATAATATAAATTGCTGTCTACATTACCTTTAGAAAAACCAATTTTCAAAAGATACTTATCCAATCTTGCATACCAAGCTCTTGGAGCTTGCTTCAACCCATACAAAGCTTTCCTTAGCCTGCAAACCATATCTTTGTTTTCTGTCAAAGAAAATCCATCAATTTGTTCAATGTATACTTCTTCTTCAAGATCTCCATTCAGAAATGCATATTTAATATCCATTTGATATACTTTGTAGTTCTTGTGTGCTACAAAAGCTAAAAATAATCTAACTGCCTCAATTCTAGCTACCGGTGCAAAGGTTTCATTATAATCAATTCCTTCTTTCTAAGAATATCCTTTGCACACTAGTCTTGCTTTATTTTTGATTACCTTGCCATCTTCATTAAGTTTGTTTCTAAATACCCATTTGGTTCGAATCACATTTTTATCTTTAGGTCGGGGAACTAATATCCAAGTGTTATTCTTCTCAATTTGTTCTAATTCTTCTTCCATAGCTTTAATCCAATATTTATCGTCACATGCCTCATTAACTGATGATGGTTCAATTTGAGAAATAAGACATACCTCTGCATTTGCCAATCTTCCTCTTGCCATAACTCCTTTATACTTGTTTCCAATTATCTGATCTTCAGAATGATTTAGTCTTACATACCGGGGTGTCTTTGTTTGTTGCTGTTCCTCAGTCATAGTGGAATTTTCAGATGATACCGGTGTAACTGGTTCTTCATTCTATACCGGTGGGTTCAGTGTAGGTTCATTTGTTAGAATTTCTATTGTTGGTTCAGAATCTATATACCTTGAAGTTCCTCTGAATTGTTCATCAATCTTCACATTTGTACTTTCAACAATTTTCTGCAATCTTTTGTTAAAACATCTATATGCTTTACTTTTAGATGAATAAGCAAGAAATATTCCTTCATCACTTCTAGGATCAAATTTCCCAATGTACTCATCTCTTCTAATATAGTATTTACTTCCAAATATTTTGAAATATTTAAGAGTAGGAGTAATACCAAACCATAGTTCATGAGGGGTTTTACTGGTTTCACCTTTGATGTGAACTTTGTTGAATGCATAGACTGTTGTACTTACTGCTTCTCTCCTATATACATGTGGTAGATTTGCTTCTGATAACATACTTCTAGCTGCATCCAATATAGTTCTGTTTTTCCTTTCAACAACTCCATTTTGCTGAGGTGTCCGAGGTGTTGATAGCTGTCTTTTGATTCCATTCACTTCACAAAATGCATTAAATTCCTTAGATGTAAATTCTCCTCCTTGATCTGATCTTAGACATTTGATTTTCTTACCGATTTCATTTTCTACCATTGCTTTGAACAATTTGAACTTTCCAAGTGCTTCTGATTTTTCTCTGAGAAAAGTAACCCAACACATTCAAGAATAGTCATCAATGATTAGCATGAAATATCTATCACCTTGTAAGGTTTTAGTTCTAGCCGGACCACATAATTCAGTATGAATTAAATCAAGAGCATTATTGGATTTTTCTAGAATACTTTTGAAACTAGCTCTAACTTGTTTTCCAAATTGGCATTCCTTACATACTATATTGTGAGGTTTGACAATTTTAGGTAAATCTCTAACTGCCTTAGTAGTACTTATTTTCACCATGCAATCAAAGTTACATGACATAGTCTCTTATGTCATAGCCAAATTTCATCAATATGTGCAATCAAGCATGTCTTTTCACTGTTATTCAAATGAAAGCTATTACCTCTAGTCTGATTACTGGTTGTAATTTCCAAACTAGTTCTATTCATGATTTTGCATTTTCCATTTTGGAATTGTAACTGAAATCCTTTCTCAACTAATTGACCAACACTCAAAAGGTTATGCTTTAAGCCTTCAACATAGTAATTATTGTTAGTATTATGCTTACCATCAAGAGATATTGTACCCTTACCTTTGATCAAACAAGCTTTGTCATCTCCAAATCTCACTAAGCCTCCATAGTATTCTTGAAAGTTCAAGAATTTACCTTTATCTCCTGTCATATGATGTGAGCATCCTGAATCAATGATCCATTCATCCTTTACTTCAATTTTAGATGCCAAGGCCTGTTCTACCGGTTGAGCAGTAGGTGCCGGTTGATCTTCTGTTATAGCAACAAAAACCCACCCATTGTCTGCCAGATCCTCATCAGAATCATCAGTCACTCCTTCATCAATAATGTAACAAGATTTATCTTTATTCTTCTTAAATCTGTATCTTTGATATTCAGGGTTAGGCTTGTATGTTCTTATAGCTTCTTCTCTTAGTCTAGCATGTCTATCAAGGCATCTTGAAGCCATATGACCAATCTTATTGCATTTAAAACATTTAAAGGGTGCTTTACCTTCATACTTACTTCCCACTAGACCTTTTGGCATTTTCCTTGCAAATAAAGCTTCAAGTTCTTCATTTTCGTTTTTGCTTTCTTCAAGTTCTCTTGCATAAAATGCTTTCCAATCAGATTTGTCAAATGATGATGTAGATGATGTTGATGACTTAAAGGCTAAATCTGTCTTTATAGTAGCAACAGGGCCAAATTCTTCAATTTCAAAAGCTGAAAGTTTTCCAATCAATGTATCTCTAGTTACTGATGTATTAGGCATTGTTCTTAACTCATTTATACTAGTGACTTTCATTTTGTATGCCGGTGGCAATCCTCTTAAAACTTTTGAAACACTTTCATCCTCACTTAAGGTTCCTCCACAACATTTAATACCCAAAACAATTTCATTTACTCTTTCCATAAAAGCAGAAATCCTTTCATCTTCTTCCATTTTCAGATGTTCATACTTGACCCGAAAGTTTTCAAGTTTTGCAATCTTGACTATGGAATCTCCTTCATTTAGTGTTTCCAAATGATCCCAAATAGCTTTAGCAGTAGACCTATCTGATAATCCCATGATTTGTTGATCTAATAATGCGCTCAAAAGTGCTTCTCTTGCTTTGCAATCATTTTCTTCATCTTTAGTTAGGTTAGGTGGATTGGGTTGACTTTGAGTAGGAGCAGTATAGCCATTCTTTGTAACATCCTAGATGTCCTTTCCAATGCAATTTAAATGTGTCTCCATTCTGATCTTCCATATGCCATAGTTGGTTCCATCAAGTTTAGGACTGTACTTCCTGAAATAGTTAGTAGACATTGGATCTCCTCAAGCTGTTAAACTTCTGCAAAAAGAGAACTAGCTCTTATACCAATTGTTAGGTCCCAGAGACAACTGAGAGGCGGGGGGGTGTGAATCAGTTGTCAAATAAATTTGAACCAAAAACAACTTAACCAACTTAATGCTTGATACTGGTAAACTAGTCTACTATGCCGGTAGATAGTTTTAACAATTAATTGCAATACTGGTAAGGATTAATGCATGAAACAAAAAGACAAAGTCATCCACAACACATAGCACCAAAATTTGTACGTGGAAACCCTGTAAGGGGAAAAACCACGGTGGGAAACCTTACCCACAACCAAATGATACTACTGCAGATAGTAAGTGTATACAAATGGGGTCTGCACATGCAGAAAGGCCAAGCACCTAGAGCTCACTGCTCAAACACAAAATAGGAGTCACACTAACTACAATTGGATGGTTAAATCCAATAAGGATGTATTGCTCAAAATAACATCTTCATATGCTGGATTTAGTACCGGTGTAGTTCTGATATGCTTTCATAAAAACCTTCCTTCACCTTCAAATGATGTCTGCGTGTATAGCTCTACTTATTCTCGCATATACCTTCACACAATTCTTTTTCGCATTCCCTTACTGATCTTACAAATAAGATCTTACATTTATATTATAACCTAAGACCAATTTTAGTAGGTCGGCTCTACATGATATTACAATAAAATCATTTTACAAACAATACAATATTCAATGCAATAACTGATTCAACATGTCAGCTTGATGCATTTACAACAATAATAAAACATCTCCATAGCGTGCCATGCTGATCTGGAATAGATAAACCTACCGGTGTATAACCTGGACCTATTTGCCGGTAACAACAAATATGCAAATATGAATACGCGAATAAGCAAATCTCCAAGACAAGGTGTCCAAACAATGTCTTCGACATAACCAAGTGTTTTCCATGGCATTCCAAGTGGTGGTGATCATTATATCCTGCTGGTGTACCATATACCGGTAACTGTTCATAAGTCATTTGCTTGCTGGTGAATGTTGTTGATTCTCCAAAGTGCCAGAGTTGATAATTTCTAGTAGGCGTTGACATCAATGACAAAAGCATACCAAAATACCAACATATTGTAGAGTTTTACAAAGGCTAACGGGTCTGAAGTCCTTGGGAAGGGTCGACTCCTGAGTTTGCGGGATCTGAGCAATGAAGGTGTTGTTTAACTTCTTGATAAATTTTCTAGATCTAAAGAAATCCTTAGTGGCGATAACCACATTAGTATCAACCACATCCAAAAAATCCTAGAAAAAAGTTAAAGGCAAACCATTTGGGTCTGGCGCTTTAAAATCCCCCATGGAGAAAACATAATGTTAATTATTGTTTGTTTATAAGATTTTAATAGAATTCATATTATGAACACAGTTTTTGCTTGACTAATTGAAATAAAAAAATTATGATTTTTTATGAACTATATAAACCCATCTAATCACCAAAACTAAGAAATTTGACTTCAACATGAGCCATTTAGAGATGCTAAGGATGACTAGAATCATAGTTTCAAGATTGAATCTTTATCAAGCGATTTGAAATTAAAAATGAAGGTTAATGTTGAATTATCAAAACTTCCTGCAATAGTGTACTCCACATATTAAAATAAAAATATGAGAAATATATAAATTAATTTTGTGACCAACATGTCAATCTAAAGCTAAAAAATATTTTTGTCACATAAACTAACAATTGAATGTTTGAGATATGAGGCACAAAGTCGAGTGCAAATAGGTAGATATTAAATGAATGGTAAATGTACCAAGTCAATAAGATTTAATTAGCATAATTTTCAATCAATAACTATTGGTCAAAAGAATATTACCTTCATTATTGAATAATTTTACACAATGGATTTAACTTTGATGATTTTTATATCTTATTCTCTTTGTTCTTGAGGCATTATCAAAACAATTTTGTAATGGCATCTAGATTCTAATTATATGTGCGATGCATTTGATAATACCACATTTAGATCTAATGGTATGTATATTTTACTTTATCTCTATGGATCTATACATATATATACATATTCACAAATGTATGCTAATATAAATGTGTTGGTATTATGGATGATTACTGATTACTATATTTCCATATTTGGATGACATTCATTTATGTTGAGTTATTTTAGGTTTGATGATTATATGATTTCTATGATGTTGTACCATGTTTGATGGTTTTACTTTATTTTAGCTATTAGGTGTGTAGATAGGTTTGGTTTGTGAATTTAATGTGTTAGTATAGGGTTATTTCTCCACCTAAATATACAATTTTAGCTTATTTTCTAATGGTGATTATACCAAAGATGTTACATTAGGCATTTTTTTTGCTACCCCTAATCACACCCAAATCAAGTCTTAAATATGTCTTACGATCCAACAAGTTTAATTAACTTTGAATTGGTAACAATTTTAGAGTTTTGATGTGTTGCAAACTATGACTATGTGATTGAATTGTGATTCCTTATTTATTATTTGCATGGTAATTTTGTATGATGCATTTTTTAGAAATGAGAAACTAGAAAGGAAAAATGGGAAATTTTGAGATAAATGCATTAGAATATTATATGTACCTTGCTCGATGATTTTTCTTTATTTTGTATATTATGCATGTAGATATGCTTGGAATATGAATTGAGTGTGTAGGTATATGATGCATGAGCATTAATATGAGTCAAGTTCACGAGCCTTAACATGATGTCTCCATCGGTGTTCTCTTGCACAATGATTTCTTTTAGTTTTAGCTGAAGGTTGTGAAGGTTTAGGATCACTAGGCATAAGCTTCTCTTTCTTTAAAGAAAGGTGCGTGGGTGAGGGTTTTTTAGGTTGAGAAATAAGAGATGTCAGGTGCTTCCCATTGTAAGATGTAGGAGGTGGAACCATAACATATAGAGGAGGAATAGAGGGTGTAGGAAGGAGACCAAGTCCATCATGAGGAGGAGGAATGTATAGATTTATCATGAAGAAGAGGAATGGGATTGGAGTCTCTAGGTTTAATCAAGGATAGAATAATCTCATTCTTCCACCTTTGATAAGATTGAAAAACAACATCACTTCAAGGCTCAAGAGGTTCAAATTCTTTAGACCAAAAGCAATAAATATTAACATCTCCATGCCTTATCGTGGGTTGGTACATGCTATGATTAATTGTTATGATTTTTTCATTAAGAGGAAATTTAAAGCACTTATGAACATTAGAAGGATTTTCTTTCATGGAAGAGAGCCAAGGATGTCCCAAATTCATGAAATTTATTTGATGTAGGAATGATAACAAAATTAACATCTAAAGGTTTAGTACAACCTCAATGGAAAGAGTAATAGAACCAATAGGAGGACAAGAGTGTTGGCATTCTACACTCTTATGAGAATAGTTGATGTTGTCATTAATGGCAACCAACTGGAAACCAACTGGCAACCAGCTGGCACCAATCGACAATAGGTTTCTACATGCACTGACATCACAAACTTCATGCACCGATAGACACCAGCACCGACAGGCACTTACACTAGCATTTAGATTACATCAACAACAAGGCACACTGGCACTCAAGATGGCATGGGATGAACTTTTGTTTATTGTAATATAATTATCTATTGTAAGCCAACTTGGTATATTGTAAAAGACTCATATATGTATGAGATCTTATAGGTCATTTTGATATGAGAATTGTAGTAGATGATATGATATGTATGGTAGAAGATAATTGTTTAGTGGTAGCGAAGGTTTTTGGTTAAGGTATCTATCTGAGCTTAAACGGGTACTGAACTTGGCATTAGAGATGTTGTTTTGAGTAGTACATTGTATTGGATTTAAATATCCATTTTGTAGTCAGTGAGACTCTTCTTTGAGCAGTGAGCTCAATGCTGTTGGCCTCCCTACATGTGCAGGCCCCTATTATAAGTAGTATTTATTCATTGGCCAGTGAGTAAATATTGTGGGTCACAAATCCCACCGAGGTTTTTCTCACATCGGGTTTCCTCGTTAAATATCTTGTGTTATGGTGTGTTTCTATGCTGTCTCTATTATTTTTGTTTACTACATTAATTCTTATTTACCGGTACACTATTTTGGGTGGCAAAGTTATAAATAAATTTAAATATTCAACTAACCGGTTAGACACTGATTCACCCCCCTCTTAGTGTCTGTGGGACTGCCATTGAATCTAACAATTGGTATTAGATCCTGGTCCTCTATTTGCAAAAACTTAACAAATCGAGGAAGATTCTGAAACTGGTACAGTTGGAGAACTTAAGAAAATAGTTGGAAGGAGATCTTGAAGATTTTGATGCAGAAAAATTGAAGAATATCAAACTTAAAGATGATCTGAGGAGTGCTAAATAATTCATTAAAGGACTTCAGGAGAACCTGATTATAGCACAAAATAAGAGAAGGGAACTTCATGAGAAAATGCAGAATGATAATGATGAAAAGGAAACTCTTAGAGACATTGCAAATAAGTTAAGACAAGAGAACACTAATATGAAGAATGAAATGCAAGATATGACTGTAGACATCTAAAAATGGTCAACGCTTGCGGAGTCATACTTTAACATCTGCGCATTGCCTTATTTTAGCATTTTTGCGTCGCATTAACATTTCTCCTATGTCACGCACTTGGTCTTTATCATTTGCGAGCATCGAGTCCTTCTTCTGCATTCTTCAGTAGTCTCGCTTTCGAATTTGGTCTTGTCAATAACAATCTTCAGTCATGATTTTGGTCAATCTTATCCTGTCGCATCAATGTGCGTGCTCATTTGTCATCATTTTGGACATCATCAATCCTAATTAGGGTTTTGTCCTCTTATCAATCTTGTCGTTTTGCGATCGATTTGTCATTGATTGTTGTCATTTTCAATCTTGTCATCTTGCGATCGATTTGTCATCGATCGTGGTCATTTCCAATCTTGTCGTTTTGCAATCTATTTTATCATCGATTATTGTCGCTTTTGTCATTTTGCGATCGATTTGACATTGATCGTAGTCCTTCTCAATCATGTCAATTTGGATCAATTAGTCATTGTTCCTCGTCAATTGGCGCATTTGTCAATCAAATCACTTATCAGCATTGGTCTTTTATCAATTCAAAATCATGATCAAATCGACATCAAATCAATCTTACATCAGGACCTAATTGTCGTTCTTGCATTTCTAATTCATCTTCTAGGGTTTTATGATTTATTCATTTAATCTTGTTTGTCATTTTTCCTCTAGGTTAAATAATTTATTTATTTATCCTAAGTCTTCTTGTCACAATTAAATATTTATTTAATTGGCTAATTAATTCCCTCTCTTTTTGTGAATTAATTAATGAATGAAAAATTGTTAATTAATTCACCTAATTTTCTAATTTCATCAATTTCTAATTTTCTAATTTCATCATTTCTAATTTTCCTAATTCCTAATTTCCACCTCATTTTCTAATTTGCTAAATTCAATTTCCACCTAATCAATTTCTCTCTAGTCTCTCCCTATTTTTGTGCTTCGGTGGAAGCATGAATTTCTCATGCGTCATACTTTTGGCATAGCAAGATGTCATAAGCTTCTAGTCCTCTAACCTTTGCATTGGCAATATGTCATAATTCATGACATAGAAGGTGTCATAACCTTCTTCTTTCCACTCAATTGTGCCATTTTTGAAATCAATTGCCTCTAATATCAATTTCATGCTAATCTTGTCTTTTCTCCAATTTATCTATAAATTGGATGAATTTCTTCAATCAAGACTACTACCTGGTCAAATCAATCACGCTTCGAGTATTCTTGCGCTACAATCTTGTCTACTTGCTTTCACATCATGCTTATGCACTAGTAGGTGAGAGCCACAAACAAATCTATTTGAAGGAGAAAGAAGGACAATGGAGCCACATGAAGGAGACATCCAAGTCTGCATTTGGTTTGCTTAGTTTTCAATCTTGAATTGATGTCTTGCTTTCATGTCTTTATTGAGTGTTTTTAGGATTGATCATTGTATTTGAGCTTTCGTGATTGAGCTAGATTAATATTGATTTGATTTGATGATTTCTAGATTCCTAGCTACATTAATTGGTGAACCCGATGTGAACTAACCCCCTAACCATGCTTTTGAGTGCTTTTGAGATGATTTGTAGGTGAAAAACCCAAGAAACAGGGTAATGCAGGCCTTTCTGGGCACTTCTGTGCCTACGTAGGAGCAATCTGCACCTGTGTCAAGCATTTTGTGCCTATGTCAAAGACTTCTACACCTGTGTCAAAGGGATCTGCGCCTATGTTGCATCATTCTGTGCCTATGTAAGGCCAGAAACAGAGGTAAAAAAGCAGTTTTTCTTACTTGCAAATTGATTTGTTTTGCATTCTGTTTCTGCTTTTTGGTTTTATGGTACTAATTCTTTGTGTAGCATCTTGGCATTACGCATGGCAAAGACAAAGATGAAACTACTAACGAGTTTTATGCAGGTTCGATAGTCAAAGATCAAACATATCAAACTTCTAACTTGGTGGTTTTGCAGGTTGCCTTGGATTACAACTAAACTTTGTGTTTGAAATTCATATTTAGGCACTTAGTATGATTTCTAAATAGGATGGAATGAACGTATGTTTGCTTTGATTGTTGAGTTTGACATTGGAGTAGGAGAGTATGCTCTCATCCTTCTTAGGGTGATCAGAAATCCAGATCTTCAATACCATTCTCATGTCTTGATTGTGTGTTACCTTTAGAGGGCCTGCCTTCCTGACCATTTGCTTTTGCAAGCAAGTGACAATCGTGAGAAGGGAACGACCCAAAGTGAGTACGACTAGAATACCTTGGCATTCTAACTCACTATAAATAAATACCTGATGAGCGAAAGCTTTGAAGGAAGGGTTATGTGGGAATTGTAGTTACTTGGGAAGTGATGACCCTTGAACTCTTTCTCATATCAACATCTAAGTAGGACCTCACAGTCTAAATCATGCTTGTGTGACTACATTTGTTTGGTATCTTGGTGGGCTTAATGTCTCAATCACGCTTGCGTGACATCAAGGAGTAACACTTAACATAAATCCTTACTAAACACCTTGTATTTAGAGGCCAAAAATCCTTCTAGTTGCTTGAGAAGGACAAGTTTGGATACTTGGAAGAGATACTAAGTTTGCCATGGGGAGATTTCCATGGGGACTGATGCTTGGCTACCCTGAGAAGTGAGTGCCGTGGAGGGGAGCCCGTGAGGTCAAGCATCTATGTATTCTCCTTGAATCTCATAACGAGTCTACCTCTCAAGTACCTAATGTCCTTGCCTACTATAAGAAATGTGTGAATGAGCATGATTGTCTTGAGTCTAAGTTGAAATATCTTGTCTTCTTTGTTTGTCAAAAGTTGAATTGTATCTCATTTCAAAAGCAAGACAAATTGATTCAAAACAAGGTTAAACACAAGAACATTCCATCCAACAAAGTTCAAAACACCTTCAAACATGGTTGTCAAACATTTTTCAAAGTCTTATCTCAACATTCATGTCACTTAGATTTAGGTTCATCCTAGGTGTCCATTTTGTAAAGTTCATTGTCAATTACCAAGGTTAAGTTTCACCTAGGTCATACTCCTTTGCATATCAATAAGGGTCATTCATTTGCATATGTCCTCTTGCATTAGAGTAATACCATTGTCATACATTTGCATTTGCATACCCTAGGTCTCTTCATTAAGCTTAGGTCATTATCATATCATATTAGGATCATTTACATAGTAATTGTCCCTTTGCATATAGTGTCAAAACTAGGTTTTGTCATACTTGAGTAATGCAAATCTTTGAGTAAACCCTAAGTCATTGTTAGGAAGTCTAGACCTTATCAAACCTTTTCTCTTTTTGTCATTATTGTCATTTGGTCAAACCTAGCTTAGTATCCAAGCATATAGGGGAGACATTGTCATTTTGTCCTTTTGTCACTTGGTCCTTTTGTCCTTTGAGGTCTAGTCATCATTTCAATTTCCTAAGGGTCTCTTTTTAGATTTGCATTTCAAAAGTTTGTCAAAATCTTGAAAAACAACCAAAAACATAGATTGCATGCTTGCCATAGATTGCATTTTCATCTATTTAGTTTGCATTTAGTTGCATATCATACATTATCTTTGAAAAATTCCAAAAATATTGCATTTGCATAAGTGACATGCCTGTTGAGACAAGATCAAAATCTAAAAAGATGGGTGAACCAACGTATCAACCCATTGACAACATATCAAATTCACAGTTTCAAACTAGTCAAACAGTACAAATTGAAGGTTCATCAAACACATCATTACCACCATATGGAATGGTTCAACTTGGACCACCTCCATTATATGAACCAGTATTTGTACCCATGAAACCAGGACATGGGAGTGTTCCACCAACACTAAGAGGAAATGCACCTTTCAATTGGAATCAACCAAACCCACAACATGAAACTCAAACATTATATGAGGAACAAACTCTTTCACAAGGATTTGGTTCAGATCAAGGCATTCAACAAGAGATAAATCCAAATGTTTTACCAGATTCTTCATCAGATTCCAATGCTTCCGATGATGTTGATATGTTCCTTCAAGATCCAAAATTGACAAAAAAGATGGATAAATTCTTAAACAAGGTCCTTAAGATGTTCCCATAGAAATATCTTGACATGATGAGTAATGTGACCTCCTCAAGTGAGCAAATCAATGTGCAAAAACAATAAGGCGGTGAGCTGTTAAGTTTCTCTCCACATCCAAATGAAGAACATGTGCAACAAGAGACTCAACCTACCTTGATGAGTAAACGTGCTTCAAAGGCATTGACAATGACTATTCCTCAAAAGTCACCATTTGAGACAATAAATAATCCATTATTTAACACAACACCTGTAACACAAGATCAAACGAGGACCACACAAATATTGACAGCTGTCCCTCAACAAGAAGTGGTTCCTCACATGCATAAAGTTGGATCAAAATCTAAGATGCAAGAAAGCTTCAAGACTGGAATGCCTGATCTCACCAATGTCCAAAACAATTCCACAATGCAACAAAGTTCCTATGTCCCACTAAGTTCAATATATTTGCCAAACACTCAAGTACCTGTTATGCAGACTATTGTGATAGATCCTTCGATAATGGCGACACAAAGGGCTACAGATAGTGGTTTGCACCAACAACAAATGTTGCAACAATTGAGTAATACACAGAAGGTACAATCGAATGTGCAATCCAACAATGTACAACAACAACAATATCGCATTTGACAACAAATCACAGCGCCTTCTGCCTCATTACAAGTTAATGCAAACTTGAAACCACCACAATGGATTGGACAAACAACACAACAAGTTAATGCAAGGGCCATACCCCATCTTAAGGAGAAACAACAAAAACCACCCAAACAAAGTTTTTTGCAAATGATGGGATTTACACCGCGACAACAATTGGCACAAAGTTAGCAAATTCTGATTCGTCAGCACCAACACCAACATGTGCCCCAATATGTGCCAAGACAAACAAGCTATCATACTTCACAACCACAGTTGACGTCTGTGTAATATCAACAACACCCTCAATTGCAATATCAACCTAGACTACAAACGATAATTCAACCACAAGAAGCACAGCAACAAGGTCAATATCAAGGCATGGCACAACCACAACAACAAGAGGTCTACCAAGAACATTATATGTCGGAGACACCAAAGATGGCAGTTTTAGAGCATCAACAACCGATCGAAAACATGATGTATCGACAATGAGTACCCACCAGAATTAATGACGGACCTCCAAAATCTGATACAATTGCGTAACAGCTTGAGAAGTTGCAACGACAAGTTGACGCATTAGAAACCAAAGGAACAAAGAAGCTGTACACAGATCAAGATTTATGTCCTAATCCATTTGACAAGAGCTTATATATGCCTCCATTCCCTAAGCATTTTGAGGCACCTAATTTTGAGAAATATAAAGGGAATGGCAATCCAAAAGATCTCATTCGAGCATTTTTCATGGTGTGTACCGAAGTGAGTTATGAGGAAACATATTTAATATGCTTATTTGCACGGAGTCTCACGGGACAAGCCATGGATTAGTATTCGCATCTGCCAGGAAACATAAAGACTTGGTCGGAACTGGCTCAAAAGTTTATATCTCACTTTGCGTTCAACATCGACAGTGACATGACTATGTCAGATTTATGCAACACCAAGCAAAAGCAAGGTGAACCATTAGTGACTTTCTTACAATGATGGCGAAGCTTGTATAGTCGTTCTTCCCTAGATATACCTGAAGAACAACAAGTGAACTTGTTTATCCAAAATTTGGTCCCAGAAATGATGTATGAACTCAAATTGAAAAGTCCCAGTACTATTGAGAAACTCATTAAGAAAGGGATGAACATTGAAACTGCTCTTGTAGCTAAAGGAATCATTAAGCTCAACAAAGACAGTGATAACACAAACAATTCTGGGGACCGAAATAGATTTTGGTACAAAAACAAGAATGTCACTAATGATGGAGTTGTTGATGCAAGAGCGGTGAATGCAAATCAACCCCCGTTCACAATAAAGAAATTGAGTGCTCCTAATATGTCAACTATGGAACAAAATCAAACACCAGCGAGCAATGTTACTCAACATCATCCTCAACAATATACTCAACAATACACTCAACAACAAGGTCAGCAACAAAACCAGCAACGCAAACCTTTCCGATCAAGGGATGGACCTCCTTGACAATTTACGCCATTGGGAGAGCCTACTGAATCAGTAATGAAATAATTAATACAAGCAAAATTTATCAAGTTACTAGATATCAAGGCAGAACCATTGGTAAAGCCACATTGGTGGAATGATAATGCCTATTGTGAATACCATCGGTCAAAAGGGCATAAAACTGCATCATGTTTTCAATTGAAACATATGATTCAAGACCTGTTAGAGCAAGGAGTAATTGAGGTAGATCCGCCCAACACAACCTCTAACACTGATCATACAATTTTCAAAACTCCTTTGCTTGATCATGACAAGGGTAAAGCATCTTCTTCAAACTCTACCCAAACAACAAATTATGCAAATACTGGTTATAACAATGTCATCAATTATTTTCGAGTGTCAAATGAGTATGTTTCCACCCTAAGAATAAAGGAACAAGATCCCTCTTGTGTGGTCACCACTTGTCGATCCAAAATAGTCCTAAAAGGAGCATATCAAGGATAACTTTGTATGGGTGTTAATCAATGTCTATGCACCTAATACCAAAACTGGGAGAGCTAAATATTGGAGAAGCCTTGCTGATGAAAGACTTAAGTTTGCTGATCAAAGCAAAATAATAATGGGAGATTTCAATACTCTGCTAAAAGAGGAAGAGAAGATGGGAGGTCTCCCCTTGCAACTTGATGGGAAACAAGACCTTATGGAGTTCATTAATGATCAAGCTCTTATGGATGTGGATCTTCAAGGGATTAACTATACCTAGACTAATAGAAGAACCGTAGCAGACTTGATTCAAGTAAAGTTAGATAGAACTTTACTTTCTCCTGAGTGGTTAGCCAAGTATAGCTGCTCTCTTACTTCTGTAGACACCTAAAATTGTCATATTTTATTTATTTAATTATCTAAGCCTAATTCTTCTATTAATTAAATAAATCTTTATTTATTTAATTAATTCATTTATCCTCTTCTAGCCTTATTTCTCATTTAAATAAATACATTTATTTATTTAAATTATCCTTTTCCTAAATTAAATAAATATCTTATTTATTTAATTGATCCCACTTCTTCTATTAATTAATTAAATATTTTTTTATTTAATTAATTCATTAGCCTTTTCTACCCATGACACATGTCATTCATCTCTTAATTCATACACTACCTACCCCTTTCATTATTTTATTATTTCCTCTATCTACCCTCTATTCATAGCCGACCATTTCTCTTTTACACATCTCAATCTTATCCCTCCATTTCATATAGTGTCTTCTATATAAGGAGATGCTTCCTTCATTATCAAACCCTAACTAACTAACTACCCGACTACTTGACTACACTACGCTTTTCATATGCGATCCTACTTGCAACCACATTCCATTCTTTGTTGAGCTCTTGTGCACACATAAAATCTGAGAGCAAATATATCAAGCAAGATCAATGGAGATAGGAAGAATGGAGATTCAAACCCTATTGGACATGTGATGGTATAATCTTTCTGATTTCATTTGATTTGGATTGTCTTAGGTAATCTTCATATGTTATGGTGGATCTTTGTTGTTGTTAGGCTAGGGTTTGTTGTGGTTGAATCCATTTAGTCTTTCAATATTATCATTGTTGTATCCATTTTCACCATAAACATTTTGGCCTGCCCGGTGGGACTCTTGTCCCTTTTGCATTTAACATCCTTGTTGCAGATATTGTATTTTGAAGTTGCAGATCTGACATTGTCGACGACATTTTGGTATTTTCGCGTCTGCATACTTTCGGATCGCGTTTTTTGGTTTTCTGCCATGTTTGCGACATCTTGGATCGCGTCTACATCCTCGACAGTATTTTATTTTTGCAGATTCTGAAAACCGCGCTTGTGTTCCTTAGTCATGTCTGTGGTGTTTGTAGACACGTCTATGTCTAGAAGCCGCGTCTGCATTCTGAAACCGTGTCTGTGTTTCATAGAAGCGCATCTACGTCAGAGAGCGACGTCTATGTTTGGGATAACTACGTCTGTGTGCATTGATTTCATTTTTTGGAGTTTTATTGATTCGGTTTTTAGTCATTCAGTTTTATTTTTTTTAGATCTGGATTATTTTGAGCTAACATTTGCAAATATAGCTAATTAAATTGGTGCAACTTGTCTTGAAAGCAAAATTGTTTTGTTGAAGGTCCCTATTTTCACAAAGTCATTTGGACCTAAAATTTACCTAACTTGTGTGCTTACAGGAAGGGGTGATTATTTCAAACAATCCAAACTATAATAACTCTTTGTTGCAGGTCCTTGGCAAGGGTTTTTGATTTTTATTGTGTGCCTTGTTTTTCATAGACTAGCAAACACTTCAATTGGTGCACTAAAATTGAACCATTGTCTTTTGTGTCTTGAGCAATAGGCTCTTTTGTTTAATCTTTAGAGGGCCTATCTCCCTGTGTGGTCATTAGGACAGTAGTGAGGAGAGAACGACCCAAGTGGTAGCAAAAGAAAAGCCATCTTCTTCCAAACCACTATAAATAACTGTATCCATGGTGAAAACTATGGATAATGTGTGCTGATTAGTTCATACCGACACTATGTCTCCCCATAAACCCATTTGATCAAATTTATTTGATCATTTGTAGGGCGTAACCCCTACCATAGGAGCTTTCTGTATTTATAGAGCTGAAATTGCTACATGTATGGCCACACGAGCAGATGCCCTTACTAGCACCTTTTTGTTTTAGAAGCCAAAATCCTTCTAGTTGTTGAGGCAGGAGGTCGGACCTCTGGTAGCGGCCCACACACATACAGTTCTTAGTAGAGATACAAAGTTTGCCACAGGGAGTTTTCGTGGGGACTGATGCTTGGCTGACCCAAGAAGTGAGTGCCGAGGGTGGAGCCAGTGAGGTCAAGCATCTAAGTATCCACTCTAAATAGCGTAGCCTTGGGGGTAAAACCCCATGTGGGATCAAAAACTATTGTCTTGTCCAGCCATAAGAATTATGCTTGACTTATTTTAAACATTCAAACATTCAAGACCAAACAACAAAACCTTGTGTCTTTTGTGTCTTCAAGTGTATGCAAAACAATTTTACATTGAACAACACACTTTTCTTTGAGTCATTTTGTCTAGACACTTGCAAACATTGAGTCCTCATCAACACTGTGTCCTCTTGTCATGAAAAATAGTCAAACATTCAGATTTGGTCACAAAATAACTTCACAGATTGGAAAAAATTGCACAAATTTTGCAGAAATGTGTCTATGTCTGATATAATCACGTCTGTGTTGTATAACCGCATCTGTGAAGGGCAGAAATGCGTCCGTGTTCTTAGTATCAGCATTGCATTTACAAAATCTTAGAAATGCGTTTGTGTTAAATAGAACCACGTCTGTGTCAGGAAATCGCATCTATGCAGTATACAGGTGCGTCTGTGTTCAGAATTGAAAAACTTTTACAGTCCAGCAAACAAACACAGTCAGTTTTGGAATTCTTGAGCTTCCTAGGTTATTTCTCTAGGTTTTCATCTAGCATTCAACCTATCTTTGGGTCTCACACAGTCCATCATTGCTTTACACCTTACATTACATTCACATTTGTCTAAACTTGAGTCAAAAGGTCACTTGCTTGTCCTTATCTTGCTTTGTCAACACACTACATACAACAACATTTTGCTAAGTGGTCCCTCATCAAGGTCTATCACCTTTGGGTCTCATTTGGTCTTACTTAGAGTCAAGGTCAACTTACCTCATCAAGAGAAACTATCATCTCTTTGGAATTCACACCTACTCTACTACATTCATACTTGGTCTTACACTTTGGACATTGCAAGTAAACCTCAGATTCATTTACATTCCATCCAACTCTTGGTCTTCCATACTCTTTTCCATTTTCATCTAGTCTCTCACATCTTGGTCAAGACCTAGTTCATGGTTGAAACCCATTCACAAAAATCTAGGAGAGAAGCTAAAGAGGCTCAAGAGTCCGCAAACATGAGTGTCTATGAGTATGACAATGATGTATTTTTCATTACTGATCATAACACATTACCTGACATGGATGCCTATAGAAACATTCCAAATGTTGAGAACATGGACACTACAAACAGCAATGATACACACAATGACAATATGGACAACATTTCAGTACATTCAGTAGAAGTGGAAGACACCATTATGAATCCCCATTTCAATCGATTGGTTGAGGAAATGATGAGGAGAGATAGATAATATTTTCTACAAGTAATCACACAAAGTGGAGCCAAGATCCCTAATGATTTTGACATGTCTCAAATAATGGAACATAGACCTTTGCAACAATCTCACTCCAACATGGATCAAAGGAGGCCTAATAGTGGAGGCAATAGAGGACCACATCTTGTACCTGAATCACCATCATCTTTGTTTCAAAAACCAGAGGTCCCATACACACATGGTCAAGCATATGATACTCACCTTCGCAGACCATTATGGAAGTCTTATGCAGAAAAATATGCTCAATCACATACCAATGCTAAGGATCAACCACAAAAGCAATTGGATATTCAAAGGCATGCTCAAAATTTGGACACAAGGAAACCCTGAGTCAAATTTGGGGGCAACACACTAGAACAAACTCATGACATGCCTATAGAGTATGGTATACATGGACAAAGCAGATATTTCATTCCTCAACATGAATCTATACCAAGTGGTCCATATACGCAGCATCATTATAGACCTCCTCCATATGAACATGTGTATGATCAATATCATCCATATATGCAACATGCTCCTCCTCCAATTGGTGCCTCAAGCATGGGATATGGTCCAAGAAGTCGATCTCCACCTAAGAGAAATTTGGAGCAACAAACTAGGGACTTACAAAAGAAAATGGAGGACATAAATGCACCAAAGCCAACATACACAATGAGAGACATATGTCCTTACCCATTTGACAAAAGCGTTCCAATGCCTCCATTTCCTACACACTTTGTGACGCCTAAGTTTGATACGTATAGAGGAAAAGGAGATCCTAAGGCACACATAAGATTGTTTTTCACAGCCTGCATTGAAGTAGCAGCAGAAGAGACATATTTGATGAGATTATTCCCACAGAGCCTAGGCGATCAAGCTATGGAATGGTTCTCTCAACTTCCACCTGGAATTAAGTCATGGGGTAACTTAGCAGAGGCATTTATTCAAAATTTCTCCTACAACATAGAGACAAACATATCAGTCACTACTTTGTGCAACACCAAGCAAAAAGAGGGAAAGTCTTTTGCATCATTTTTACAAAGATGGAGGAATCTAGCCAGCAGATGCTCTTGCAAAATTCCACAAAAACAAATGGTAGAGATGTTCACCCAAAATGTTAACAAAGACATTGGCTATGATCTAAGGAAAGCTTGTTTGTCTACCTTCAAGGACGTCATTGAAAAAGGATTAGTGACAGAAAAGGTCCTAATTGAACAAGGAGTCATTAAGATATTAAAAGAAAACAAAGATGACTTTATAGGAAAAGATAAGCCAAGATTTTGGAATAAAAACAAGAACACAGTCAATGATGGTGTTGTAGATGCCAATACAGTGCGACCCAAATTCATTTTTTTGGGATCAAGTTCTACAAACAATCAAGTGAATACTCAAATAACTTCTAAATCATGGAGGAAGTACACTCCATTGGGAGAACCACTTGAGTTAGTTTTCAAAAAGCTAGTGGCAAACAAGGTAATCACAATTCCATATTTTCCTCCATATGAGCCAAAGGTGAAACCAAATTGGTGGAATGATGATGAATATTGTGAATTTCATAAGAGCAAGGGTCATAAGACAAGAAATTGTCATCGAATGAAGAACATCATACAATATCTCATTGATAGAGGTGACATTGAGATTGAAGGACACTCATCCAATCAAGAACATGAGATGTTTAAGGAACCATTCCCAAAGCATGACAAGGGAAAAGCTGCAGCCACAGATGACCAAACCAACTATACCAGAGCATCTTATAACTATGATTCAACCATCAATCACATTTCAATGGACAATTATGTCTCTACCATTATCATCAAGGATAAAACCCCTAAGAATTCTACCCAGAGACCCAAGATCATTCTGAAAGGCATTGGATCTTCTTCTGAACCTACTTCTGAATGTCATGTTACAACCCATCAAGGTAAATTCACTTTGCAAGGTGCTCCAGCTAAAAACAACACTTCTTCATCAACCAAGCCTGAGTATGACCTTGTAGAACAGTTAGGAAAAAGACCCGTGCTTATTTCCATCCTTGAGCTTTTACGCATATCTCCTGCACATAAAGCTATTCTTGACAAAATATTGAGACAAACTTTCATCCCCACTGATCTGAACATGGACCAGTTTCAAGCCATGGTGGGATACCTTTCCATTCCACACTCTCTTACATTCACAGAAACTGATGACGCCTCCGTAAGTCAGCCACATAATGCACCATTATACATTGAAGCCTTCATACACAAACATTGAATCAAATGAGTCCTGATAGATGGAGGAGCAGCTCTAAACATTTGTACATTGAGCACTATTAAACAATTGGGATATTTTGATAAAGCTATGAATTCTACAAACAAAATTACCATCAAATCATATGATGATGAAGAGCATTCATCCAAGGGCACAGTCACCTTACCTCTCAAAGTTGGGCCAGCTACAAAGGATGTGGTTTGTCAAGTACTTGATCTTGATCTTACATACAACATATTACTAGGACATCCTTGGATTCATGAAATGAGGGCAGTCCCATCTACATATCACCAATGCATTAAGTTTCCTCACAATGGAGTTGAAATAACAGTTAATGGTGATCCTAATCCATTCATATATTACAATAACTTGAGACCAAAAACTGAGACCATGATTCCCAGTAATCGCGAAGCTGTTCCTTCTTATGCATATATTGATCTTGAGTCATTAAAACCTTTGACATCAAAACAAGGTGAACTTAAGGGCAAATTCTAGGACAAAGGCATGGGTGAATACACTTTGAATCAGACCATGTACTTACAAGAAGTCATGAATTCACCAAAAGAATATGGATGACCACATCCTACTAAGCGGGTATCTATCATTACACTTGAATGGGATCCTACAATCTTCCAAAAATGGGGTGAACTGGAAGAAGAAGACTTATACAAAATGCTTTACAAAGACCTTTCAAATGATACACAAGATCACATCAGTTTACCATGTGAGAAGTATGGCAAAGGGTTCAAGATTCTACAAAAATTTGGGTATGATGGAAAAAGTCCTCTTGGGTTAAGAAAGGAAGGCATCATTGAACCTTTACAACCTGAATTGACTTTCAAAAAGGAACGTTCCAAAGGACTTGGTTTCATGACTTCCAAGGTTCATACTCAAAAGACAGAAGAAGCATTACAAATCAAAGCTTCCAAAATTCAACAAGAAAATCGCTATTGCACAGACTCCAATGAATGGGAATGGGGTTCAGACAAATCCTCTAGTGACTATGAGCTCACCGAGACATTCAAAGAACCAAGTGAGCCAACAAAAGAAGAGGAATTTAATAGGAAATTCAAAGTTGGTCAAGAAACAACCCCAGAGGATTCCACACAATCCTTGTCTCTAGGTCCTAGGTTGAAAGCACATAGAATGAGAACACCTGTTCTAGAATGCGCTACTAGTGATGATAATTTGGATTCATTCACGATCGAGACTGATGAGGAGAGTGCCAATGATGACCTCGATAACTACCTTGACATACCAGAATATAACTGCATCTTCACTCTTAGCCCCACTAACTTCGAAGACATCAAAGGCCTTCCCCTTGTCCACCACCAACTCATTGACTGGGATCATGAAGGACCTGCACAGTTTGACACATTCCAAAATGATGAAGCTTTTATTGACTATCTTGGCATAGGAGATGATCTTCCCCCTGGGGACCATAAAGCAGGATACACTATAGAACTCAATAGCATGACATATTTTGGTGAGGGTGTTAGACCTTCCAATCGCAAAAATATAAAAATAAAAACAAACCAAGGGTCTTATGGTGAAAACCACACTGTGGCATTGTCTAACCCCAAAAAAGTAAAAAGAAAGGACGTATCTAAGGGCGAAAAACTCTCCGAGGCACCCAAAGATGGAAGGCTCGACATCCTCCCAGCATCATATGAGGAAAAGTCATCCATGTTGGTAGAGGAGACTATCAAAACAAATATTGGTATGGAAGAGGTTCCACACAACATATTCTTGGCCCAATCTTTGACAGAGTCAAAAAGGGCAAAATTCATAGGTTTCTTCAAAGAATGACAAATCAACTTTGCATGGTCATACACTAATATGTCTGGATTGGATCCGGATTTGGTAATGCACTATTTGATAGTTAAACTAGGGGAAAAACCATTGAAACAGAAATTAAGAAAGATGCATCCATAAGTGGCATTACTAGTCAAAGCATAACTTGAGAAATTATTGAATGTAGGATTCATACGCCCGATTGATTATCCTAAATGGATCTCCAACTTAGTGCCTGTCAGTAAACTAGATCGTAGTATCAGAATATGTACCGATTTCAGAGACATCAACAAAGCTTGTCCTAAGGATGATTTTCCATTACCAAATATTGACCTGATTGTCGATCTCACAGTAGGCCATGCGATGTTATCCTTGATGGATGGATTCTCTGGTTACAATCAAATAAAAATTGCATCCGAAGACTAGCACAAAACAACATTCACTTGTCCTTGGGGAACTTTCTGCTGGAATGTCATGCCCTTTGGGCTAAAAAATGCAGGTGCTACATATCAAAGAGCCATGACTACTATCTTTCATGACCTCATGCACGTTACTGTGGAAGATTATGTTGATGACCTCTTGGGCAAATCAGTAGACAAAGATACACATTTGGACATACTTTCAGTCATCTTTGATCGGTTGAAAAAATATAAAGTAAGATTAAACCCCAAGAAATGTGTTTTTGGAGTAACCTCTGGGAAGCTCTTGGGATTCATTGTATCAAAAAGAGGAATTGAAGCCAATCCAGCAAAAGTTAAGGCTATCCTAGAGATGCAACCACCATAAAACATCAGTCAACTTCGATCTTTGCAAGGGAGACTGCAATCCATACGAAGATTCATAGAACAACTTGTAGATAAGTGCAATCCTTTTCAACACTTTCTACATAAAAACATCAAATTCAAATGGGATGATAATTTTCAACAAGCTTTCCAGGCACTCAAAAATTATCTTCTGAATCCGCCAGTTTTGATGCCACCAATTCTAGATCAGCCTTTATTACTATACATATCAGCTACTTCAACAGCACTGGGGGCACTCTTAGCACAACAGGTTACTGAAGGCAAAGAAAAGGCAGTCTATTACATCAGTCACACATTGGTGGGATATGAGCTAAACTACACACCAATTGAGTGCACATGTCTCGCCGTGGTCTTTGCTTCGCAGAAATTATGACATTACATGCTAACTCATTAGACTAAGTTGGTTGCAAGGATTGATCCATTGAAATACCTTCTCAATAAAGAAACACTTACTAGGTGACTAGCCAAATGGGTGATGCTCCTGAGTGAATTCGACATCAAGTATGTGGACAGAAAAGCAATAAAAGGACAAGCTATCGTAGATCAGTTAGCGGATGCTCCCATGATAGATGATGTTCCTCTAATTTCAGAATTTTCAGATGAATCCATTTTAACAGTGTCACATGCAAAACCATGGCAATTATACTTTGATGGCTCATACACACAGCATGGGGCAGGAGCTGGCATCCTCTTTATAACTCCTCAAGGGGATTCTATACCAAAATCATACCGCTTATCATTTCCTTGCACTGATAACATAGTGAAATATGAGGCATTAACAACAAGATTATGAATTGCTGTTCAGTGGCAGATCTAGGAACTTCGTGTTTTTGGGGACTCTCAACTTGTAATCCATCAAGCAACTGATGATTACCAAAAAAAGGATGAGAAATTAATGCCTTACAAAAGAATGGTGGATGACCTAAAATAACATTTCACAAAGGTAGACTTTGAGCAGATACCAAGAGAGCAGAATCGAGCTGCAAATGCCATGGCTACAATTGCTTCACTGATCGATCTAACTCCGAATGAGACCCGCTATGAGTTCTTGGTGGATAACCTTTTGGTTCCTTCATATGAAATCACTCCTATTGAGATAATATGTGTCGTTGGTTTTGAGTCCCAGTTATATGGTTCCATTTTCACATACCTTCGTGACAATACCCTACCTTCTGATCTATCCAATAACCAACATTGCACTTTCATTTGCCAATCTTCTCGGTACATCATTTTAGCCGATATCCTATACCATTGAGGTCTAGATGGCACTCTTCTTAGATGTTTGGAAAGCGATGAAGCTCAGATTTTGTTACGTGAAGTACATGAAGGGATATGTGGTCCACATTCAAGTGGTCCTACCTTAGCCAAGAAACTCATCAGGACTGGATATTACTGGCCCAATATGGAAAAAGACTCATATCAGTTTGTTAAGAAATGTAAGCAGTGTCAACTTCATGGAGACCTCATTCATGCGCCAGCACAAGAACTTCAACTAATTGCAACTCCTTGGCCCTTTTGTCAATGGGGACTCGATCTCATAGGCAAGATTGACCCTCCATCCTCCAACGGTCATAAATTCATTATTACTACCACAGAGTATTTCACAAAATGGATCGAAGCCGTGCTTCTCATGCAATTCACTAGAAAACAGATTGCTACGTTCATTCTCAACTATATCATTTGTCGATACGGTATTCCTGTTTCCATTATCACCGATAACGGGTGCCCCTTCAAAAATTAGGATGTTCGTGAACTCTGTGATCAATTCCATATTTCCCATTGTTTCTCCACACCTTATTACCCTCAAGGTAATGGTCAAGCTGAGGCATCTAATAAAACAATCCTTAAAATCTTAAAAAAGATAGTCAACGACGCTGGCCGTAATTGGCATATCCAACTTAATCCTGCACTTTGGGCCTACCACACAAGTGTCTGCACACCTATAGGAGCTACACCCTATTCACTTGTCTACGGCGCTGAAGCCATCTTTCCTATTGAGGTCGAGCTACCCTCTTTACGAGTCTCTTTGCAAAACATTATCAGTGATGAAGATTATAGGGTCTCTGGCTTACAAGAACTTGAACTATTGGATGAACGAAGACAAACTGCTTTTAATCATCTCAAGGCTTATCAACAACGAATGAGTCGTAGCTACAATCACAAATTCAAGCCTCGCACATTTGAGGTAGGTGATTTGGTTCTTAGAGAAAACCCCAAAAATCAGCAAGACAGAGAGAAGAACTGCAAGTTTGAACCAAACTGGCTTGGTCCTTACATCATTACAACAGCATATGGATCTGGTGCATATCAGCTCTCAACCACAGAGGGTGAACCTTTAGAGGGTCCTATCAATAACATGCACCTTCGCTGGTTTACACATAGCTCTTCGGAATATCCTAATTCAAAAATACAAAAAAAATCATAAAATAAAATATCGTTACTTGGTGAAAACCTAGCAAATAGGCGCCTTGTGACACAAAAAAAAAATCAAAAAAGTAAAGAGAAATAATTTCGTCTAACGGTGAAAACCACTTCGGTGACGCCCTGGGCAAGTACCATGGTGAAAATTGGGTCACCAGCACCATGCGTAGAGACATTGCTGCTCCCTCCTTCAGGATTCACTTTCATCCTTTCACTTTGCACACACTCCCATCCTATCCATTCATAATAAACTTACCCATTCCCATCATGGCTTGTTATTGATCTACCCAAGATTGGTTAGCCATTCATAATAAACCTCCCTTTTCACCCCTTTCCTTCCATAATAAATCAGCTCCTATCTATGGCTAAGGCAAATCCTACATCTAGTGATGGGTGTGGAACCGAGAGCATCACATGTTCTGAGGAGTACAATTTCTTCCACTTTTCTTTAGTCTATTCATGCACAATCTGCAATAAAACAACACTTGCATCGCCAATCCGCAATAAAGTTTCATCTTCTCCGCAATAACATATCAGTTTCATGGATTCAGTCAGTTTCAGATGAGACACAGTAGTAACACTGGGCTTCAACAAATCAAATCTTTCAGCAGACTCAGACAACATTATGGTTTAGTGCGATCTATCATTTTTGTGAAAGTAAACATTGTGACCACAATCAAATATCACTTATACAAGTGACAAGAGACACTAAACTTGAGGACTACAGTGAATGTTGGTGTCGAGTCTTGGTTTTCTTTTGATTTTTATCTTTTGGTGACATGTCTTTTAGCTTTTCTAGGATGTCTTTGACTAGAGATTTTATCTCCAGGATGTCTCTGACTAGAAAGGTGAGGATGGGGTATCGTCACCTATTTTTCTTTGCTGTCTATAGATTGTCTCTTAGTAATGCCATGACTTGTCCAAGGATATGAGGACACTATGAGTCTAGTATGAACTGGGGTATTCCTTGTTTGCAACTGTCTTATCTCCATGCAAATGGGTACAATGACTTTCTGGGTCGAACATATGCCTCGATTGTCATAACCTACTTGCCATAATAAAGCTCAATGATGATAATGCACAAGAAGCTCTTTCACTTTCATATCTTCTATCTTCCATCCCCCTTTCTAGATTGACTTCCATCATCCTTCTTGAGTCTGTGTAGCCTGCTATTACATGACTGAGTATAATGACACACCAAAAATATTTGGATTTCATGTAGTTTGCACCTGCATTACCACATATTAGCATTTCATATATACATATGGATATCACAATTGCATCATATCTTGCACACAATACATATTAGAACATTTCACATTTTCATCATGTAAATAATTATTTGCATTGTCATATCCATCTGTATTTCATATATTCACATTCACATATGCATAACATATAAAATATAAAAGAACAAAAATATGGCATTTCATCATGTACATATTTGCATCCATATCATAACCATCACATAGAAACATACATCATGAAACATCTCATCACATAGGTATGCATGCATATAGCTGCCGTAAAGATGAATCATCTCATATATATAATCATAAGTGTCATGATACAATTATGTCAAAATCATATGACTACAATCACCCAAGCATGTCTTTCCTCTCCCCCCTCCCTCCGTGGCGCCACCCTCCTCTCTCCAACTGCACCCCACCTCCTCCATCGGACTCTCCCTCCACCATCTCCATCATCATCACCATCCCCACCACTATCTCCGTCTATCAGCTCTCTCAGATTTGTTAGGCGTGGGAAGGGATGCTCAGCCCAATACGTTGTGTACTCTGCATCCATGTTGGCATCCTCGATCTCTAGCCACATATCCCAGGGTAAGGGCACCATCTCTACCAGTTGCGTAACTGCCTAATCATATGACAATAATGGCCCAAAATGTGCTTGATCCCTAACTATCCACGCGTACATGCCTGAACCCCATGGCATCCACTAGAGCCTGCCAAACTGCTTGCCCACCTTGTCAACTAGCTGCCTCTCCAGTACATAGGGCATCCCCCCAATCAGATACTTGCTCTAGAAGGTGTAGAGTAGCTCTACTACATCATCCTCCCACTGCTTGCATCCCAGGTATGACCTCCATATAACCATATCAATCTCATCTATAGCTCGCCGCTAGTACTCCAACCTGCCAATCCGTGGCTGTGAGGTGATCATATCGTACAAATGCACGAAACTGCATCCGTGACCTCTACCCCTGAAATGTATCGGTCATGTAACCGGTAGATGCTCATAGGCCCATACCTGTAGCAATGTGACTCCACAACCCAATCCCACAGATCCATGGTAAACAAACTGATGCAGCTCATAGTATAAGTGTGCCAACACACATGGTCCCTAAGCATATCTGGTGTGCTGAGTCACCAGTGTCTCCAATGTGCTCCCCCAGCCCACATGCAACCCTTGTGTCGCTCTATCTAGACACAGGAACCCACTGATCACTCCTCCTACCACTACTGGTAGTGCTAATCCTATCCTGGTCATGGTATCCCATGCCACGTGTCCTGCCCTCATCTCCAGTCCTAGATCCTGGAACACTCGTCTCAAGACATCCCTGTCTCCCTCTCGATCGTACGGAATTAGCTCCCCATCGATCGGTATCCGTAGAATCCGGTATACATCCTCCAAGGTGACTGTCATCTCACCCATCGGCAAATAGATCGTGCATGTCTCTGAGTGCCATCTCTCAGCTAGTGCAGTCAGCAAACCCATGTTCACCCAAAACTCAGGCACATACAGAATATGTCTCAGACCCATAGCCTCAATGGTAGCTCTGTCCTCGAATGTCAACTCTGGTCACAACCTCTAAGTAGAGGGGAATCTCTCTCATGACTCTAGTATAGGCAGATACTCCTACAGTCAATCAAATCAATCATGTCAGTCATAGTGGCATTCACTATTCATCACAAAATGCTACTTTTTATCTACATAAATGTGATATTCTATTCTAGTGACACTCACTGTTCATCACAAAGTGTTGCTTTTTATCCTAGTGGTACTCACTGTTCATCATAAATTACTACATGTTTTTGAACTCCCTGTTCATCACAAAGTGCTTCCCACCTTTGCACTTACTGTTCATCACAAAGTGCTGCTCATATTTGTACTCCCTATTCATCACAAAGTACTCTCTATGTCTTGGTACTCAATGTTCATCACAAAGTGCCTCGACCTATCCTAGTCTTCCCTAGAGGACCTGCTTGAGTGTATCCTCTCCACAACTTATCCAATCGACAACGTATGTTCATCACAGAACTGCCGATTTGACCTTGAAGATATAAACGCGCCTTCATGACATAAACACGCTTATAGACTGCATAGATGTGCCTGCTCTGCACAGATGCGCCTGAAAAACATAGATGTGCCTATGCTCTGCATAGACGTGCCTACCTTCCACAGACGTGCTTGAATTTCACAGACACGCCTGCATGACACAGACGCAACTGCATTCTGCACAGATGCTTTTCCTAACATAGATGCGCCTAGCACCAACGCAGATGCACCTAGTGAGCATAGATGCATCTGGCACCAACGTAGACGCGACTGGATGTTTTTGACATTTTTTGGACCCTATCCTAGAGCGCATTTATTACCCTATCTAGCATGCATTAATGACAACAATAAATGCAACAAAGTACAAGGAGGTTTTGTGGTACTTACTGGCTCTCATGCATCTGCTGGCCTCTGAAATCGGCGAACACGATCAAATCTTTGAACCAATGCCATCGTTGCTGATTGCTGTTACTCTATCTCGCTCTGCACTCTGATCTCTTGGATGTGTGGATGACAATGAGGATGTTTTCCCCTCGTGGTCTATCTTATAGACTTCCCTAGCCCTCGTTTCCCGAGTCAGTCTTCATTATCCCGTGACTCTGTCACTCTATCCGGTCAGTCCATTCTAGCCATTCTTTCTTATCGAGAGATTGTCTGTGATCTTTTCTGACATTTTCATCCAATCTCTCGAGGGGGCATATCATTCCCATCTTGGGGCAACTTTGTATCAGTTAATCTTATCTTCTTTGAAACAACGGGACAAGCCACATTGTCTCAAAGAGGGGCAAAATGTAGACACCTAAAATTGTCATATCTAATTAAATAAATATTTTATTTATTTAATTATCTAAGCCTAATTCTTCTATTAATTAAATAAATCTTTATTTATTTAATTAATTCATTTATCCTCTTCTAGCCTTATTTCTCATTTAAATAAATACATTTATTTATTTAAATTATCCTTTTCCTAAATTAAATAAATATCTTATTTATTTAATTGATCCCACTTCTTCTCTTAATTAAATAATTATTTATTTATTTAATTAACTCATTAGCCTTTTCTACCCATGACACATGTCATTCATCTCTTAATTCATACACTACCTACCCCTTTCATTATTTTATTATTTCCTCTACCTACCCTCTAATCATAGCCGACCATTTCTCTTTTACACCTCTCAATCTTATCCCTCCATTTCATATAGTGTCTTCTATATAAGGAGATGCTTCCTTCAATATCAAACCTTAACTAACTAACTACCCGACTACTTGACTACACTACACTTTTCATATGCGATCCTACTTGCAACCACATTCTGTTCTTTGTTGAGCTCTTGTGCACACATAAAATCTGGGAGCAAATATATCAAGCAAGATCAATGGAGATAGGAAGAATGGAGATTCAAACCCTATTGGACATGTGATGGTATAATCTTTGTGATTTCATTTGATTTGCATTGTCTTAGGTAATCTTCATATGTTATGGTGGATCTTTGTTGTTGTTAGGCTAGGGTTTTTTGTGGTTGAATCCATTTAGTTCTTCAATATTATCATTGTTGTATCCATTTTCACTGTAAACAACTTCTATTATCAAAATTGGGTCAGACCATTATCCTATCTCTTTTACTGCCAACTCTTTTTTGGCTAAGAGAAACTTCCCTTTTAGGTTTGAAAAAGTGTGGTTATCCCATCCATCATTGGAAGCTTGTGTTGCTGATTGGTGGAATTATGAGGTTGAGGGTACGACTCTCTTTAGAATAGCTAAAAAGCTCAATATTATAAAGGCTAAAATTAAAATCTAAAATAAAGAGATTTTTGGGGACATCTTTAAGAGTAAAATTTAAATTAAAACTGATATAAAAGAAGTTCAGGATAGAATCCAAGAGAATGGGCCGTCTGATGAACTGAGGGAGGTGGAAAATTCCCTTTTGTCTAAATACCACACCATTATTTCTAATGAAGATACGTTTTGGAGACAAAGATCTAGAGCCCTGTTCTTGAAGGAAGGTGATAAAAATACCCATTTTTTTCACCTAACTTCTTCTAAGCATAGGGTGGCTAATAGGATATCCAGATTATCCTATAATAAAGGGATTGTAACGGAGGATAATGATATCAAAAAGGAAGCTCTGGAGTATTTTGGCACCTTGTTGGAAGAAGTGGATAACTTGGTTACCAGTAATCAAAACATCCTGTTGCAAGCTATTCCTTCTACCCTGTGTTAGGTCCCGGAGACAACTGAGAGGGGGGGGGGAATCAGTTGTCAAATAAATTCAAACAAAAAAAAACTTAACCAACTTAATGCTTAATACCGGTAAACCAGTCCAATATGCCGGTAGACAATTTTAACAGTTAATTGCAATACCGGTAAGGATTAGTGCATGAAACATAAAGACAAAATCATCCACAACACATAACACCAATATTTGTATGTGGAAACCCTCTAAGGGGAAAAACCACAGTGGGAAACCTTACCCACAATTAGATGATACTATTGCAGATAGTAAGTGTATACAAATGGGGTCTGCACATGCAGAAAGGCCAAGCGCCTAGAGCTCACTGCTCAATCACAAAATGGGAGTCACACTGACTACAGTTGGATGGTTAAATCCAATAAGAATGTACTGCTCAAAATAGCATCTTCATATGTTGGATTTAGTACCGGTGTAGTTTTGATTGTCTTCTCAAAAACCCTCCTTCAATCTTCAAATGGTGTCTGCATGTATAGCTCTACTTATTCTTGCATATACCTTCACACAATCCTTTTTCGCATTCCACATTTGATCTTACAAATAAGGTCTTACATTTATACCATAACCTAAGACCAATTTTAGTAGGTCAGCTCTACAAGATATTACAATAAAATTAATTTACATATCAATTAATACCTGATGCAATAAATGATTCAATATGTTGGCTTAATGCATTTACAACAATAAGAAGTCATCTCCATAGCGTGCCATGCTGATCTGAAAAAGATAAACCTGTCGGTGTAACCTGGACCTATTTGTTGGTAACAACAAATATGCAAATGCTAATGTACCAATAAAAAAAACTCCAAGACAAAGTGTCCACACGATGTCTTTGACATAACCAAGTGTTTTCCATATCATTCCAAGTGTCGGTGATCATTATATCTTGCCGGTGTACTAGATACCAGTGACTGTGCATGAGTCACTTGCTTGCCGGTGAATGTTGCTGATTCCCCAAAGTGCCAGAGTTGATAAGTGTTTAGTAGGTGTTGACATCAATGACAAAACCATACCAAAATACCAAAAATCTCCCCCTTTGGCATTGATGGCAACACAAGATGGAAAAACCATCAAAGTGCCAAAACAAAAATGCTAAATACCAAAAACCAACAATCTCCAAAAAGAGATCATAACTAGAAATCAAAATACAGATACAGAGAGTAATAATCTCTCCCAAACAACAATCTCTCCCCCTGGGAGCAACATGTGTTTTCTGGTGTTTTTCCATACCAATCTCTCCCCCTTTGACATCAAATGCCAAAGTTATTTCCAAGCCAAGTTCATATACAAAATACCAATCAATTTAGTATACCAACTACTCCCCTTGAGAAGTAGCTTCCCATCAAAGCTGGAATAAAAGATTTCTCTATTAATTCTGTCGGTTGATGACAATTATCAACTTCCTAAGTCTGTACCGGTGGGGGTATGACCCCAAGCTGATCTCTAAGATATTCAAAAGTCTCCTTAGGTAGAGGTTTAGAAAAGATATCTGCTATCTGCTCTTTTGTATTCACATAAACTAGTTTTATTAACTTTGCTTCAACATTTTCCCTTAGAAAATTCAGTTTGATAGAAACATGTTTGGTTTTAGAATGTAATACTAGATTCTTAGATATATCAATTGTTGCAGTGTTATCACAATAGATAGTAATAGGTTCCTTGCATTTTACCTTTATGTCTTTCAGCATTTGCTTAAGCCATAGTACCTGTTTTACAGTTAGTTGCTGCTACAACATATTCTGATTCTGCTGTTGATAAAGATGTACAACTTTGTTTCTTACTCAACCAAGAAATTAGTCTGTTTCCAAGAAAGAATGCTTCGCCGGTGGTGCTTTTTCTATCATCCACATCTCCTGCCCAATTTGCATCTATGTATGCACATAATTCAACGTTTTCATCTCTAGGATACCATAATCCAAGATTTATAGTGCCTTGTAAGTACCAGAAAATCCTTTTTACTATTGATTCATGATTTTCTCTAGGATTACTCTGAAATCTTAAAACAATACATACTGCATTCATAATATTAGGTCTGGTTTGTGTCAAATACAGTAAACCTCCTATCATAGATTTGTATCTAGTTGGATTAACAGGTGTAGATTCATCCCTTAGTGATAGTTTGTCATTTGTAGTCATAGGTGTGCTTACTGGTTTAGAGTTCTCCATCCCAAATTTCTTTAGTAAGTCTTTTGAGTACTTGGATTGACTCAAGAATATACCTTTATTAGTTTGTGAAATCTGCAATCCTAAAAAGAATTTTATTTCTCCAATCATAGACATTTCAAATTCTTGCTGCATTTTAATAGAAAATTCTTTACATAATCCATCTTCTCCTCCAAAGATTATATCATCAACAAATACTTATATAACCAAGATTTCATCATTAGTCACTTTATAATATAAATTTCCGTTTGCATTACCTTTAGAAAAACCAATCTTTAAAAGATACTTATCCAATCTTGCATACCAAGCTCTTGGAGCTTGCTTCAATCCATACAAATCTTTTCTTAACCTGCAAACCATATCTTTGTTATCTGTCAAAGAAAATCCATCAGGTTGTTTAATGTAAACTTCTTCTTCAAGATCTCCATTCAAAAATGCACATTTAATATCTATTTGATATACTTTGTAGTTCTTATGTGTTGCAAAAGCAAAAAATAATCTGACTACCTCAATTCTAGCTACTGGTGCAAAGGTTTCAAGTTAATCAATTCCTTCTTTCTGAGAATATCCCTTACACACTAGTCTTGCTTTATTTTTGATAACCTTACCATCTTCATTAAGTTTGATCTCGAATACCCATTTGGTTCCAATTACATTTTTATCTTTAGGCCGGGGAACTAATGTCCAAGTGTTATTCTTCTCAATTTGTTCTAATTCTTCTTCCATAGCTTTAATCCAAAATTTATCTTCACATGCCTCATTAACTGATGATGGTTCGGTTTGAGAAATAAGACATACCTCTTCATTTTCCAATCTTCCTCTTGTCATAACTCTTTTAAACTTGTTTCCAATTATCTGATCTTCAGAGTGATTCTGTCTTACATACCGGGGTGTCTTTGTTTGCTACTGTTCCTCAGTTACTGTGGAATTTTTCAGATGATAGTAGGGTAATTGGATCTTCATTTTGTATTGGTGGATTCAGAGTAGGTTCATTTGTTAAAATTTTTGTTGCCGGTTCAGAGTCTATATACCTTGAAGTTCCTTTGAATTGTTCATCAATCTTTACATTTGTACTTTCAACAATTTTCTGCAATCTTTTGTTAAAACATCTATATGCCTTGCTCTTAGATGAATAACCAAGAAATATTCCTTCATCACTTCTAGGATCAAATTTGCCAATATACTCATCTCTTTTGATATAACATTTACTTCCAAAAATTTTGAAATATTTAAGAGTAGGAGTAATACCAAACCATAGTTCATGAGGGGTCTTACCGGTTTCACTTTTGATGTGAACTTTGTTGAATGTATAGACCGTTGTACTGACTGCCTCTGTCCAATATACATGTGGTAGGTTTTCTTCTAATAACATACTTCTTGCTGCATCCAAGATAGTTCTATTTTTCCTTTCAACAACTCCATTCTGTAGTGATGTCCGAGGTGCTGATAGCTATCTTCTGATTCCATTTACTTCACAAAATGTATTAAATTCCTTAGATGTAAATTCTCCTCCTTGATCTAATCTTAGACATTTGATTTTATTACCGGTTTCATTTTCTACCATTGCTTTGAATAGTCTGAACTTTCCAAGTGCTTTTGATTTTTCTTTGAGAAAAGTAACCCAACACATTCTAGAATAGTCATCAATGATTAGCATGAAATATCTATCACCTTGTAAGCTTTTAGTTCTAGCTGGACCACATAAATTGGTATGAATTAAATCAAGAGCATTATTGGATTTCTCTGGAATACTTTTGAAACTAGCTCTAACTTGTTTTCCAAATTGACATTCCTTACATACTGTATTGTGAGGTTTGACAATTTTAGGTAAATCTCTAACTACCTTAATGGTGCTGATTTTCACCATGCAATCAAAGTTTACATGACAGAGTCTCTTATGCCATAGCCAACTTTCATCAATATGTGCACTTAAGCACGTCTTTTCACTGTTATTCAAATGAAAGATATTACCTCTAGTCTGATTACTGGTTGCATTTTCCAAACCAATTCTATTCATGATTTTGCATTTTCCATTTTGGAATTGTAACTGAAATCCTGTCTCAACTAATTGACCAACACTCAAAAGATTATGCTTTAATCCTTCAACATAGTAAACATTGTCACTATTATTCTTACCATCAAGAGATATTGTACCCTTACCTTTGATCAAACAAGCTTTGTCATCTCCAAATCTCACTAAGCCTCCATTGTATTCTTGAAAGTTCAAGAATTTACCTTTGTCTCCTGTCGTATGATGTGAGCATCATGAATCAATGATCCACTCATCCTTTACTTCAACTTTAGCTTCCAAGGTCTGTTCTACCGGTTGAGGAGTAGGTTCCGGTTGATCTTCTATTATAGCAACAAAAACACATCCATTGTCTGCCGGATCCTCATCAAAATCATCAGTCACTCTTTCATCAGCAATGTAACAAGATTTATCTTTATTCTTCTTAAATCTGTATCTCTGATATTCAGGGTTAGGCTTGTATGTTCTTCTAGCTTCTTCTCTTAGTCTAGCATGTCTATCAGGGCATCTTGAAGCCATATGACCAATCTTATTGCAGTTAAAACATTTAAAGGGTACTTTACCTTCATACTTACTTCCAACTGGACCTTTAGGTATTTTCCTTGCAAATAGTGCTTCAAGTTCTTTAAGTTCTTCATTTTCTTTCCTGCTTTCTTCAAGTTCTCTTGCATAAAAGGCTTTCCAATCAAATTTGTCAAATGATGGAGAAGATGATGTTGATGCTTTAAAGGCTAAATCTATCTTTATAGTAGCAACATGAACAAATTCTTCAATTTCAAAAGCTGAAAGTTTTCCAATCAATGCATCCCTAGTTACTGATGTATTAGGCATTGTTCTCAACTCATTTATAGCATTGACTTTCATTTTATATGCCGGTGGCAATCCTCTTAAATCTTTTGAAACAATTTCATTCTCACTCAAGGTTCCTCCACAACATTTAATACCTAAAACAATCTCATTTACTCTTTCCATAAAAGTAGAAATCCTTTCATCTTCTTCCATTTTCAGATGTTCATACTTGACCTGGAAGCTTTCAAGCTTTACAATTTTGACTGTAGAATCACCTTCATTTAGTGTTTCCAAATGATCCCAAATAGCTTTAGCAGTAGACCTATCTAATAGTCCCATGATTTGTTGATCAAATAATACCCTCAAAAGTGCTTCTCTTGCTTTGCAATCTTTTTCCTCATCTTTATTCAAGTTGGGTGGATTGGGCTGACTCTGAGTAGGAGCAGTATAGCCATTCTTTGTAACATCCCAAATGTCCTTTCCAATGCAATTTAGATGTGTCTCCATTCTGATCTTCCATTGCCATAGTTGGTTCCATCAACTTTTGGACTGTCCTTCCTAAAATAGTTAGTAGACATTAGATCTCCTCAAGCTGTTAAACTTCTGCAAAAGTGTACTAAGCTCTGATACCAATTGTTAGGTCCCAGAGACAACTGAGAGGGGGTGGTGAGTCAATTGTCAAATATATTCAAACCAAAAACAACTTAACCAACTTAATGCTTAATACCGCTAAACCAGTCCAATATGCTGGTAGATAGTTTTAACAGTTAATTGCAATACCGGTAAGGATTAATGCATGAAACATAAAGACAAAGTCATCCACAACACATAACACCAATATTTTGATGTGGGAACCCTATAAGAGGAAAAACCATGGTGGGAAACCTGACACACAATCAGATGATACTACTATAGATAGTAAGTGTATACAAATGGGGTTTGCACATGCAGAAAGGCCAAGCGCCTAGAGCTCACTGCTCAATCAGAAAATGGGAGTCACACTGACTATAGTTGGATGGTTAAATCCAATAAGAATGTACTGCTCAAAATAACATCTTCATATGTTGGATTTAGTACTGGTGTAGTTTTGATTGTCTTCTCAAAAACCCTCCTTCAATCTTCAAATGATGTCTGTGTGTATAGCTCTATTTATTCTCGCATATACCTTCACACAATCCTTTTTCACATTCCACATTTGATCTTATAAATAAGATCCTACATTTATACCATAACCTAAGACCAATTTTAGTAGGTCAGCTCTACAAGATATTACAATAAAATTAATTTACATATCAATTAATATCTGATGCAATAACCGATTCAATATGTTGGCTTAATGCATTTATAACAATAATAAGTCATCTCCATAGTGTGCCATGTTGATCTGGAAAAGATAAACCTGCCGGTGTAACTTGGACCTATTTGCCGGTAACAACAAATATGCAAATGCTAATGTACCAATAAAAAAACTCCAAGACAAAGTGTCCACATGATGTCTTTGACATAACCAAGTGTTTTCCATATCATTCCAAGTGTTAGTGATCATTATATCTTGCCAGTGTACCAGATACCGGTGACTGTGCATAAGTCACTTGTTTGCCTGTGAATGTTGTTGATTCCCCAAAGTGCCAGAGTTGATAAGTGTTTAGTAGGTGTTGACATCAATGACAAAACCATACCAAAATACCAACACCCTAGCTGTGGATGACAATAACAACTTATCCCGCATCCCCTCTAATCAGGAAATCAAAAAGGAAGTGTTTTCATTTCAGGGATATAAATCTCTTGGATCGGACGGGTTTCCAATGTTTTTGGCATATTGTGGAGACTGACATCTGTAAAGTTGTTAAAGAATTCTTTGGCTCTAGAAGGCTTCTTAAATAACTGAATGCTACCTTCATTGTCCTAATCCTGAAAATCCCAGGAGCTGATTCTCTCAATAAGTTTAGACCCATTAGTCTCTGTAACTCTGTTTACAAGATTTTATCCAAGGTTTTGACTTCTAGGCTGCTGGAAATTCTTCCAAGAATTATCTCTGTCCAGCAGAATGGTTTTGTCCCTGGTAGTCAGATTCTGGACTCCATAATAGCTATTCATGAAAATATCCATTCCCTGAAAGTTGCTAATAATCAAGGGTTCTTTCTGAAGTTAGATATGGCTAAAGCTTATGATAGAGTGAATGGGCAGTTTCTTCTAAGGATTATGAGAGCGTTTGGTTTTGGTGAAAAAGTTATTCAGCTTTGCTCTTAACTTATGTAAACTTCCTCTTCTACTGTTATCGTCAATGGATCCTCATCAAGTTTCTTCAAAAGCTCTAGAGGTCTTAGACAGGGGGACCCCATATCCCCTATCTTGTTTACTATTTTAGCTGAAAGTCTGGGTAGATTTATATTTAAAAATGTGGAAGAAGGCAATCTTAGAGGTCTGAAACCATCTTCATCCAATTTTAGTTGTACTCATGAACAATTTGTTGATGATTCTATCACTATGGGGGAAGATACCATTACGGAAGCTAAAAATATGAAGAATGTGCTGAATATTTATGAATCTGCCTCTGGTCAAAAAATTAATTAGGATAAGAGTTCTTTGTTCTTCATCAATCCACCTGTTCAAAGGCAATTAAGGATTGAAAGAATTCTTGGCTGCAAAATATTTGAGCTTCCCTCTTCTTATCTGGGCTTCTTCTATGTATTAAGCCTGAGGAGTTTTTCTAGAATAAGTTGGTTGATAGATTTAACTCAAAACTGGCTAGGTGGAAAGGGGCAATCCTTAGTCAAGCAGGCAAAGTTACTCTGCTCAAAGCCACTCTCCAAAACTTGCCTGTTTATGCTCTGAGTTTGTTCAAAATCCCCAGAAAGTTTGTGGAAGCAATTGAAAGAATTCAAAAAAGGTTTCCTTGGTCGGGGGTGGAAGTCAAAAACAAAATTCCCCTTATTGCCTGGAATAAAATTTGTTCCCCTAAGGCCTCAAGGGGGTTGGGTTTAAGGAATATCAGCTCTATGAATAAGGCTTTATTAACTAAACGAATTTGGAGAATGAAAGGGGAGGAAAGAGAATGGAATTTAATCTAGAAAAACAAATATCTTTATATGCAACCTTCCGAGGAAGAATTTTTAAATGATTCTTTTATTGTTGAAGGATCTACTATATGGAATGCAGTCCAATCAGCTAAAAGTTGGGCTGCTGCTGGTCGAATTTGGAACCTTGGGAATGGTAGGAAAATAAGATTTTGGGAAGATAGGTGGAAATTGGATAAATCTTTGGAGGAAGTTCCAATCATTAATGAATGGAAAGACTAGTTCAAAAGCAGGTTTGGGGAGTTGGTTAGAGACTACTGGAGAAATGGGAAATGGATTGATTTTAGCCACCATTGTCTGGGGCTTAAGTTCCTTCAGATTGCTTTCTCTGCTAAAGTTCCTAGAGACAATAAAGATGACAGATTGATATGGAGGGAAACCCCAGATGGGAAATATTTTGTGTCCTCAGCTGTGGCCATCCATAATGTATCTGTGGAAGAAACTCCTATTTGGGCTAAAGTCTGGAATAAGAAGTTAGTTCCCAAGGTTAATAACTTTTTTTGGATTTTCATCCAAAACAAGGTTTAACTCTGGACAACCTTCAAAAGAGAGGCTTTGTTTTTCCTAACAGGTGTTCTCTTTGTTGTAGGGAAGAAGAGACTACTTGCCATATTCTTAATCAATGTACATTTAGTCAGGAAATTTGGAAAGTTATCTTAAGCAGGTGGAACTTGAGCTGGGTTTTTCCGAATTCCCTAGGGGATTCTTGGCAGCAATGGCAATGCCCTAGTTCTAATCCAAAGATTGTGGAGACTTGGAAACTTACTTTCCCGAATGTTATCTAGAATATATGGAAAGAGTGCAACAATAGGATTTTTAGGGATAAAAGTGCTACTCCTGAAATGGTGGTGGATAAAATTTACAGGAGCATATTTGAATGTATCTATGGCACTGATAATGGACTAGTTGCTAAAGAAGATTTCAATGATAGGTGGAACCTCTCTACTACTACTACTAGTAAGGAGAAGGGTAGAGAAGGTCTTTTTTGGTGTTTTCCTCCTCAGGGGTGGATTAAGGATAACTTTGATGGGACCTCTAAGGGGAATCTGGGTAAAGCTGGATATGGGGGCATTGTCAGGAATTTTGCTGGAAGTTGCTAAGTGGCAGTGGCTGGTCCTTTGGGGAGTCAAACTAGTCATTTTGCTGAAGCCTCAGCTTCCCTGAATAGCCTAATTATAGCTAAGAATCTTAATCATGATAAATTATGGCTTGAGGGAGATTCACTTCATATTATTAAGTGTCTAAAGGGGGAGTTGGAGCCATCTTGGTCAATTGAAAACATTATCTTGAAAGCTAGGGAAATCATCACTACTTTTAAAGAAATAATTATTCAACATGCCTTTAGAGAGAAAAATATGGTGGCAGACTGTTTGGAGAACCTAGGAGTTAACTCTAATTCTCAAATGATTTGGCATGGGGAGGATATTAATATGAACATTAAAGCGCTCCTTAGAAAGGACAAATTTACGGGGAGGGAAGGACCGCATAACCATGATAGGGGATATGAATAATTTATGATTTGATGGAAAGGTAATAATTACCTAGAAAAGTGGCAGAACCCCAACCATTTTTAATATTAAGTCGCACACTTTTTGGGTCACCCTTTTCAAAATCCCAAGTAACTATGGGAAATAAGTGTTGAGTTTGCAGAGGAACAGAGTTGAGTATCCGAATTTGAATATGGGAGAAAATTTAAGCAGGGAGGAACCACATAATATGTCAAGATTGAAGGCGATGCCAAAAGTGTGGGTGAAGCTGGAAAAAAGGGTCCCTCACAAGCTTTATGGAGAAGTTGGTTGATTATGACAAAGGTAGGGTGAATCTAGCTGTTTCCAAAATTTCTGAAAATTGGTGTAATGGGTCCTTTAAATTCTATGGGGTTAAGTTCAAATTGGATGCGGGACTCATTGCTACTGTGAGTAGCATGCCCCATTCTAGGCTTAATTTTTTTAGAGACCTCAAAGTTTCCAATAATGTGGTTAAATTGTTCTCGTGTAAGGAAAAAGAGAGGGCCAGAATTGGCAAAGCCACAGGGGGTTACTATGAAGCGTCTAATATCAAGAAAATCTAGGGATGGGTTTTGAACGCCATAATAGAATATATCACTGTTGAGGGCCTATTTTCTAGGGCGCACACTTACCACTTTGTTCTTTTAAACCATTTCAGACATTACAAAAGGGTCTCCCTACCCTACTACCTTTTTAGGTCCCTTTCAAGGGCCCTCAATAAACACAGTAAGAACCCCTCTAATCCGATTCTCCATTGCAGGTTTTTGCTGCTCATTTATGAGCACTGTAAAACCCTCACCATTCTGGAAAATAAGAGGTTATCTGCCTCTCTGGGGAAGAGAAAGCTGGAGGGAGGCAATTCTAGCAAGAAGAAGGCATCTTCTAGCAAAAAAAGTAAGAGTTCCTCTGGGACGGAAACCCATGAAGAAAATATCGAAATAGATGAAATGGGAAAAGAAGACAGTGAAATGGATACAGATGATTCTGATGGTGAAGACAGCTGGAAAGATAAGGAGGTGGGTATTGAAGAAGAAGGTGGTGATAATGAGTCCGACAATGAAAGCCCTATCCATAGTGATTGCCCTGGTAAGGACAATAGCCACCCTATGGAGGATGTGGAGTACAAGGATAATGAGGATAAAGATGTAAATTCTGAGAGAGAAAAGAACAAGGATCCTGAGAAGGATATGACTAAGGACAGTTTAAGCGAGGATAAGGAAAGTGCAGGTAAAGGGTTATTCCTGGATAACCTTAGAAAAGTCAGTGAGGCGAGACTGGATTATGACAGATGGACCTATGAACTCTTGAAGAACTTGGAAAAAAATGGGAAACAGGTAGACGGGAAGAGGAAGGATAACGACAGGGATCAGATAAAATGGAAGAAGGATATGGAGGAGAAGGTAAAATCATTCAAAGAAGGGAGTGTGGTGATGAAAAATTTGCTGGGCATTATCCCGAATATCTTGTCAGCAGTCACTAAAAACTTGGAAGATATTGCTAAGGTGTTTGATAATTCTAGTTCTCCTAAACTGGTGGTGGACCTTGACATGGATGAAGATACTATCCAAATTGGCAGTGGTGAAGCTACTCCAGCTAGTGTTGCTAAGAGGACTAGGGCAAGTGTCAATAAAGCTATGGCTGCTTCTGCTAAGGATATCCCTAATCTTAGGGAAATCATCAAAGAACTGCATGGGATTAGCAACACCTTGGCTAATGCCCTGAAAAAAATCAATTAGTTTCTTCTCTTGGGTCTTGCTGGTTTTGTTGGCTTTGTGGGGCTTTAGCCGGTTCTCTATGGCTTTTTGCTGACTTTTCATTGGTTTGTCCCTTTTTGTCTCTTTTTGCTTTATCTGCTAAGTTCTGCTTGTAAAGGGTTTCGGGGCCCCTTCAAAACCTATTTTTACCTTAATAAAAAACAAATATGGTCATAAAGAAAATCAATGTAGATTTAGAAATAATCAAAATACAAACTTACCCACTGGTCAATGTTCCAAATGCAACAAAGTTGGTCATAATTCAGAAAATTGGAGAATGAATGTGAAATGATATGTTTGTGGTAGATTTGGAAATTTATCTAATCAATGCAAATCACAAACCGGTCAAGGATATGGAAAGGCTATTCAGAGGAATAATGTAACTTGTTATGCATTTAACAAGATTGGACATATTGCAAAATTTTGTAGAAGCAAGACTTCATCGACGAACAATAAAGGATGTAGTTTGAAAGGCAAAGAAAAGGTTGATGAAGTAAAGAAAGAATTTTCAAAACAATGGATTAAGAACAATGATTAGAGAACTGGTGAAACTATCTCTGCACTAGTAAAACAAAGTAACCCTCCACCGGTAGGAGATTCTTCATCTAATTGAGGAATAATCCTTAGGCGGTATTTCAGCAAGTTGAAAATCATGCATTCTAGCCTCAGTTGATGGTGAGAAGATACATTTCTTCTTTATTGGCAGATGTGTTAAGTTTTCACTTAATTGATGAGCATTTAATGCAGTTTTAAAGAACCTTCTTGGCTATAAAGCACCGAAAATCCCTCATTTTCAACTCACCGAGCATTCAAACATCAGAGAGCGTGACTGAGCAAGGGCATTCTAAAGCGAAGCTGTGAAGAGTTTTTTAAGCATTCAGAGAAATTTAGTTAAGAGGTATTTAACTTTTGAAATGGAAACCTCATCTTCTATTCTTGAGTTTATTGCAAACCCTACCATTGTTGAAAACATCAAACAACCTAAACCCATGTTTAAGATTATCCTTGAGATTGCAAAATAGGATGATTCTGTTGGAGCTTTTTTGAAAATTTTGAAGGGAGTCGCATTTGGTGAAGACCCTAGAATCTACATACATTGCAACATAGAAAACCTAGGGACTGAGGATTTGAAGAAAACATTTAATGAGGTTATTACCGATGGAAATGGTGTGATTAAACCTGAACATAAGATTGTGGAAGACTTAGGTTTTGTAGAGATTTTGAACATTCTTGAATTTCCAAAGGAAGTTGTAAGACTTGTATTAAGCAGAGTCCATGGAGAGTTCATATAGCTAGAGTCAGTTTGCAAGATAACCAAGGAAGCAATTAAGGAAGTTACTGGTTTACCTTTAGCCGGTAGTAGGCCTGATAAAACCACGAAAATACCTAACAAGGGAACTAGAGTCACATATGATAGTAGATCACTTAGAGTGAAAGGTGTTAAGGATATAAATGTGAGATATGTGAGTATGGTACTTGGATATAAAGAAACACATGCAAATAGACTGAATTATGTTTCTAGCCTTTGTATTCACAGTGCATATGAGATGGTGAACAATAATGCTAAGATTAATGTTTGTGAATGGCTTAAAGATGAACTATTTGACAATTTGAATAAGATTAAGGGAGACAAGAAAGGTACTTTCCATTTTGGGAACTTACTAGTATGCTTGATGCTATACTTTACCAAAGAGATACCTGACATAGGTCACAAAGATTTTGGTTATGACATTGCGGTAGGAAAACATATATAGAAAACTTTCATTGGTATGGGAATTGACTATGATAAGAACATTGCAAATTACTTTTAAACATTTCAAACTAAGATGAGAGCAAGAGAGAGATTACCGTAGAGCGTAATTGATAAGTATGACAAAAAAATCTATTTTGTCATTAAGCGAGATGAAACTTGGATGGAAGCAGTAAGCCCTAGAACTATTTGGGTCACTGAGATGGGTTATGTGGTAGACCTATCTGTTCTGGAGACATATGCTAAAGCTCTACTTGATGCACCAAGGGAGCCATCTGAGAAATTTTTTGGTAGTGCAGAAACCATTGAGAGTAATGTATCTATGCAGAAGAGGAGAAAAAGGAGAGAAAATTTTATTAGAGATTCCTCCAAGAAAGTCAAAGAAATCAAAGAAGATTTCATGAATATCAATGGTATATCAGCAAGTGAGCTTGAAGGACTATAACCTGAAGCACATGATTCACCGGTTGTAACATCTTTTGATACTAACAGTGGCAAGGCTACTGAGTTTAAGAGAGTGGAAAGGAAAAGGAAAACCTCACTGGTACCTTCTCCTCCTCCTAAGAAAACCATAACACTAAGGAAAAAGTAGCAGGCAGTTAGGGAACCGCAGAAGAAGCTTACACCAAAGAAGAAACAAACACCGGTTATCTTTACACTGGATGATCTACTAAATGAGATTACACAAGAAGGTAATCTGGTAAATGTAAATAAATGGTATAATTCTTTGAAGGATTCTGACAAACAAACCATTGAAGAAAACATTATTCTACATTTGGATATTTACAAGAAAGTTTTGATAGAAGTAATTGATGAGTCACCCAATGATTTATACATAAGATTAGAAGCCAGAAGACTATATGTGATGGAACTGGATAAGAAGTTGAAAGGTGAAGCACTCTTGGCTGTACATCCGGTAAACTCTAAGGAAGAGATAGATGAGCTTATATCTGAAGCTAACTAGTTAGTATTTGTCACTGGACACTGACAAGTAAGCCTGATGGCTGGAAGGGTTAAGGAAATTACAGATGAGACTGCAGATAAATGGGACATATTTTTCATTGAAAAGGAAAAGCAAGAAGAAAGAAATAGACCAAAAGAGGAAAAGACATTCAAGGTATATCAGAAAGAAAAGGGAAAAGATAAAATAGGTGGTGTACCTACTATAAAAGTAACAGATAACATCCCTCCACTGGCTCAGGATGTCCCTTTATTAACTTCAACATCACTGGTACATACAACTAATCCACCAGATATAGCTATCGAAGGTATAACTCATGATGATACTAACCCAGAGTTAGAAATACTTTTTACAATGAATGTGGATACATAGAATATAAACATTGTGGTGGACAAAGAAACTGCAGAGGTTAAAGCAGATAATGTTGAGGACAACAAGATCTCAGAGAAACCAGCACAGACTATTAACTCTCAGGAAACTAGGATACTGGCTCAAGAAGAGCAACAAGAGATCGAGAAAACAACAGAGGACAAGACAACTAACACATAACAATTGGAATCAGAAGAACCGACAGTTGTACAGACATAGAAACAATTTGAGGCAGAGGTTCATGTTGATTATGGGAAACTGACAATTATAGAGGTGCTTAATCTAACTGAGAAACCATCAAAGGAAGAGGCACATACATAGACAAATCCACCAGATGAAAATGTAAGTAAAGTGGAAGCATCTAATGGAAATAAAGAGGACATAGTAAAGGTAATTGGACAAACATCTATTGACAAGAAACCCATAGCAGAATCTAGCACATCAATAGGAGAATTTGGACCTACCAACATAACAGAGGCTCTATTGGATTCTATTAAGAGGATAACTGATTGCAATGCCTTAGCATTTAAGGTAATTGATAACACATTACCTATTCTAAAGATGATTGCACCTAATTGTAAGATAGATCACATTAACGATTCTTTAGGGAAATTCGACACATTGTCCAAATTCATTGTTGATAATGTAATAATGATAGATAAGGTGAATGAGAATACCATTAAGGAGAGAGTTGACAAAGAGAAAAGTACATTCTTTGAGAACACTATAAAGAAATGTACCAATCACTTGGACACACTTTTATTGGTACTTAATTCAACAATTTTGGAGTATAAGGAGCTACATAGAGAAGCATGTAAACCTCACTATTTGATAGAGGTCATTGATGAGGAGATAAAAAAGACACAAAAATAAATTGATGACATAGCAGACAACATGATAGGCTCATTTGGACTTATATCAGTTTTTGAGCAGGAAATGACAGTTTTTGAGGAGAAGTTGGAGAAACTTGAGAAAGACAAGGCAAGAATAAGGTCCAATGCCCGGGAACTGATAAGTAAACTTGGTTCGAGGTTGGATAGTCTAATTACTTAGAGAGTTGAATTATCTAAGGCAATAGTTCAAGGAGAACGATCACCAGAGTAGCAAATGCACTATCTCACCAGTATGATCCAACACACCGAGGCAATTCTAACTGATAGCAACAAGTTTATGCAGAGTTTGAATCTAGTTTTGGTAGACATCTTTCAGATAGTAACCAACCGGTTATAGACCTTGAGGTAGCATTTTTGTACTCTTTTGATTATTTATTACATCCTTTGTCATTAATGTCAAAGGGGGAGTAGTGGAGAGAAAAATGCATGTACAAAGGAGATCACTTGCTCAGGGGGAGCACACTTTTTTGGATTTCAGTTTTGGGTAACAGTTTTGGATTTTTCTCATGAGTGTTGCCATCAATGACAAAGGGGGAGATTGTTGGCATTCTACACTCTCATGATAATAGTTGATGTTGTCATTGATGGCAACCAACTGGCACCAACATGCACTTACACCGACATTTAGATTACATTGGCAACAAAGCACATTGACACTCAAGCCGACATGGGATGAACTTTTGTTTATTGTAATATAATTATCTATTGTAAGTCAACTTGGTATATTGTAAAAGACTCATATATGTATGAGATCTTATAGGTCATTTTGATATGAGAGATGTAGTAGATGATATGATATGTATGGTAGAAGATAATTATTTAGTGGCACCGAAGGTTTTTGGTTAAGGTATCTATCTAAGCTTAAACCAGTACTGAACCTGGCATTAGACATGCTATTTTGAGTTGTACATTGTATTGGATTTAAATATCCATTTTGTAGTCAGTGAGACTCTTCTTTGAGTAGTGAGCTCTAGGCTGTTGGCCTCCTTGCATGTGCAGGCCCCTATTGTAAGTAGTATTTATTCATTGGCCAGTGAGTAAATATTGTGGGTCACAAATCCCACCGAGGTTTTTCCCACACCGGGTTTCCTCATTAAATATCTTGTGTTATGGTGTGTTTCTATGTTGTCTCTATTATTTTTGTTTACTACATTAATTCTTATTTACTGATACACTATTTTGGGTGGCAAAGTTATAAATAAGATTAAATATTCAACTAACTGGCTAGACACTGATTCACCCCCCCTGTCAGTGTCTGTGGGACTATCATTGAATCTAACAAAGAGAAACCATCAAATATCTTAATTACCACATAAAATTTATCATATGTCACTTGATGCAATTCAAAGGTATAAATGTATTCTTTAGTTAGCACATTCACCATACACACTGGATCAACGAGCACTCCTCATGAGAGCATATCTTTAATCTTTGCAGTATATATAGTGGGCCATCAAGTGCTTTAATAGTCTCACTAGGATCAAAGGTAATACATAGGTCCTTAGGAGATTTAGGTTTATCAATAAGATTCAACATATTATTAGACTCAAGGACAAGATCATTAGGAGAAAGTGCAAGATGCTCAAACTCAATCATATTAGTGGAATGAGAAGGAAAAGCATTGGTAAAGATTTGGAGGTTTTGGTTAGGAGGAGCTACAAATTTATTTCCTTTATTATTCACACCAGCTATAGATATGATATTGTTATCAATAAGTTCTTGAATCTTACTTCTTATGGAATAACACTTTTCAGTGTCATGACTAGGATGACGATGATATTGGCAAAAATATTTGGCATCATGATAAGGTGGAAAAGGTTTGGTTGTGTCAATTGGTTTGATAGGAGGAAGTTTCAACACATTCTTGTTAAACAATTGTGTCATAATGTTATGCAAAGATTCAGAAAGAGGTGTAAATTCTTTTCTAAAATACTTGGATAGAGGAGACACACCTTTTCTCACAGTTGCTACCTGAGTATTGTTGTTTTCATTGAACTTGATGAATCCCTTGTTTGGTTTAAACTTCACAAAAGGTTGTTGAGAACTTTCATTCTTATCAAGTGAAGCCATTTAAGAAGATTGTTCAAATTGACTCACTTGAAGTTGATAGTTATGAAGTATTGTGCATAACTGCGTAAACAAAGTAAACTCAGAAAAGAGAATCTTATCCCTAATCTCTTTTTGTAGCTTAGAAATAAATATTCTTTGAGCATCTTGACTAGGCATAAAATAAGAAATTTGATAATACAAATGTCTATATATACCAATAAAATAAGTCACTTTTTCTTTAACACCTTGCTTACAATGAATCAAATCAGTCAAAGTAATCTTAGGACCAATATTATTGTGAAATTGTTGAATTAAAGCATTAGCTAATTTTTGAAATTATGTAATTGAATAAGGAGGAAAAGAAAATTACCATTGCAAATATTTATCTCTAAATTTTCTCATAAACGATTTAGCCAATACCATTGCAAATCTTTATCTCTAAATGTTCTAGTAAACAATTTAGCCAAAAGTCTTTGATCATGAGAAAAATCACTACACAAAGTCTGAAATGTTTTCACATGAGTCAAGGGATTACCTTATCCATTATAAAGCTCCAATTTAGGGACTTCTACATGCTTAGGGGGGACAACATGAACAATATCATTGGATAATGGTCTTGCTACATCAAATGTGGGCACATTAAACTTTGATTGGTTCATGGAAGCTATTTTTTGTTACAAGGATGACATGGTTTGAACTATACTATTAATGATTACTTCAGTAGATGGGTTGAAATTAGATATGTTAGGTTGGGCTGGAGGAGTAACATTGTTGAATGAAGGAGGAGGTTGATAATAAGGAGGTGGAACACTATGATAGGTAGTTCTGGGAGATGATTGGGTCACAAATGGAAGACTCACATAAGGAGGTATGAAATAATTTTGATTAGCAATGTGGCCCCCTTGACGAACATGTGTAGGAATAACATTTTGTGTGGAAGTTGCCATGATGTTGGATGTGAAAGTAAGCACACTAGTCATAGGAATATGATGATTAACTTGACTAGGATGTTGAGTGTAACCAAGAACTTCGACACAACTTTTCATAGGCATGATATCAATGCCAACAATATGAGAAAGGTCACACAACAAATTAACGCCAACTTTATCACTTTGTACCATTATTTTTATTCCTTCAATAAATGGGATAGCCTCACTTTCTAGGCATTGTCGACTCATCCATTGTTGAAGATTTTCAAATCCACTGTCAATCTTCTCTAATTGGTCAATGGAAACCCTAGTTAGTAATTCACTCTCATCATGAGAATTACGTAAAGAATGGGGATACATAACATCAATTGTTGGAATATAAGAACCACCCACATTCTCATGGAAGAAGTTATCCAAATTAGGCTCCATATCCTTAGTAATTAAACCTTGGGAATGTTGGTAACAAGGTAGAAAACTACAATGAGCTGATGATGAAGGCTTAGGATTTGCTGAAGAAAATTACTATGTAGTGCCTTCTCTATTTCTTTGCTATTTTTTCTTGTTAAGCTGTTCTTTCTGTTTGCTATTCTTTTGGCCAGTCTTTTTGTATGCGGACTTTAAAGCACTGTTCTTCTTGGTGCTTTTTCTCTATCTATTTTGTAAAGGTTTTGGGTCCTGAAAACCTATTTTTAAATTAATCAGAACAAGGTAGAAAACTAAGAGGGGGGTGAAGTTTTTTTCTCAAAAACTCTACTTAACTCAAACACAATTTCAGATCTGATAATTAACAATGAAAGCATAAACCAACACCACAACAGTAACACATATAACACCAAGATTTTTGACATGGAAAACCCGATCAAGGGAATAAACATGGTGGGAACCTACCCACAATATGATTATACCTTATTATAGGTAAATGAATATTATAATGGGGAATGCACATGCATTTAGGCACACTACCTAGATCTCACTACTTAAAACACATAACTGTTGGCAATATGGACGAATTGATTATGTCTTGCATTGATGTTTTGTCATTGATCTCAACACTAGCTATTATGGTTGGTTACCGACATACATGTTTTTGTTACAGGTAAGGGTTTAAGGTTTTATCAGTAGAGATTTTACTGAGAATATTTGATAGAATGTACAAGTGGTGTTGGAGCAGCTTCTAGATGGAATTTAGGATGCAAAAGGTGATCCTTGATCATGGATTGACTGATTGGATACATCACTTTGGCATTGTGGACCCAGATTAGGTCCGGTGCCTATCTAGGTTATGGACCAGTATCATGTTAATGTGTTATCTACATGTTACTAGGATGTTTTATGGATTGGTTAATATTGTTTTGGTCTTAAGATGACATGGCATATCATTGTAATATGGATGTATGTAATGATCTTATTGTAATATCGTTTAGGTGGCCGACCTAATTTGTTTAGGCCTTAGGGTTTGTATAAATTGATGTAAGATCTCATTGTAGATCATGGGTATGGGAATAAAATATATATTAATGGTCATGGAATGAAATATCATATGCGAAGGAGATCTAGTCGATCATAGGTGATTGAATTGGGTTTATGTAAGAGGTCAAAGGCCTCCGGTATTGAGCTTAACCGGGACTGTAATCAGGCATGGTAGATGCTATCTTTATCAGTTCATTCTTCTAGATTGTTGTCCAATTATCTTGAGGTGGTTATAACCTCTTTGTAGTCAGTGAGACTCCTTTGTAATGAGCAGTACACTCTAGGAAGTGTGCCTTCTTGCATGTGCAGGCCCCTTATTGTATCACATAATTTTTGCAGAAGTATTATCTGACTATGGGTAGGCTTCCCACCTGGGATTTTCCCTTTACTAGGTTTTCCACATACAAATCAGGGTGTTATGTGGTATGGTTTCATTGTGTTAGTTCTCTATTTCATTCTTAAGTTTTATTGCTTACCGATATCTATTTCTGCAATTCCGGTATTCAATGTTTGTGTGCTCCGGTTAAAGGTTATAAAGTGGTTTGATTAATATAATCTATTGACAGTTGGTTCACCCCCCCTCTCAATTGTCCACCAGTTATCCTAAAAATTGGTATCAGAGCTTTGGTCCTCTTTTGTAGAAGTTTAACCACTTGAGGTAGATCCTATGTCAATTAATACTTCAAATTGACCGACAACTATTTTTAGAAGAGAAATCCCTAAGCTTGATGGAACGAATTATGGGATATGGAAAATATGAATGGAAACTCATCTTAGATGTCTTGGCAAGGATATTTGGGAGATCACCGAGAAATGATATACACCTTATGATCCGACATCTGGCAATCCTGCTCCTGCAGACTTGAACAAAAATATTGAAAATGATTGCAGAGCAAGAGAAGCCCTCTTGTGTGCACTTACTAATCAACAAATCATGGGATAGACTGATAAATCATCGACAAAGGTTATGTGGGATAAATTAAAAACTCTGAATGAAGGTGATCCTCTTGTCAAAATTGCTAAACTTGATGGTTACCGGGTAAGATACGAGAACTTAAAGATAAAAGATAATGAAAGAATTGCTACATTTATGGAAAGAGTAAATGAGATTGTCATGGGAATTCAATGTTGTGGAGGATCTCTGAGTGAAGATGAAATAGTTTCCAAAGTCTTGAGAGCCCTTCCATTGGCTTACAAGATGAAGGCAACTACAATTAATGAATTGAGAACAATGGAAAATACTTCAGTTAACAGAGACATTCTGATTGGGAAATTATCTTCTTTTGAGCTTGAAGAAATTGGACCCTCTAGAGCTGCAAAGTCTAAACCTGTTTTTCATGCATCATCATCTACTGACAAAAGTGATTGGAAAGCCCTATATGCAAAGGAATTGGAAGATATGAGGAAAGAGGATGAAGAATTTGAGCAACTTGAAGCCTTATTTGCTAGAAGAGTACCTAAAGGACCGACAAGAAGTAAGTATGAAGGAAAAGCACATTTTAAATGTTTTGCATGTAATAAGATTGGTCATTTTGCATCTAGATGTCCTGAAAGGAATGCAAGATTTGAAGAAGTTAAGAAATCATTTAAGCCAAATCAGAAAAGATATAGATGATGAATACTAAGAAGGGGGGGGGGGGGGTGAATTAGTATACCAAAAAATAATGAACTCAAACACTTAAACAGTTTAGCAGTTAACTAGTATAACAGATTTACTAACAAACTGGTTAAGACAAATGCAAACCAAACAACAAATAAAGAATTCACCCACAAGAGCACAATCATCATAACACAAGAGATTTTGACGTGGAAACCAAAATGGGAAAAACCATGGTGAGATGAAACTCACAAGTAACTATCTGCAGAATAGTAACCAGACTGGTTAAGGTCAGACCAGTTAAGGTCATACAATGTTCTTCACCAGAACAGATCCTGTTAGGAATCTAGATCTCTGTTAGGAGATAAGTCCAATTAAAGACTACCTTGTGAGAGGATTTCAGATCCACAGTTGTGAACCACCTTGTTAGAGGATTTAAAAAGGCTTTTATGGGCCTACCTAGTTAAGGGTTTCAGACTTGTCAAAGATGAGAGTAATCAACAAGTGAGTGATCTAGATACTAGCACAATATGCTTGGTTAGATCCTTGATAGCTCATTGTTAATGCATTTCAGCATTACTTCAGTCTTCAATATCTCCACACTCTATTTTTTCACACAGACCTAATCTTCTTCTATGATTGTACATACAAAAACCTCATCAACCACCTTAAACCCTAACAATCTCTAAAACCTTAGACATGATGTCCTTATATAGGAATATGATTTCATATCGGTCCAATAGGATTACATTGCAAGTTCTTAGGTTGAGTGCATCTGGACACATTTGGTAACACGACACAAAATCACTGCCAAAGTGTTGGTGGATGATAACTCATCACAAAATACCGGTTGGTAACTCATCACAGAGTAATACCGGTTCATACATTTAACCGATTACTGGTTCACACATTTTACCAATTACTGGTTTGTCAAAATGAAGACTGGGAAAAATGATAACTGCCACTTTATTCCTTCATTCTTCTTTAGATCCTCAAACCGCTTGAGGTCTTCATACCACTTGGGTCTTCATACCGCTTGAGATCGATAAACACTTTCTACAAAACACCGAGTCTAAGAACTATAATACCGGTTGGAACAAATACCGGTTGATCATAACTCATACATACAAAAAGTGATCTCAAAACAAGTGTGTGTCCATCAATGACAATCACAACATCATCAAAATGCCAACAATAGATTCAAGAAAAGCAAACAATGCTACATAGTGGATGAGGAAGGAGTAAGTGATGACTTTGAGGATAAACCGACAGTAGACTCTACTAGTGGATCCGATAATGGAAAGGAATGGGTGTTCTATGCCTTAAAGGAAGATGAACTGGAACTGGCTATCAAGAATGAAGAAAAGGCACTGGCAGCAAAAGTTGAAGACAAGGATGAATGTGTAATTGATAGTAGATGTTCACATCATATGACTGGAGATAAAAAAAAACTTATGTCCCTGCAAGAATACAATGGTGGTCAAGTCAGATTTGGGGATGACAAAGCATGTATGATCAAAGGTAGAGGTATTATTTCTCTTGATGGAAAGCATAATACTGATAATGTCTTAAAGCATAATATTTTAAGTGTTGGTCAATTGGTGGATAAGGGATTCCAACTTCAGTTTAAAGATAGAAAATATAAAATAATTAACAAAACTGGTTTGGAGATTGCAACCGGTACTCAGACTGGAGGTAATATCTTTCACTTGAAGATTGGTAGTAAGACAAGTTTGATTGCTCATATTGATGAGAGTTGGTTATGGCATAAGAGGTTGTGTCATGTTAATTTTTATTGTATTGTTAAGATCAGTTCAACAAAGGCAGTTAGAGATATACCCAAGATTATAAAGCCTCATAATTCAGTATCTAAGGAATGTCAATTGGGAAAGCAAGTTAGAACTTCTTTTAAGAGGATACATGCTAAATATAATGATGTGCTTGATTTAATTCATACTGACTTATGTAGTCCAGCAAGGACTAGAAGCTTTCAAGGTGATAGGTACTTCATACTGATAATTGATGATTATTCTAGAATGATGTGGGTGACTTTTCTTAGGGAGAAGTCTGAAGCTTTTGAGAAATTCAAGATCTTCAAGGGAAAAGTGGGAACAAAAATTGGATTTAAAATTAAATGTCTGAGATCAGATCAAGGTGGTGAGTTTACTTCTCATGAATTTAACAGTTATTGTGAGACAAATGGAATTAGGAGACAGTTATCCGCACCCCAGATCCTCAGTAGAATGGAGTAGTGGAAAGGAAAAATAGAACCATTTTGGATGCAACAAGAACCATGATGATGGAAGCCAAATTGCCTCACATCTACTGGAGAGAAGCAGTGAGTACAATAGTCTACACATTCAACAAAGTTCACATCAAAGGTGAAACCGGTAAGACCCCTTATGAATTATGGTTTGGACATACACCTATTGTTAAATATTTCATAATTTTTAGAAGTAAATGTTATATCAAAAGGGATGATTCAATTGGGAAGTTTGATCCTAGATGTGATGAAGGGATATTCCTTGGATATTCAATTCAAAGAAAAGCATATGGATGTTATAACAAAAGATTGTAGAAAATTGTGGAGAGCACAAATGTGAAAGTGGATGAGCAATACATAAATCAATCTATATCATATGACAGGGAACCGATAGTAGAAATGATCATAACTGAACTAACAATACCTCAACCAATACAAGACACTGAGATAGTTACACCAGCACAATCAGAAAACTCAACTGTGACCGATGATCAGAATAGTGAACCTCAAGTTCAGAAGACACCAAGGTATGTAAGGTTAAATCATTCTGAAGATCAAATCATTGGAGATAGGAACAAGGGAGTTATGACAAGAAGAAGACTAGCAAATGAAGAGGTATTTATTATTTCTCAAATTGAACTGACATTTGTTATTGAAGCTTGTAAAGATAAACATTGGTTAAAGGCTATGGGAGATGAATTAGATTAGATAGAGAAGAATAACACTTGGACTTTAGTTCCCCGACCTAAAAATAAGAATGTTATTGGAACTAAATGAGTTTTTAGGAATAAACTAAATAAGGATGGTCAAGTTGTAAGAAACAAGGCTAGATTGGTTTGTAAAGGATATTCTCAAATGGAAGGAATTGATTATGGTGAGACATTTGCACCTGTAGCTAGAATTGAAGCTGTTAGACTATTTCTTGCCTATGCAGCATATAAGAACTATAAGGTCTATCAAATAGATGTTAAATGTGCATTCTTGAATGGTGAACTTGAGGAAGAGGTATTCATTGAGAAGCCTAATGGATTTTCACTGATAGATGATAAAGATATGGTTTGCAAGTTAAGGAAAGCATTATATGGATTGAAACAAGCTCCTAGAGCTTGGTATGCAAGGTTGGATAAATATATTTTGAAGCTTAGTTTTACTAAAGGCAGTGCTGACAATAATTTATATTATAAGATTAGTGATGATGATATTCTGATTATTGAAGTATTTGTTGATGATATCTGATGCTCTGCAAAATAGGATGGCTAGGAGAGTTATGCAAAACACAAAAACACAAGAAACAAGTTCAAACGTTAGTGTTAGCAATCACAAATCAAATATTATCCTAAGCAAGCATATCAAGAGAGATACTAAATAAGAAATGGAAAGCATGTAAAGACAAAAGAGGTAAACTAAAGTCCTCCAAATGCTGACCAAAATGTTCATAGTGTCTCCTCCCTTGTTCCTCTCCTCTCCAAGTTCCCAAAAGAGTGTAGCTCTTAGTAACTTTTTGCACTATTCTGGATGTCTTATGGAGGTTCAAGATTGTAAATGCTTTAAACTATGAAAATGCACGTGTAAAACAAACTAAATATGAGACATCATGTAATTAACTAAGATTAATTTTAGCCCAAAATGAAAAATATGAAATGATTATGCTAAATGCTCTCTAAAATTCACTAGAAGTTAGATGCATACAAGTTTTTCAGGATCTAGATTATGAAGAAATGAGCTCTATTTATAGGTAAAATGGAGCAATGGAGGGTTGAGATTGAGTAATCTCAACAAGGGTTAGGATTGAAGGACTTAAGATCTATGTGAGGACTTTCAATCCAATCCCAGGATGACAAATGTCAACAAGAGATGGGTTGAGAGGAAAGGGAATAAGCATTAAATGCTTGACATGACTTGAGGGTTAACTTGGGAGGTAAGGTTAATGTTGAGTTGAAAGAATAAAGCTATTATCCAATAAATAATGTCTTTATCCAATGGATAAACTCTTGTGCAAGAGTTAGTGAGGATAACCATGGTCAAAGCAATAAATGCTTGAAGAGACCCATGGGTTAAATGAGAGTTGAGTTAGAGGTAAAGTCTCTAACCATGGGAGCAAGTAGATTTAACCATAAATGGTTATGTAAGAGCCACTAGTGGTTTGGAAGACTTTAGGGGTTAGCTTGTTGAGCACATAAAGCATTAAATGCTTTTCAAAGACTTTGGAGTCTTTGAGAAGTGACTCCAAGTTGCTTAGGAATGTGACAATATTTAGGGGATGGATTAGGCTAATTAGGAATGATTAGAAAGTGGTTAGAAGGGTCTAGAAGGGCATTTAGGATTGCAAGTGGATTTGGTGGGTGAGGGAAAATAGGATTTAAATTAAAATAAAATTAATTTATTTCAACTTGTGGTTGCAACTTGCATTTGTAGGAGAATGCAAGTGGGGGGGGGATTTAATGATTTAAATAAATGTTTTATTTATTTATTTAAAAGAAGAAAGTGGTTTAAATTAAATAAATAGGATTTATTCATTTAATTGATTGTGAATTTTGTTTAATGAATTAATTAAAATAAATTGAATAATTTATTCAATTAATAGGAGAATGGTTGAGGATGAATTAATTAAATGTTAATTTAATTAACTGTTGGCTAGTGGGTTTATTAATCAAATAAATAGTAAATATTCATTTAATTAAAATGGACAGATTTATGTGACTACAATATCATTTTTGGAGGTGAAGATAAATTGTGCATGAAATTCTCTAACAATATGAAGAATAAATTTGAAATGTCCATGATTGGTGAGATGAAATTTTTCTTATGTTTGCAGATTACTCAAACTGACAAAGGCATTTTTATATGTCAAACTAAGTATCTAAGGGAATTGTTGAAGAAGTTTGGTATGGATAATTCCAAATCGGTAAGTACTCCTATGGTGACAGGTGAGAAGTTATCTATCAAAGACATATCTGCACCAATAAATTTGACAAGGTATAAGTCTATGATTGGTGGCTTCATATATCTAACTCAGACTAGACCAGATATTATGAATGTAGTAAGTATTGTTTCAAGATATCAAAGTAATCCTAAAGAAAATCATGAATGTGCAGTAAAGAGGGTATTCCGGTACTTGCAAGGAACAACAAAATATGGCTTATGATATTCTAGAGATGATAACTTCACTTTATGTGCATATATAGATTCAGATTGGGGCAAGAGATACTGATGATGGGAAGAGCACTTCTGGTGGAGCTTTCAGCAAAAAATAGTCATGCATTTCTTTATCTACTGTAGAAGCCGAATATGTTACAACACCAACAAATTGTACTCAAGTCTTGTGGATGAAGCAAATGTTGAAGGATATCAAAGTAAATTGTAGTGAACATGTAGTTATCTACTGTGATAACTCTGCAACTATTGACATGTCTAAGAATCTGGTATTTCACTTTAAGACTAAGCACATATCAATAAAATATAACTTTCTAAAGGACAAGGTGGAAGAAAAGGAAGTCAAATTGGTTTATGTGAACACTAAAGAACAAATTGCAGATATATTCACTAAATCGATGTTTAAGGAATCATTTGAGTATTCGAGAGATAGGTTAGGGGTATCTACCCCTCCAGAAAAAACTTAATTGATAGAGCAGACCATCAGTTCGGTATGCATCATCAACTTCATCATTTGCTCCGGGTTGATGTAGTGGTGCTACTACTCAGGGGGAGTAGTCAGCTTTGAGATTCACAGAATTTTGATATCTATGTCATATCTTTGGAATTGATGTCAAAGGGGGAGAGTTATATGTGAAAAATAATGTCTATGGGAGAAAAATTTAGATCAGTTTCAGATTGGACTGCACTCCTCAGGGGGAGTTGCTAGGATTTTTCAATTTTTCATTGTTATCTTGTATGAGAAATATTTCCCACTTGTTGGCACTTAGATGTTTTCTTTTTCACATCTAGTGTTTCCATCAATTCCAAAGGGGGAGATTATTGGCAATATGGAGGAATTGATTATGTGTTGCATTGATGTTTTGTCATTGATGTCAACACTAGCTCTTATGGTTGGTTACTGACAAATAGGTTTTTGTTATTGGTAGAAGATCTTGTTTTACTGGTAAGGGTTTAAGGTTTTACCGACAAAGCTTGTACTGAGAATCTTTGAAATAATGTACAAGTGGTGTTGGAGCAGCTTCTAGATGGAATTCAGGATATAGAAGATGATCCTTGATCGTGGCTTGACTGATTGGATACATTGATTTGGCATGGTGGACCCAGATTAGGTTCGGTGCCTATCTAGGTTATGGACCAGTATCATATTAACGTGTTGTCTACACGTTACCGGGATGTTTTATGGATTGGTTAATGTTGTTTTGGTCTTAAGCCGACATGGCATATCATTATAATATGGATGTATGTAATGATATTATTGTAATATCTTTTAGGTGGCCAACCTAATTGGTTTAGGCCTTAGGGTTTGTATAAATTGATGTAAGATCTCGTTGTAGATCATGGGTATGGGAATAAAATATATGTTCGTGGTCGTGGAATGAAATATCATATGCGAAGGAGATCTAGTCGATCATAGGTGATCGAATTGGGTTTATGTAAGAGGTCAAGGCCTTTGGTATTGAGCCTGATCGGGACAGTAATCAGGCATGGTAGATGCTATCTTTGGCAGTTCATTTTTCTGGATTGTTGTCAAATTATCTTGAGGTGGTTATAACCTCTTTGTAGTCAGCGAGACTCCTTTGTAATGAGAAGTATGCTCTAGGCAGTGTGCCTTCCTTCATGTGAAGGCCCCTTATTGTATAACATACTTTCTATAGAAGTATTATCTGATTGTGGGTAGGCTTCCCACCGTGGTTTTTCCCGTTACCAGGTTTTCCATGTACAAATCATGGTGTTATGTGGTATCATTGCATTGTGTTAATTATTTATTTCATTCTTAAGTTCTATTGCTTACCAGTATCTATTTATGCTATTCCGGTATTAAATGTTTGTTGCTTCGGTTAAAGGTTATAAAGTGGTTTGATTAATATAAACTATTGACAATTGATTCACCCCCCCTCTCAGTTGTCCACTGATTATCCTAACAATAACAAGGAGGGATACAACCCTTGGGAAGACTCACTATCATACAAAACATTCAGATTACATTTGAAAGATCATGAAATGATAGAATAACATCTCCTCATGCCTAGTTGTTGTCATTGTGTTGTCATTGATGTCAACCGGTATAGCAAGAAAACTGGTATGGGATAATTGTTAATATGTTATCAGTGTTATCAACCAATAGTGTGGATAGTGAAGCCAACATGTAAGCATGTTGGAGTCACCGGTTTACATGTTAGTGTTGGGAAGAAGGAACCAATTAGTGACTATGCATTATAGAGCTTGTGACTAGTAAAGTTTTCTACAGTATGGTCAACAGTGCAACCAGTATTCCAATATGTTGTAAACTAGTAGGACTCCCACCAGATGAAGAGAAGGTTGACAGAGAGTGTGTTTCTTTAGTGAGCAAAGATGACATATGGAAAAGCTACCGGGACATATGTCAAGTTGAAGATGTATCTAATCCTCAGGGATGTCATAGTAATACCGGCAGGTGACAAAGATCCTCCTCCACCGGTGTTTGGCAATTGAGGTACAATTTGATGATATGACGAATCAATAAGGATCTAGAAAACTACTAAGAGGGGGGGGGGGGGGGGTGAATTAGTAGATCAAAAATTGACTAAACTTTCACCAAACTCAAAAATAATCTCACAAGTCAATCACTGAACTAACTGGTTCAAACACTGAACTAAAAACTGTAATAGTACTGATAGCTTTACTGGTTTGACTGGCATACCAAAATAATAGTATAACATATGTGAAACTACCAAACCATTTAACCAAGACATCAAAATACTTTAATAACAATAGTAAAAGCACATTTTAGATTTATGTCGGCCATCTTATCATAACTAAGTGGATTTAACAGTTTAGAAAATTAACCTTATCAAACATAACCACAAAAACCATTCACCACTTGACACAATGATTTTTGACGTGGAAACCCAAATGGGAAAAACCACGGTGGGGATGAATACTCACAAGTATTCTGAACTCTTCTGAAGTTTTCCCTGTAAGGAGCCAAGCCTATTAAAGCTTTACAAAATGTTTAGTTAAGAACAGATCTTGATAGGGACCACCTAGTTAAGGGATTGACTATAATGCCCTGTTAGAAGCAATACCCTATTAGGAGTAACCTCGATAGAGGATTTGAAATCCAAGCTAATGGATTACCTGGTTGGAGGATTTAGAAAGAACTAATCCTGTTAAAGCTTACCCGGTTAAGGGATCTAACAGTTGTAATTGTTAGAGAACAACAAGGGTTTGCTGATCTAGTAAATAGCACTACTCTGCTTGATCAGATCCTTTTCATGCTCCTATCTTCCTTCACACATACTACATATACATCTTCTGGTTCGATAATCAATCACACTGTCACTTAACCAAAATTGCGAACAAAACAACTCATCGACCTTATAAGCAAAATAATAGGTTGGTAACACATCACAAACCTAAGATCTCATAGAGATTGCAAACAAATCAGTTCAAGTATGATCATTATATTACATAGAAATCATTGCACATTGTAAAACATAACCTTAACCTCTCCTTGATCACTGCTTCATCGATTCCTGTAACTCATCACACGATTTCCTCTTCATGCAATGTATTCACTCATTCCCGAGATAAAACCATTATCTCTATGCGCCAAAAATCACTTGAAACTTACCACATACATCATGCATACATGGCATAACCATTAATGATCACGATTTGATCATAAATCAATACAACTGATTCACCAAGCTCCATCAGTTAGGGTTTGGCACATCAACAGGTAGGGTTACTGGTTGATCTCATTGCTTCTAAACTAATACCAGTTTCCTTCACTTGCTCAACTATCGGTTGAAAAACAACATCATATAAACATCATTACCAATAACAATTGACATCAATGACAACACAATTGTTCATCAATGCAATCTTCAATCAAATACCAACAATCTCCCCCTTTGGCTTTGATGACAATACAAATATCAATACCCTTTATTGTGATGATTGAGAGTAATACACATACACATGTATAGGAATCCTGGTTTACATTTTACCATGTACTCTCTGTCAACTGAGTCTCCATGTCTTTAGCTGGTAACTGGATATAGTTCCTCTCTCTATCAATCATATAGTTCTTTTCCCCCTTTGACCACAATGCCAAAGTGAAAGTAAAACATGCAATGTCATACTTCACTATTCTGCATCAACGATCTGCAGCTTGATGCTCCCCCTGTGGAGTAGCTCCACTCTACACCAATCCTACTTCAAGATTCTTCAATTAGCTCTGGGACTTATGTCTTCCACATCTGCTCAATTGACCTAATGTAGGGGCACAACCCCTAGATGACCTCTAAGATACTCAAAAGTAGTCTTAGGCAGAGGTTTAGTAAAGATGTTCATTAGCTGCTCCTTAGTAGATACATTCTCCAATAACACATCTTTACTCTGCACTTTCTCCCTCAAGAAATGATATTTCAGCTCAATATGCTTGGTTCCAGCATGCATCACCAGATTCTTTGAAATATTTATTGCACTGGTGTTATCACATAAAATCTTTACCGGTTCTATGATCTTCAACTTGAATCCTTCCAGAATGTGTTTCATCCAGATTGCCTAGGTACAATTCATATACACTGCAACATATTTAGCTTTAGTAGTGGACTATGATATACAACTCCACTTCTTACTTCTCCAAGATAAAAGTCTTCCTCCAAGAAAGAATGCACCACCGATTGTGCTCTTCCTGTCAACAAGATTTCCTACCTAGTCTGCATCTGTATAAACCTTCAAATCAAAGTTACTTGTATATGGATACCATAATCCATAATCAATAGTACCTTTCAAATATATGAATATCCTTTTAGTTGCAATCATTTGTGTCTCCTTTGGGTTCTTTTGAAATCTGACAACTAATCCAATTGCATGAGCAATATCCAGTCTATTGTGAACAGCATAATGCAGTTTCCCTATCATAGACCTGTACTCCTTTTCATCAATGGATATGACATCATCCTCCTTAGATAGTTTACAACCTATAACTATTCGTGTCCCAACTAGTTTACAGTCTCGCATTCCAAATGTCTTCACTACTTCTTTCACATATTTGGACTGTGTGATAAAAATACCATACTTCATCTACTGAATTTGCAAACCTATGAAGAATTTTATCTCTCCTACCAAAGACATTTCAAATTCACTTTTCATCTCATTTGCAAAGCCATCACTCATGTCATCATTGCCTCCAAAAATGATATCATCCACAAACACTTCACTAACCAGTATTTTATCTCCTTCAGTCTTGAGATATATATTATTGTCTTCACTGGTTCTCTAGAAACCTATCTTCATCAGGTATAAATGTAGTCTTTCATACCATGCTCTTGGTGCTTTCTTAAAACCTTATAGAGCCTTATGTAGTTTACACAACATATCCTTTGCATCTGTCAAAGCATAACCATCTTGTTGTTCAATATATACTTCCTCTTCTAGTATTCCATTTAGAAATGCTGACTTCATATCCATCTGATATAATTTGAATCCCCTATATGCTGCAAATGCAAGTAGATTCCTAACACCTTCGAATCTAGCAATTGGTGCAAATGTCTCATCATAGTCTTCTCGTTATTCCTGTGCATAACCTTTGCATATCAATCTAGCTTTGTTTTTTACTACTACTCCATCTTCATTCAGTTTATTCCTGATTACCCATTTAGTACCTATGACATTTTTATTCACCAGTCTCGGTACTAGGGTCCATGTATTATTCTTCTCAATCTAGTCAAGCTCCTCTTCCATAGCTTAGATCTAGTGATTATCTCCAAAGGCTTCCTTAGAAGTTCTAGGCTGAATAGTGGAGATCATGCAAGAATTCTCTCTAATTCTTCTTTTGGTTAACACTCCAACATCTTTATCTCCAATAATCTGGTCAAGATTATGATTGAGTATCACATACCTTGGAATGGCATGATCATTATCTTCAGGTTATTGTTCCTCACTATCATCTTCTTCTTCTGTAGAATCTACTTGTTCTGGTTGAACTGGTACTATAACATTCACTTCACCAACTTCTGGCTTCACCGTTTCTGGTTCCAAAATTAGAATTTAAGGTTCATCTTCCTTCTTCTCCTCACTGGTTTCTCCTAAAACTTTAGGACACTCATCCACTCAGACATCAACACTTTCAATGATTCTCTTTGTCTGATTGTTGTAACATTTGTAGGCTTTACTCTTGGTGGAGTAACCAAGAAATATGCCTTCATCACTCTTAGCATCAAACTTACCAACATAGTCACCTCTCTTGATAAAACATTTACTGCCAAAAATCTTAAAATAACTGACATTAGGTGATCTACCATACTAGTATTCATAAGGAGTTTTATCCTTACCTCTCTCAACCAATATCTGGTTCATAGTGTAGATAGCTGATAGCTTCTCTCTAGAAATTTTTTGCTACACCTCCTTGTATTAGCATCGTTCTAGCAGCTTCAACAACTGACCGATTGTTCCTCTTTGCAATACCATTCTATTGTGGTGTCCTAGGTGCAGAAAGATGCCTCTTAATTCCATTATCTTCACAATATCTAGTGAATTCCTTTGAAGTAAATTCTCCTCCTTGATCACTTCTCAGACACTTTATCTTCTTACCACTTTCCTTTTCAGCTAAGGCCCTGAATGTCTTAAACTTACTAAAGGCTTCTATTTTTTCCTTCAATAATGTGACCCACATCATTATTGATCAATCATCAGTAAAGATCATAAAATATCTATCACCTTGAATACTTTTAGTCCTTATTGGTCCACAGAGGTCTGTATGAACCAAATCTAATAAATGTTCAACTGAGAAAGATTTGCTCTTAAAAGTCGAGGATGTCTTCCCTAACTGACATTCCTTACACAGAAAATTCACTGGTTTGTCCAACTGAGGTAAACGTCTTACTGAATTAGACTTACTGACTTTGAAAATGTTATCAAAATTTATATGACAAAATCTTCGATGCCAAAGCCAACTATAATCTACTTTAGCAATTAAACAGTTGTTGACTTTAGGATTTAGGTGAAACAGGTTACCTTTTGTTTTCTTGTTGGTTGCAATCAGTTCACCTTTTTTCCCATAGATTTTGTACATTCCATTATTATATTCCAATGGATAACCTCTATCATTTAGTTGTGCTACACTCAACAGAATGTGCTTTTGTTAGTCCCAACCGGTACTGAGAGGGGAGGGGTGAATCAACACTTTATTGGTTTTAAACAATTGAAACTTTTACTTTAAGTTTGAACTAATTTACCATTCATCAATATAAACATTTACTGTAGAAGATTAAGCGTACATGAAAAGATACACAATGACACACAAATTTATCTCATGGAAACCCAATAGGGAGAAAACTACGGTGTGACAAAATTTGTACTCTTTTGGAGTACGCCTGGTTAAAAGCCATCCCTATTAAGAGATTACAATGACACTATTAGGTGCCACCTGGTTAAGGGATTTTGTTCAAGGCCGGTTAGTGCCTTTACCCTGTTAAGAGTATCCTAGTTCAAGGACTTAAGAACATCATTTAAGATGTCACCCGGTTAAGGGGTTTTTACAATGAGACCTGTTAAAGTCCACCCAGTTAAAGGATTTATGTTGCAGTTGTTAGAAAGCAATAGATGAATGATCTGCTAAAATTTCTACTCATTAGCCTGATCAGATCACACTGAAGAATCACACTAGGCCTACATCGGTTGTATTTGTTTTCCACAACTCTGCATTCTGCCGATTTGCTGATCCTTGGATATCATACTGTCAATCCTCTGTCACTTGAGTCACCAATCTGTGAAACTCCACTCTACCGATCCTTTGTCACTCAACTCAGTAGTCTCTTAAACTCCCCCTGTGTCCACTTTCACATTATCTTTATTCACCTCGACAACAAGCAACTGAAGAATGAGATATGTGTATTTATAGACCCTTTAGTCTGTCTCCAGCTTTCCCTCCAAAACATTCCTTTCAAAATTCCATTATCATGCCTTAAATCACGTCTCTGAAAATATTGTAGGAATCTCTGTCAATATAGTCGAACATGCCGATAAGTCCGCTGGTTGACTGGAGAAGACTCCTGATTTAGTTGAATGTAACTAGACGCTACCAGTGTGTCGGTTACAGACTCTTCTAGTGAATCGATCAAAATCTGTCTAGCCAGTTTCCTCCTAAATACTGATCTATTTTTTGCTTAGCCGATGAACCTCTTCTATGCCGATCTACTCATTGCTACCTGGTCTACTTACTTCTTTCCAGTCTACTCACTGCTTGCCAGTCTAGTCACTGCTTTTCGATCTACTCATTGCTTGCCAGTCTACTCACTGTTTATCATGTTTACTTATTACTTAGCCAGTTGACCTTAGTATCCTAGTCTACTTATTACTGATGGACTGTGAAGACTAAGGAGATGATGTTGTTAACAATGACAACCATATCATTTACTAGGTACAAAGCAGTATTAGAATTGCAACACACTCCCCCTTTGGCATAGGTGGCAAATACTACAAACCACTACAAAACTGTGCTGATTCTGGCCCCTGTTTCAGACAAGATTCCAAAATTTCCAAAATTCCCCCTTTTGCCATCAATGACAAAGACTATCCAAAAAGATTTATCACAATAAAGAAAAAATCTCTTTGAAGTTTTCTTGAGCCACTTTCAAGGAAGATTCCCATGAAGATTGAACCTGTTTCATGGTGGTGAAGTGGCCATGTAAGACTGCAATGAAGACCTCCATATCATCCACCGTCTTACAGTCAGGTTCATTTATTAGGAGGTCTTCTTCTTTAATGTTTAGTTGCATGAAATCAATAATTGGTGCTACATAGCACTGAAGCTCTAACAAACTAAGACTTCTTTTGTCTTCTTCATCTTTCAACCTTCTAATTTCATGATTTAGCATTCTGACTTTTCCAGTAAAGGTTGATGCTGAACTGATAAGAGGATCAAAAGAGCTTACCAGATCTTGAATATCCTTTTGAATCTGATTTATTTTGTCTTCTAAGTCTTTGATTAAAGTAGAAAAACTTGAAAATTTCAGCAGTAGTTGACCAACTTGCTGCAGTATATTTTTAACTTCTCCTGTTCTGGTGGAAAGAACAACTTTTCCAACTGTTATTTGCTCCATTAAGTTATCTCGCTTTATTTTATATTGCCTTACTGCAACCTTCTCCAGATTGGTTGCCTTTGAACTGGTTGCTTTAACAAGAGTATCCAACTGGTCAATAATGGGTGCAGTATCATCAACTGCAATGTCTGGGATGAGGTCAGAGAGAATTATCTTGGTAGAAGTGAGGATTCTTGTCTTCTTTTTCTTTCCTCTTAGTTTAGCCTTTTCAGCTTGGATTCTCATTTTTTCTGAGACTTTCATCAAATGCTTGGTGGTCATTTTCTTTATATCAATGACCGAGTCAACTTATTCTTCCTCCTTTGTTCCTTCTTCCTTTTCTACAGTCTCAAATTCTGAGCTACTTGTTGTGACGATTCTTACCTTTTTCTTTTCACTTTCATTGTCTAAGTCTAACTTCCTCTTTGCCGGATGGGTATTCATCACTGCTATATTATCCTTTACTTTCTTCTCTTCCTAATTTCCTTCCTCTGCTTTCTTCTCTTCCTCTTTTCCTTCCTCTGCTTTCTTCTCTTCGTCTTTTCCTTCCTCTACTTTCTTCTCTTCCTCTTTTCCTTCCTCCATTTCCTTCTCTTCCTCTTTTCCTTCTTCAGAGAAAAGGATTTGGTGTCAATAAGGTTCTGTGAGGTGTATCCTCATAAGGAATGTCTTCAACTAACACTTCATCTTGACTAGGAGGCTTAGTTTGATTATCTTCCTTCAGCGATGAAGTGTGTATTGGTTGTTTGATACCCATTGTCAGATTGGGGATGTCTGACACAACATTTCCTATGATGTCCTCAACTTTGAAAGTATCAAAGTCTTCAGTGGAGTCATTTTCCTTAGCTTTTCCTTTGTCAAGGATAGCTGCACCTTTGTCCTATTTTGTTTCCTTTTCAATTTCTTCTTCAGCTTCCTTTTGTTGGTCCATAATTTCCTTCCACAAGGCAACACCTTCAATGTGCACTACTTCAACTTCACCTACTGCTACTCTCCTAGTTCTATTCCTTATTTTGAAATGTTGAATGCATGCTTCAGCCACTAGTGAAGCTTGATCAAGGTCTAAGTCATGTTGCACTTCCATGAGTGCGTTTATTCTGAGTTCCTTTTCAGTAGCTAGAGTTGTCTTCCATCTTCCTTCAATTTGATCTTGCAAATCTGATGGGATTATGCCATATAGTTCACTAGGAGTCCTACAAAAATTTTGCAAGTTCTAGATCAGGGCTTCCTCAATTTTCCTTTTGTCTTCTTCGTTATTGAGGGAATATCTATTTCCAACACCAGCCATACCTCCAAATTATTTTATCCCATGCACCAACTCATCAACTGTTGGAGCTTTGTTCCTTCCACTTCTTCTGACCTCCTTTATTTCCACATCTGATGGATTGTTAGTGATATCACCTTCTTTCTCATCCTTTTTAAGATTTGAATTACTCTTTTTCTTTTGGGTGTAAGACACTCCTACCATTCTATCTTTACTTGGTGAAGACACAAGAGTACCTAGATCTTTTTCCGTTGAGTATGTTGCAGGCTTAGTTGTTGCAGTCCCCTTAGGTTTTGTCTTTGACACTTTCTTCTTTCCACCTTTTAATTCTTCATCTTTAGCAGGTGTGACCCCTATTTTCTCACTAAAACCGATGGAGGTAGTGGAATCGGATGCTACACTTCCATATTTCTTGTCAAGGGTATGAATCATTTTTCTTACTTTTCTTTTTATGATTGGCACTTGAAGTTCCTGTTTTATTTTAGAGCTTGCTTCCTCATATGTTCCAAATCTCTTTGACTTTGAGTCTACCAGTTTAGACATAAGCATATTGATATGAATCTTAACAAGATCTGCTGCAACCTCATAGCCCATAGGTGGAACCCAAAAGGTTCTGGGTTGAACTGCTTGAATGATACAACAATCTGTGTCAACAAGGAAACAAATGTTGTCTTTGTATTTCTGCACTATTCCAGTTGGAATTCTTTCCCTCTTGTGCATCCTTATTTGGAATTCCTTAAAGTATCCCCACATTGTTTCACCAAATTTATTTCCCAGATCCCTAATTATTTCACATATCTGAACCATGATAGGTTTCTCCTGTGACCATACTACATTACCCTTACTGGGGAAATTTTTTTGCACATAGAAAAATATACATACCAGTAGTGAGCCATATTTGAAAGATTGCTTCTTATCCTTCTTTATTCTTTCCACATTCACCATGAAATGACTTTGAATCATCCCACATATATCATAGGTTGCATCTTCTTTGATAATTAGATATCCAGCATGGATGGCATTGCTCGACACACTATTCATCCAGCTTGATTGATAAACCCTGTATCCCAGCACTGCAGAGGCAAATCTTACTTCAGCATCCTCAATATGGGTTATTGTCATTTCTCTACTATCACACCGAGATTTGGTTAACCAGATGACTTTAGTTGATGAAATCGTTCTTAGGGTTAATGCTTCACCAGTTGCACTGAACCTTGTCACTCTTTGAATCACCTCCTTTGTGATCTTGATCAATGCATGACCTTCCAGCCACATAAATTGATCATGAACCCTGCTTAGTACATATCTAACCCAGTCACCATGAAACTGATCAAGAAAGTCAACAAGATTAACCAAACCCTTGGTCTTCAGAGGTAGAAATTCTGCTTCCAATTTATCATTGTCATAGAACCCATTAAACTCATTTAGAATGAACTTATCTCCAAGTTCTTTGAGATTGCAATGAATGTAGGAGAAAATATCTTCTACCAACAATACACTAGAGGGCAGAGATGATAAAGCACCGGTCTTGTCGATTTTACCGGCTTTCATTGGGTGTAGCTTGGACTCAGGTTGGGGTTCTTTGAAAGCTTCAAGCAACTCAAGAGTTGATACCGGCACTGCCATGATGACCTTCAAACAAAATTTTCTCAAATGAGGATGAAAACCTTTTCCTAGGGAATATCAAACACCACTATCGCTCAACTTGAATTTTCTGCACAAACAAAACTTAGCAACTTTAAAATCGCCTTTGATCGCACAGGAGCTCAAGAAAGTTCACAAGAAGTTAGTGTAAATGAAAATGTGCTAACATTTCCTTATTTATCCATTGAGATTTATCAGTGCTATGATCGAATGGTCAGTTTTGAAACTTATAACTTAAAGTACACCGCTTTGACTTTACTAGTTATTTGTTGCCGATACCGACATACAAATAAATAACTCACATGACATACTTCAATTAAGAAATTTTAGACCAACTTTTATGAATCACAACTATGTAGATAAAGATATTCTTATATTTGTTAAGGGGATTCAAAAGTAATCTTACCATATGTGCTCCCCCCTGGGCATCGGTATGCCTAGTTAGAAGAGGAACTGTCATCACCGATGGATGATGACTTGGTTTTAGAATGTCCTCCTTCTTTTCGTTCATCCTTCTTGATCCATGTTTTCTTCATTTCATTTCTAACTTCTTTAGTTTTCTTCTTTCCTTTCAGGCCATTTTTCTCTTTCTTCTTGCTAAACCGATTCTTGTCTACAGATTGGTTGTAGGATTGACTCCTGCATTCTCTGGTTAAGTGGCCGATCTTATGGCAATTAAAGCATGTCATATTAGTTGTCCTCCATGGTCCTGAATTATTTCTCCAACCCATTCTCATCCTGCATTTTTCTGCAACATGACCAAAGTTACCACACGTGGAATAGGTGACATTCAACTTATTACTCCTTTTGTTACGACTGACCAGTTTGAATGATGATCTTGATAAATTTGTCTTGAACTTGCATTCTTCAGATCTATGTCCAAACTTATTGCATGTGAAGCGATGTCCATTAAATCTTCTTCTATTTGACATACTGCTAGATTGAGATCTACACTCATAAGCAATGTGACCATACTTATGACAATTATGGCAATAACCATAAAAAGGTGAAAATCTTCTTTTGACTAACCGGTTTATTTCTACAGTCATTGGTCTTATGACCCAATTTATCACAATGATTACAAGAGAATTTGGAAGACTTAATACCTTTTGCTTCTGAATGATTTCTTTTATCATCCTTCATCTTTTTGGATTTAGATGATTCTCTAGTTTCCATAGGACCTGAACTGGGGTAACCAAGGCCGATTGTATCCTTTGTTCTTCTCTGAGCTTACAATTGTTTTTCTACCTTCTCAGAGATTTCATTGAATTTTCTTAGCTTCTCATTTCTCTCATTCTCAGTTTTCAACTCACTCTTTTGTTGTTCAATCTCTTTCATCATCTTCTTTTCTTCTACATTGTCATTTAGATGTTTATGTATGTATTCATTCTCCTGAGTGAGAACTCATATTTCTTCATCTTTCTCAATCACGATTGCATCATTTTCTCTTAGGGCATCTTCAGCAAGCCTCTTGGCTCTTTTAGCTTTTGACAGTTCTTCTTCTGCCTCCTTTTTTATTTCATCAACACTTCTGTTGGCTTCCAGTATCTCAATCATTCTTAGGGCCCGACCTTCATGTTCTCTTTTGAGATGTGTAATTTCTTCGGTTAGCTTCTTGTTCTTTTCCATGAGTTCTAAGTCTTCTTCTTCAACTTCTTCAGATCCACTCTATTTAGAGAGTTGATCTATGATATCATGACTCTCATTTGGATGTTGAGCTAATTCCTTGCTTTTTGCAAGAGATTTTCTCAGTCTCTCTTTCAGCTGAGCAATGATTTCAGTAGATTCATTAATCTGCTTCTGATACTGGTACTCTTCCATGATCTTTATCCTCAAGATGTCAAGCTTCACTTCAGAGGAACTTTGCTCTGATACCAATTGTTAGTCACAACCAGTTTGGAGAGGGGAGAGGTGAGTCAACACTTTACCGATTTTAACCAATTGAAACTTTTACTTTAAGTTTGAACTAATTTACCATTGATCAATATAAACATTTATTGCAAAAGATTAAGCATACATGAAAAGATACACAATGGCACACAAATTTATCTCGTGGAAACCCAATAGGGAGAAAACCATAGTGTGAGTAGGAACTCACAAAATTTGTACTCTTCTGGAGTACACCCGGTTAAGAGCCATCCCTGTTAGGATATTACAAAGACACTGTTAGGTGCCACCCGGTTAAGGGATTTTGTTCAAGGCTGGTTACTGCCTTTACCCTATTAAGAGTAGCCTAGTTAAAGGACTTAAGAACATCAATTAAGATGTCACCCGGTTAAGGGATTTTTACAATGGGACTTGTTAAAGTCCACCTGGTTAAGGGATTTATGTTGCAGTTGTTAGAAAGCAACACATGAATGATCTGCTAAAATTGCTACTCATTAGCCTGATCAGATCACGCTGAAGAATCACACTAGGTCTGCATCGGTTGTGTCTGTTCTACACAACTCTGATTTCCTGAATGCACTTTCAACTTTGCCTTCTATAGATTTTATGATCCTTGGATATCATACTACCGATCCTTTGTCTCTTGAGTCACCACTCTATGAAACTCCACTCTATTGGTCCTCTGTCACTCGGCTCAGCAGTCTCTTAAACTCCCCCTGTGTCCACTTTCACAATATCTTCATTCACCTCAACAAGAACCATCTCAAGAATGAGATATGTGTATTTATAGACCCTTTAGTTTGTCACCAGCTTTCCCTCCAAAACATTCCTTTCAAAATTCATTTATCATACCTTAAATCACGTCTCTGAAAAATATTGTAGGAATCTTTGTCAATACAGTCGAACATGCTGATAAGTTCGCTGGTTGACTGGAGAAGACTCCTGATTTAGCTGAATGTAACTGAACATTACCAGTCTGTCAGTTACAGACTCTTCCGATGAACCGATCAAAATCTCTCTAGCTGGTTTCCTCCTGAATACCAGTATGTTCTTTGTTTAGCCGATGGACCTCTTCTGTCTTGATCTACTCACCACTACACTATCTACTTACTGCTTGCTGGTCTACTCACTGCTTGTTGGTCTACTCACTGCTTGTCAATCTACTCACTGCTTTCCAGTCTACTTACTCTTTATCTTGTTTACTTATTGCTTAGCCGGTTGACCTCAATTTCTTAGTCTACTTACTACCAATAGACTGTGAAGACTAAGGAGATGATGTTGCCAACAATGACAACCATATCATTTACCGGTCATACAAAACAGTATCAGAATTCCAACAACGTTAATCCTTCAACCTAGTAGACATCATCTTCACTGCTCTTTCCACTAAGAGAAATGGTTCCCTTTCCTTTTACCATGTAGAGTGAGTCATTTCCAAGTCTCACAACTCCATCAATTTCCTTCAAAGTAAGAAATTTATTCCAGTCACCAGTCATGTGGCGTGAACAACCACTATCTATGATCCAATCATCAGAACTATCCATGCGAGAAACTAATGCCTTCTGATTAGATGTAACCTCTTTAATGGCAACAAAGACAATGTCTTCATTAGCATCTCCCTCAGATTCCTCATTAGTGATACCACCATCAACTGCAATGAGGCAATCTCTTTTACCTTTTCCTTTGTACTTCTTGTACTTCTCACACTTATGCTCATTGTCACCATTAGGATAATTAGTAGCAATATGTCCAATCTTGTTACAAGAAAAATACTTCAAAGGTAATTTACCTCTATACTTATTGGTACCTCTGGGTAACCGCTTGGCCAACAATGCTTCAAGCTAGATTAGACTGTCTTCATCATCAAATTCTCTGCTGGATCTGGACTCATAACTATGACTAACATCTCTTCTTTTCATCATAGATGGATTAGAGAGTGAAGCTCTAAATGCAGATTCGAATTTCTAAGCACTACCATCATAACCATTTAATTCAAATTTAGTAAGTTTACCAATGATGGAGTCAAGAGTTACCTTAGTTTTATCAATAGAATTTAGCTCCTGAATGGCTACAACTTGGATAACATAGACCGGTAGATCCTCCACTTTACCACCAACACTCTTGATCTCACCGACTATCTCCTTGATCCTCTGACCATACTATTGAATATTCTCACCTTCAACCATCTGTATGTCATCAAATTTACCTCTCATACTCTCTTCTTTGGCAATCTTCACATGCTCATCACCGCTATAGATTTCCTCAAGTTTCTTCCATACATCATAAGCAGTCTCTAGACCAAGGACATCAACATACTTTGAATTAGACAAAGAACTAATAATGACCTCCAATGCTTGATTATTCTCTTGTTGCTCTTTCTTTTGATCGTTAGACAGAGTCCCACTAGGTGCAGTATATTGTCTAACAACTATTGGTATTATGGATGACTTTTTCATGTGTTTCATTGGTTTTGTCATTGATGTCAACACTTATCTTTATGGAGGTCTTCATTATGTTCATCGGTATGGTTAGTGACTTATGCACAGTCACCGATATATGTTCACCAGTAGGTTATATGGTTCACTGGCAGCAATGATGACTTGATATCTTGGAGATCATTTGGTTATGTCGAAGACATGGATTGGAAGTTTGGTTTTGGTTTTTTTCTTATTGATCTAATTGGGTTGACATATTTGTCTTAACTGACAAATAGGTCTAGGTTATGGACCGATACTCTAGATCAACACAAAACGTTATGGATATTGTTTATTAATTGGTTAATATGGTAAATGTATTGAGCTGACATATTATATCGCATAAAGACTTATTTGTAATTGATTTAATTGTAATATCTTTAGTGAGTCAACCTATACATTTGGTCTTAGGTTTTGTATAAATGATTGTATGATCTTATTGAAGATCAGGATATGGAATATGGTATGAGTGTGTTCGAATATTGAAGAGTGAAAATAAGCAGGTCCTTGTGTGAATCACACAAACATTATTTGAATGTTAAAGGAAGGTTATGAAGTGTGATGCTATTTTGAGCAGTACATTATCATTGGATTTAATCATCTAATTGTGTAGTCAGTGTGACTCCTATTTTGTGATTGAGCAGTGCGCTCTAGGCAGTTGGCCTTTCTGCATGTGCAGACCCCATTTGTATACACATACTATCTGCAGTTGTATCATTTGACTATGGGTAAGGTTTCCCACCATGGTTTTTCCCTTACCGGGTTTCCACGTCGAAATATCTGTGTGATGTGTTCTGGATGTTGTTTCTCTTTATGTTTCATGCATTAAGTTATACCAGTACTGCTATAATTGCTAGTCTGTTTTACTGACACTTAAGTTTGGTTTACCAACATTGTTTAAACTGGAATAACTTTCATTTGGATTATAATTTATTCACAACTGATTCACCCCCCCTTTTAGTTGTCCTTCCTGAGACATAACAACAACATGTTCCCAGTATTGACTTCCTAGACTCTTGATATATATTTTCATCCTATCACTCCATATTCTGTACTTTTCCCTATTAAACTTCGGACCATATTTCTTCATAATGTTCTGGTAGATCTTTACCTCAAGCTGTTAGGCTTAGACACTAGAGGACTTGAAATGCTCTGATACCAATTGATGATATGATGAATCAATAAGGATCCAGACAACTATTGAGAGAAGGGGGGTGAATCAGTAGATAGAAAACTGACTAAAATTTCACCAAACTCAAAAACAATCTCACAAGTCAATCTTTGAACTAACTGGTTCAAACAATGAACTGCAAACTGTAATAGCATTAAGAAAATTAGCCATATCAAACATAACCACAAAAACCATTCACCACTTGACACAATGATTTTTGGCGTGGAAACCTAAATGGGAAAAAACACGGTGGGGATGAATACCCACAAGTATTCTAAACTCTTCTGAAGTTCAACCTGTTAGGAGCCAAGCTTGTTAAAACTTTACAAAATGTCTAGTTAAGAACATATCCTGTTAGGAACCACCCGGTTAATGGATTGACTATAATGTCTTGTTAGAAGCAATACCCTATTAGGAGTAACCTCGATAGAGGATTTGAAATCCAAGCTAATGGATGACCTGGTTAGAGGATTTAGAAAGAACTAAGCTTGTTAAAGCTTACCTGGTTAAGGGATTTAACTATTGTAATTGTTCAAGAGAAACATGGGTTTGCTGATTTGGTAAATAACACTACTCTGCTTGATCGGATCCTTTTCATGCTCCTATCTACCTTCACACATACTGTAGATACACCTTCTAGTTTGACAATCAATCATGCTGACACTTAACAAAAATTGCCAACAAAACAACTCATCGACCTTATAAGAAAAACAATAGGTTGGTAACACATCACAAACCTAAGATCTCATAGAGATTACAAATAAATCAGTTCAAGTATGACCATTAGATTACATAGCAATCATTGCACATTGTACAAGACAACCTCAACCGCTCCTTGATCACGGCTTCATCGATTCCTGTAACTCATCACGTGTTTTCCTCTTCATGCAATGTATTTTCTCATTTCCAAGATAAAACCGTTATCTCTACATGCCAAAAACCACTTGAAAATTATCACATACAACATGCATACGTGGCATAATCATTACCAATCACCATTTGATCATAAATCAATACAACTGATTCACTAAGCTCCATCGGTTAGGGTTGGACACATCAATAAGTAGGGTTACAGGTTGATCTCACTGCTTCTAAAGTAATACCAGTTTCCTTCAATTGCTCAACTACTGGTTGCAAAACAACATCATAACAATATCATTTCTGGTTACAATTGACATCAATGACAACACAATAGTTCATCAATACAATCTTCAATCAAATACCATCACAATTGTCTATTCTTCCCACGGGTAAGTTTTAATACCTTGCTTATCCCACAACATACATGGCATACATCATGAGTCTCCAAGATAAGATAGTTTGAGTAAGCAAAGGTAGGTGATTGGATGCACAGATCGGATGACTAATATGGATGATGAGGAAGTCTCCAGAGTTTGGGATCAGAGATGAGCACTAGATCAGCAGAGAAGGCATGACGTGGTATAGGGACAAAGAAGGAATAGTTGAGATGATGTGTTTGCCATCTTGGAAAATTGATTGAGAGAAGAACCAGTCAGATGAAGATGAGACTCTGTAGTTTCACACATGGAGTTACCAGGATGCAGTTGGAGAAAGGTGTTGCCTCAGATGCATAGTAGTTGGAGGTTGATAGCATGAAGTCATCAAGAGTCCCAACCGATAAACAAGGATACCGGCATGCAGCTAAGTGAATTGAGAAACAAAAGTGAAGTGCTCTCAATTAGATGAAGAAGCACATGGTGAGTCACCCTTGATAACTGCTGAGGACCAATATGCTTGATGACCGGGCAAATGTGACTCACTGGCAAGACAAAGAAGGTGAAGGCATGAAGGTTAACAGGTAAGGCGAGATATACCGATAAGGTTAGGTCATGCCGGTAGGGTGAGTTGGGTAGACACCTAAAATTAATATTTAACTAATTTAAGCTTGTCAACATAATTAATTGATTAAATTGTAATCCTTATTCCTCTCAGTGTTACTTAAATCCAATTTAATTAATCCTATCACTATTAATTAATTTATCAAATAAATTAATTATTTCCTCCATTCTTCTAAAGTCCCCTCCAATAATTATTTCCTCTAAACACGCCCAGTTAATTAATTCTAATTAATTAACCTAGTCATGTGATCCCTACAAATCACTTTTCCTAATCCCCACTTAACCTAATTAATCCTTCTAGAATCTCTCATAATCATGCTTATCATTATCCTTCAATTTTATATTCCCACTCATTTCACATCAACATTTAGCCTCTCAAAGAAATTCAAATTTCTTTGAATCCCTCCATGCATCCATATTTTGGAATTTTTAATTCCTCATTTTGAAATTCAAATTTCCTTTCCCCCCTCTTCTCAAGGAATTTTATACTCCTATTTATTTTCCCAAGGCATCCTTGATCCATGCCCACAATTTCAAATCAATCTCATCCCTCCATAACCAAATCAATCTTGGCCCTTCATTGGCCTCCTCCAATCTATAAATTGGAGTCTCATCTCCTCACAAAAGGATCCACTTCTCATAGCATTCTCATGCTACCCATTTCTCTTCTATCTTCCTCCTATCATACCATCATAATGCCCAAATATCCTCTCATCTAATCTAATTCATCTCATGCATCCTCATCATCCAAATCCAATCCAAACATAATCTTGTTGAGAAAAGGAAAGCAATCCACATCCACATCAAGAAAGGAGCACATCAAGTGGAGCATCACAAGGGCACATATTCCACTTCATCAAGCTCAATCCCAGGGAGAGCTGAAAGACAAGGTATAAATTTGGTTGTTTGCATTCATGTTTTGTCTTGTTTGATTTCTTTGCATCCTAACCTCCTTATGTCTCTTCATTCTTCTTCTGTCTTTTTCCCCTCTTCATTCTGGCATGCCCGGTGGGACCCACGTCCCTTAATTTAACATTTTTATGAGTTTATTTATTTATTTTAGATTGCAGTTTATCATTTTAGCACATCCGTCTGCACTTCAACGCGTCCGTCTCACTAGTTCAGCACATTCGCAGGTCAAACAACACGCACGATTCAAAATTTGAATTTTCTGGCCACATTTTCTGCATTTTTGGTCAATCAGCGCATTCGCCTATGAATCCACGCATCCGACTCCAAATCAACCTGTGCGTTTTGCAAAAAAATCTTATTTTTTATTAAAAATGATCAATTAGCGTGTGCGCAGGAAAAATATTGTGTGTGCTCACACCAAAACGCATGTGCTGAGTAAAAAAATCATCAAAAAATCTTAATTAGTGCTTGCGCACGCACTTCAACACGAGCACACTAAATCAACGCGTGCGTTTAGGTAAAAAACCAGTTTTAGTAAAACAACCATAACATTTTTCTCAGGTGTCAAATTTGAAAAATTCAAATGCGTTGGAAAGGGAATTTAAAGGTCTAAAATGGGTTGTCTTTATATTTTTAATATATGTTTTCAAAAATTATTTTAGCATGTGTAAATTCAACCCTTGTTTTTGGACTTTAGATTTTCATAATTTTAGTATATAAACTCGGTTTTTATCAAACTTTTTTTTGAAATTAGTTAGAAAACCAGAAGAAAACTGATTTTTCAATATTTTTTGGGCTAATCATCTTGTGTTTGCAGCTTGTTTTCTTTGGAATTCCCAAGATCAATCATCACAAAAACTACTAATCCATCATTCTTGCATGTTGCCTAAGGAGATACAAACAAACATTGTGTTTTCCTTTTAATAATTTTCTTAGGCACTTAGAATTAATTAGGGGATAAAAGAACATTTGAAGTGTTTGAGAAAAGTGTGAAAGTAGGAGAGTATGCTCTTATCAATCTAGACAATCAAAATTCCAAACCTTTGGCACTTTTCTAGCTTGTTTTGTGCTTTCCCTTAGTGGGCTTGCCCTCCTGATTTTCTTCAGCATTGGTGAGAAGGGAATGACCCAGGTGAGCACAATTGGACCTGGGCATTCCGACTCACTATAATAAATAGTCCTCTTTAGATGAAAGTTTTCGAGAACGAAGCTATTTGATAGTTCACTCTCATATTGGGAATTTTGTAGGGCCTTTAGGTCTTAATTATGCTTGTGTGACTACATCTTGCTTGGTACTTTGTAGGGCTATAGGCCTCAATCATGCTTGCACGACTACAAGGAGTATTTTTTGAATGAAAATCCTTACTAAGAACCCTAGGAATAGAAACCACCTAGTTCACTTCCGAAAGGTGGATAATCTTTGTGTAAGGGAGATAGTAACTCCCCCAAGAGACTTGCCATATCGTGCCCCCATTAGCATTTGGAGTCGGCTAATATGGCATTGAGAATCTATTGCTTGAGATTCAATGGTCATATTCTGATTAGCTATTGGGTGTGTACCTGAGTCAACAAGCAAAGGTTTTCCTCCTCATCCAACTTCCTAGGATAGCACACTATGTTTGGATTCTCTATGTGCATCAGTGGCCAATGTGTATTCATTGCTTGATATCTCTTGCCAAGTCCATCATTCATCCAACTAATCAATCCTCCCTCTTTCCAAATTCCATCTCTTCATCATCAAATCTTTAATCCATTTCTATCTATCCAAGTAATTCTCCAATCCCCAATCCACTTTCATCCATTCAAACAACCATCCTTCCTCAACCAATATTTTTGTCCAAATCACTCATCTGACTTTGGGTAGCCTCCCCCTTTCTTTCTCCTATTATTTATCCATTCTTCCATAATCATTCTCCCTCTAATCCAATGAAATCTCCAAAATTCCAATCAATCAAATCCATCCATCTTTCTAATCTGGTCATCCAATCCTTCATCAATCAATCATCCAATCCTTAATTTAATCAAATCCAATTCATCATCAATTCCCATCTAAGTCCTAATCTAAAGGCTAAGGTATAATCCAATCCAATCCAATTTATATCTTAATCCAATCCAAATACTAATCCAATCCAATCCAATCCAATCTAATCAAGTCCTAATCCAAGGACCAATCCAAATCAAATCCAATCAAAATCCAATGAAATTTGACCCATCATCATTTGAAGCCAAGTCCTAATCCTCATATTTATCCAATTCCAATCTAATCCTTCATTCTCAATATGGCTACCCATAATTTCAAAGCTTGGTATGAGAAGATGTTCATGGAAGTTCATGAACCACCTCAACTTGCCTACCAAGTCAATCCCATAATCTCTCAACCACCTATCATACCTCCATCCATCCCACGTCATCACATTACACATAATTCCAATCCGTATCATATCTCTTATCCCTCCTCTACCTTTGACAAGGGAAATCCATATTATTACCCATCAATATCTCCATATTATCCCTCTTCTACATGCCCCTCTAACCCAACATGTATACCTTCATCTCCCCTCCCATCTGTATCCCAACCCCCATCCTTTTACAACATATTCATTACTTCTACTCCCCATCCAAATCCTTTACTCCACAGTCCTCCAGGAATTAATCCTGATTCCCCAATCCATTATCCTAATCCTCCATCCAATCCTCATCCCCCATCTAATCCTAATCCTTCGAAATCCGTATTATCCACGTCCTCCAAATCCATCATCCATAATCTTATCCAAGACATGGTAGCAAAGGAGACAAAATCCACACCTCAAAACAAAGTGGCCAAGTCTCCTCAAGTCCTCCATCCACCTTAATCACCTCCACCTCAAAACAAATCTTAATCCCCCACACTTCATGATATCCCCATTCTTCCATGTACTCACATCGAAGCTCCCATATCCTCCCCCATCACACAGTTCCCACAACTCCAAACATGCCAAAACTATGTTCCAAAGCATGCCAGAATAGAATCCTCTCCATCTCATTATGCATCTCCCTCCACTCCATCTAATAATCCCATTCCCTCCACTTCATCTCATGATCACATGATCCCTACATCCAATCCTCTCTCACCACCGCATGATCCTCTTCCATCTCATGATCCAATCACCCCCCACTCCATCTCATGATACCCTCCCTAATGAAGATCAAATTATCCTTTCATCTCCATGTCATAATCCCAATCCATCTAAATATCCTAATCTTCCTTCCACATCTCATCCCCCTCAAAATGGACTCACATCTTGTTTTTGAAATAGTAAGGGTCCTCAAGCTAATGCTCAGGATGTTGGTACACCCTCTATTCCTCCTAAATCCAAAAGTCCTTCATGTAAATTAAAATCCCGTCATACCCCGTCATTCACATCCATTTTGGGACCCTATATTCCAAAGCTAAATCCTCTATTCCTTCCATCCATTTTGTGTCCTTAAATCCCTCCATCCACCACCCTATCACCTCAAATAATTCCTAAGCAAGATCAAAAAAGGCACACATCATTAAATGCCTCCTAATGTTGGAATTCTACACTCTTATGAGAATAGTTGATGTTGTCATTGATGGCAACCAACCGACATCTAGTTTTCACCGAAAATGAAGTATACTGACACTCAAGCCGACATGGTATATTGTAAAAGACTCATATATGTATTAGATCTTACAGGTCATTTTGATATGAGAGTAATGTGATATGTATGGTAGAAGATAATTGTTTAGTGGCAATGAAGGTTTTTGGTTAAGGTATCTATCTGAGCTTAAACTAGTACTGAACATGACATTAGAGATGTTGTTTTGAGCAGTACATTGTATTGGATTTAATTATCCATTTTGTAGTTAGTAAGACTCTTCTTTGAGCAGTGAGCTCTAGGCTGTTGGCCTCCCTACATGTGGAGGCCCCTATTGTAAGTAGTATTTATTCATTGGCTAGTGAGTAAATATTGTGGGTCACAAATCCCACCGAGGTTTTTCCCACACTGGGTTTCCTTTTTAAATATCTTGTGTTATGGTGTGTTCTATGCTGTCTCTATTATTTCTATTTACTGCATTAATTATTGTTTACCGATACACTGTTTTAGGTGGCAAAGTTATAAATAAGTTTAAATATTCAACAAACTGGTTAGACACTGATTCACCCCCCCCCCTCTCAGTCACTGTGGGACTTTCATTGAATCTAACAATTGGTATTAGAGCCTGGTCCTCTATTTGCAAAAGCCTAACAAATTGAGGAAGATTCTGAAACTGGTACATATGGAGAACTTAAGAAAACAGTTGGAAGGAGCTCTTCAAGATTTTGATGCAGAAAAATTGAAGAATATCCAACTTGAAGATGATCTGAGGACTCCTAAGTAATTCATTAAAGGACTTCAGGAGAACCTTGTTATAGCACAAAATAAGAGAAAAGAACTTCATGAGAAAATGCACAATGATGATGAAGAAAAGGAAACTCTTAGAGACATTGCAAATAAGTTGAGACAAGAAAATAGTAATATGAACAATTAAATGCAAGATATGACTATGAGGTTATGTAAGGATATTGAAGATAGGAAGAAGAATGAAGAAGACTTGACTAGGAGACTTAATGATGTAGGAAATGAAAATCTGAGACTTGGTCATGAAAATGATATGCTAAAGACAAATCTGATTCACATGCAACATGATAAGGAGGAGCTTACAAGACAAGTTGGAATTATGGAAAATGAGTTGATCACTGCAAATGAACACAAAGACAAATTCAAGAAAAGTTCAAAAAGTCTTGATAACATGCTAAAAAGATAGATACCTGATGGATATACAAATGGACTTGGATTTGAAATTGGAGAAAGTTCCTGTACTGCAAATAATCAAGATCATAACAAACCGGTAAGACAACCGAATGCTTATAAATTTAATGGGAAATGTTTCAATTGCAACAAGTATGGTCATAGAGAAAATTAGTGTAGATTTAGAAATAATCAGAAGACAAACTTACCCACTGGTCAATGTTCCAAATGCAACAAAGTTGGTCATAATTCATAAAATTGGATAATGAATGTGAAATTCTATGTTTGTGGAAGATTTGGGCATTTATCTAATCAATGCAGATCACAAATCAGTCAAGGATATGGAAAGGCTATTCAGAGGAATAATGTAACTTGTTATGCATGTAACAAGATTAGACATATTGCAAAATTTTGTAGAAGCAAGAATACACCGACAAACAATAAAGGATCTAGTTTGAAAGGCAAAGAAAAGGTAGGTGAAGCAAAGATAGAATTTTCAAAACAATGGATTAAGAAGAGTGATCAGAGAACTGATGAAACTATCTTTGCACCAGTAGAACAGAGTAACCCTCCACCGACAGGAGATTCTTCATCTAACTGAGGAATAATCCTTAGGGGGTATTGTAACAAGTTGAAAATCATGCATTCTACCCTTGGTTGATGGTGAGAAGATACATTTCTTCTTTACCAGCAAATGTGTTAAGTTTTCACTTAACTGGTGAGCATTTAATGTGGTTGTTGGAAGATATTTCATTATATAACATTGGAGATCCCTCATTTTCGACTCACCAAGCATTCAAACATCAAAGAGCACAAAACTGAGCAAGGGCATTCTAAGGTGAAGCTGCGAAGTGGTTTTCAGGCATTCAGAGAACTTCAATTAAGAGGTATTTTTTAAAATGTCATCTTCATCTTCTGTTCCTGAGTTTATTGTAAACCCTACCATTGTTGAAAACATCAAACTCCCTAGACCCATGTTTAATATTATCCCCAACATTGCAAAACAAGATGATTCTGTCGAAGCTTTTTTGAAAATTTTGAAGGGTGTAGCTTTTACAGAAGACCCTAGAATCTACATACATTGCAACATAGAAAACCTAGGGACTGAGGATTTAAAGAAAATATTTAATGAGGTAATTACCGATGAAAATGGTGTGATTAAACCTAAACATAAGATTGTGGAATACTTAGGTTTTGTAGAGATTCTAAACATTCATGAATTTCCAAAGGAAGTTGTAAGACTTGTACTAAGTAGAGTCCATGGAGAGTTCATATGGTTAGAGTCAGTTTGCATGATAACCAAGGAAGCTATTAAGGTAGTTACTGGTTTACCTTCAACCAGTAGTAGGCCTGATAAAACTGAGAAAATACCTAACAAGGGAGTTATGGAGTTAACCAGAGCCACATCGGATAACAAATCACTTGGAGTGAATGATGTTAAGGATCTAAATGTGAAATATGTGAGTATGGTACTAGGATACAAAGAAACAAATGCAAATAGACTGAATTATGTTTCTAGCCTTTGTATTCATAGTGCATATGAGATGGTGAACAATAATGCTAAGATTGATGTGTGTGAATGACTTAAATATGAACTAATTGACAATTGGAAGAAGATTAAGGGAGACAAGAAAGGTACTTTGTGTTTTGGAAACCTACTAGTGTGCCTGATGCTATACTTTATGAAAGAGATACCCGACATAGGTCACAAAGATTTTGGTTATTACATCCTGATAGGAAAAAAAATACAGGAAGCTTCCAATGGTATGGGCACTAACTGTGATAAGAACATTACAGACTACTTCAAAATATTTCAAACTAAGATGAGAGCAAGAGAGAGATTACCGCAGAGCATAATTGATAAGTATGACAAACAAATCTATTTTGTCATTAAGCGAGATGAAACTTGGATGGAAGCAGTAAGCCTTAGAACTATTTGGGTTACTGAGATAGGTTATGAGGTAGACCTATTTGTTTTGGAGACATATGCTAAAGCTTTACTTGATGCACTAAGGGAGCCATCTGAGAAATTATTTGGTAATATAGAAACCATTGCGAGTAATGTATCTATGTAGAAGAGGAGAAAAAGAAGATAAAATTTTATTAGAGATGCCTCCAAGAAGGTCAAAGAAATCAAAGAAAATGTCATGAATATTAGTGGTATATCAACAAGTGAGGTTGAAGGACTGCAACCTGAAGCACATGTTTCACTGGTTGTAAAATCTTCTGATACTGATAGTGACAAGACTGCTGAGTTTAAGAGAGTGGAAAGGAAAAGGAAAACCTCACTGGTACCTTCTCCTCCTCCTAAGAAAACCAAAACACTAAGGAAAAAGCAGTAGACAGTTAGAGAGCCGTAGAAGAAGCTTACACCTAAGAAGAAACAAACACCAGTTACCCTCACATTGGATGATCTACTGAATGAGATTACACAAGAAGGTAATCTGGTAAATGTAAATAAATGGTATAATTCTTTGAAGGATTCTGACAAACAAACCATTGAAGAAAGCATTATTCTACATTTGGATATTTACAAGAAAGTTTTGATAGAAGTAATTGATGAGTTACCCAATGATTTATACATGAGATTGGAAGCTAAAAGACTATCTCTGATGGAACTGGATAAGAAGTTGAAAGTTGAAGCACTTTTGGCTGTACATCCAGTAAACTCTAGGGAAGAGATAGATGAGCTTATTTCTAAAGCTAACCAGTTAGTATTTTTCAGTGGACATTGGCAAGTGAGCTTGATGGTTGGAAGGGCTAAAGAAATTGCTGATGAGACTGCAGATAAATGGGATATTTTTTGCTAAGAAGGATAAGCAAGAAGAAAGAAATAGACCAAAAGTGGAAAAGACATTCGAGGTATATCAAAAAGACAAGGGAAAAGGTAAAATAGGTGGTATACCTTGTATAAAAGTAATAGATAACATCCCTCCACCAGCTCAGGATGCCCCTCCATTAATTTCAACATCATCGGTACATACAGCTAATCCATCGGATATAGCTATTGAAGGTATAACTCATGATGATACTAACTCAGAGTCTGAGATAATTTTTACAATGAATGAATGTGGATACACAAAATATAAACATTGTTGTGGACAAAGAGACTGCAGAGGTTAAGGCAGATAGTGTTGAGGACAACAAGATCTCAGAGAAATTGGCACAAACTATTGACTCTCAGGAAACTGAGATACTGGCTCAAGAAGAGCAACTGGAGACTGAGAAACCAAAAGAGGACAAGACAACTAGCACAGGGCCATCGGAATCTGAGAAATCGACAGTGGTACAAATAGAGAAACAATCTGAGGCAGAGGTTATTGTTGAGTCTGAGAAACTGACAGTTAAAGAGGTGCTTAATCAAATTGAGAAACCATCAAAGATAGAGGTACATACACAGAAAGATCCACTGGAAGAAAATATAAGTAAAGTGGAAGCATCTGATGGAAATAAAGAGGATCTAATGAAGGTAATTGGTCAAATATATGTTGAGAAGAAACCCACAGTAGAATCGAGCACATATACAGGTGAATTTAGACCTATTAACATAACATAGGTTCTATTGGATTCCACTAAGAGGATTATAGATTGCAATGCCTTAGCATTTAAGGCAATTGATAACACATTACCTATTCTGAAGATGATTGCACCAAATTGTAAGATAGATCACATTAATGATTCTTTAGGGAAATTGGACACATTGTCCAAATTCATTGCTGATAATGTAATAACCATAGATAAGGTGAATGAGGATACCATTAAGGAGAGAGTTGACAAAGAGTAAAACACATTCTTTGAGAACACTATAAAGAAATGTATCGATCACTTAGACACATTTTTACCGGTACTTAATTCTACAATTTTGGAGTATAAGGAGTTATATAGAGAAGCATGTAAACCTCACTGTTTGACAAAGGACATTGATGAGGAGATAAAAAAGACATAAAAAGAAATGGATGATGTAGCGGACAACATGATAGGTTCATCTAGACTTATATCATTTTTTGAGCAGGAAGTGACAATTTTTGAGGAGAAGTTGGAGAAACTTGAGAAAGAGAAAGCACAGATAAGGTTCAATGCCCGAGAACTCAAAAGTAAACTTGGTCCAAAATTGGACAATGTTATTACTTAGAGAGTTGAATTATCTAAGGCAATAGTACAAGGAGAGTGATCACGGGAGTAGCAAATGCACTATCTCATCGGTATGATCCAGCAGACTGAGGCAACTCTAAATGACAACAACAAGTTTATGCAGAGTTTAAATCTAGTTTTAGCAGACATTTTTTAGATAGTAACCAACCTGACGTTAAGGTAGCATTTTTTATACTCTTTTGATTATTTATGACATCCTTTGTCATTGATGTCAAAGGGGGAGTAGTGGAGAGAAAAATGCATGTACAGAGGAGATCCCCTACTCAGGGGGAGCACATCTTTCTGGATTTCAGTTTTGGATAACAGTTTTGGATTTTTCTCATGAGTGTTGCCATCAATGCCAAAGAGGGAGATTGTTGGAATTCTACACTCTTATGAGAATAGTTGATGTTGTCATTGATGGAATCCAACTGGCAATAGGTTTCTACATGCACCGACAAACAGTGACACTTGCAAGCACTTACATTGACATCCATTTTTCACCAGAAATGAAGTATATTGGCACTCAAGATGACATGGTATATTTTAAAAGACTCATATATGTATGAGATCTTATAGGTCATTTTCATATGAGAGTAATGTGAGATGTAGTAGATGATATGATATGTATGGTAGAAGATAATTGTTTAGTGGCAGCGAAGGTTTTTGGTTAAGGTATCTATTTGAGGTTAAACCAGTTTGGAACATGGCATTAGAGACGCTGTTTTGAGAAGTACATTGTATTGGATTTAATTATCCATTTGGTAGTCAGTAAGACTCTTCTTTGAGCAGTGAGCTCTAGGCTATTGGCCTCCTTGCATGTGTAGGGCCCTATTGTAAGTAGTATTTATTCATTGGCTAGTGAGTAAATATTGTGGGTCACAAATCCCACCAAGTTTTTTCCCACACCGGGCTTCCTTGTTAAATATCTTGTGTTATGGTGTGTTTCTAGGCTATCTCTATTATTTCTGTTTACTACATTAATTCTTGTTTACTGGTACACTATTTTGGGTGGTAAAGTTATAAATAAGTTTAAATACTCAACAAACCGGTTAGACACTGATTCACCGCCCCCTCTCAGTGTCTATGGTACTATCATTGAATCTAACACCCAATACTCTCCTTCCATCATCCCACCATCTATAAAATCCTTAAGTCGTTCATCCTTATTCACCCATCCCATTGCTATTGGAAGAAATTTGGATGCCCAATCTAAAAAGCATAAAGCTCAAAATCCACAAAAATCAAAGGATCATTGCATCTCTTCAAAACGACAAGCTCAAAATATAAATATGATCCAAAAGAAAGAAAAATATAAAAGGCCACAAAGGCCCTAAAAGAAAAAATAAAAAACTATGTGGATTCCCAAACTACTCAAAGAAGCAATGCATCCCAAAGTAAAATCAAAAGTGGCATCCAAACTTGCTAATCCAAAAGCTCCATCCATTTAGAAATCAAACCATCCTCCATCTTCAAAATCCATTTTGGGTCCTTATGTCCCAAATCCACCATCCCAACTCCATCATCCCCTTCCTCTATTTTGGGTTTTCATGTAGTAAAATCCACACTTTATCCTCCATCTAATAAAAAACACTCTCCTCCACTACTCCACCACCCTTCAAGGTGTGTGCCAATGTTGATCTTCCACAAATTCTTCAAAACCCCATCCATTATCCACCATCCATTTTTCACAATCCCATTCCGTTAGTCCAATCCTTTGAAAATCCTTATCTTCCATCCCCTATCCATTTCATTGTTATCAACATCTATGAGCATACCTCTAGTTCAAAGAAATACAAAGGGATACCATCCATGGAGCTAGATTCTTGAGTCCTCCCTTCCTCCTTCGCACATCCACTATCTTCCATATCCACTCATCCTCATCCTTATCCATCCAAACTATTCTAAAAAGTCAAAATTCAAAATAAAAAAATACAAAAAAATACAAAAAAAAAAATCAGAAAAAAGTAAAGAAAAACCATTTCATCCAATGGTGAAAACCACTTCTTGTGGCACCTTGGGTAAGTACCATGATGAAAACTTGGCAAACAAGCATCATGTGTCATCCCCTCATCCTCTTGTACTCTACACTTGGGGGTGAACTTCATCCATGCAATCCTCCCATCCATCTATATTCTATCTATGTCCATTCTCCTTTCCCATCTTTGATCTTGACTATCCTATCAATATCCTCCATCTCATACCTGTCATCCTATCAGAATGAATCCTCCATTCTTGTCTTTCATCTTGACCATACAGAGGCAAAATAATGTATATGCATGCATGATTTGGAACACACAAGCCTTAAATCCTCTACATCCATATCCATCACACATTATCCTTTCATCTCATACATTATTATACACCATCTTTCCTATGCTTCATTCCACTATCCTTAGTGGGGCATTTTCCTCCTTTGCAACATAGTCCTTAGGTCTCCATCATCCTACCCTCCATCCTTTATTCCTCCATATCCCATCCATATCCATCCACTTAATCCATTTGTCTCCTATCCAAACAATATCTCCCTCCCTCCATCCATCCATCCATCCATCCATCCATCTATCCTTTTACCAATCCTTGGGTCTCCCTTGTCATTGGTTCCATTCAATCAAATCCTATCCACCAATCCAACTTATCCTATCCAATTATATCCTTAATCCAATCCTATCTCATCCAATCATATTCTCCACCTCTTCCAATGCAATAATTAATCCCATCCCCAATCCAATCGTATTGAATCATCCATCCCCCTTTTTCATCCTATCTAATCATTTATCCTTCTTCCTATTAGATAGTTCAAATAACTGGAAGACAACTGAGAGGGTGGGGGGGGGGAGGTGAATTAGTTGTCACATATTATAGGAACCATTAGCAATTCAAACATTAATACCGGAACCCAAAACATTAATACCGTAATAGCAGTTAAACCAATTAAGCACAAACAATAATAACAGAATAAAAGCCATCCACATAACACCAAGATTTGTACGTGGAAAACCTGGTAAAGGGAAAAACCATGGTGGGAAGGCTACCCATAGTTAGATAATACTTTTGTAGTAAGTATGTGAATTACAATGAAGGGGCTTGCACTTACAGGAAGGCCAATAGCCTAGAGCACACTGCTCATCACAAAACAAGCCTCACTAACTACATATAAATCTAGACTACAATCCGGAGAAGTGTTGAACTGAAAAAGATAGCATCTCCTATACCTGAGTAGAGTTCCAGTTAAGCTCAATACTGGAGGACTAAATACTCTTACATAAACCCAATTCGATCTCCAATGGTTGACCAACTCCTCTGCCTAAATGATATTACATTATTCGCACATTACATTCCTTGACCATGACCTCTAACATTAACCATGATGATCTACAATGAGATCTTACATCTATTTATACAAAACCCTCGATCATAAACAATCAGGTCAGCCACGAGATAATAAACTGATTACATAATTACAAACCATGTTGGCCTTAGACCAAACAAAAAATATCAACATGTAAAACATCTTGAAGATACATTAAAAGGTCCTATCCACATGTTACATTAAATCCAGTCCATAACCTAGATTAACTGGGACCAAGTATAGGTCCACACGCTTCAATAATGATCTTCAACCGCTAAGTGTTGAACATGATCACCAACAGTATCCTGAAACACCATCAGAAGCTCGACCAACAAAACTTATACAATTCCTCAAATATCTCCACCAAAAGCTCAGCCGATGAAACCCTCACCGGAACTAGAAACCAATCTTCTAGGCAAGCAGAATAGCATCCAATCACTAGACCAAAACCAACTGACCAAATATGAGTATAAGTATCATGAACAAGATGATTCCATCACCAGACTATACCAGAGCCTATTAGATCATGTCGGATCCAAGCTAACCAAAAACTACTCAACCTGTCGGGACTAGAAGGGTGCCGGTAAAGCATCAAAGCAACTAGTGTTGGCATCAATGGAAAAATCAATGCAACACATAATCAATTCCACCAAATGGCCAACAATCTCCCCCTTTGTCATTGATGGCAATAGTAGATGTGAAAAACATCTAAGTACCAAGACATGCCAAACAAGTCTCCCCCTATGGAAGACAACCAACAATCTCCCACATATAGCTCTAAATTTTTCTTTATCAATATCTCTCCCCCTTTCTTTTTCTTTTTCACATCAATATCACTCCCCCTTTGACATCGATGCTAGAAATCAAACAAAAATATCAAAGCAAAAACACAAGCCTCTGAATCACAAAGCTGACTACTCCCCCTTAGCAGTAGGATCCCACATTAGTCCCGTAATGAATAGTATCTTTGATAATGCATGTTGGACTAATGCTAAACCACATCAATTAAGTCTCTACCCAAGGGGCAAAAACTCCCAAACTATCTCTCAGGTACTCAAATGATTCCTTGGACAAAGGTTTAGTGAAAATATCTGCAATCTGCTCTTTAGTGTTCACATAAACTAGTCTAACTTCATTTGCTTCCACCTTCTCCTTCAAAAATTTATACTTGATCGATATGTGCTTTTTTTTAGAATGAAATACCAGATTCTTTGATATATCAATAGCAACAAAGTTATCAGAGTGAATAGCTACTGGTGCATCACAATCCACCTTTATATCCTTCAACATTTGCTTCATCCATAAAACATGTGTACAGTTAGTAGCAGAAACAACATAGTTGGCTTCATCAGTAGATAAAGAAGTACATGATCGTTTCTTGTTGATCCATGAAACCAACTTCTTTACAAAAAACAAAGCTCCACTGGAAGTACTTTTCTGGTCATCAACATCTCCAACCCAATCAGCATCTGTATATGCACATAGAGTAAATTTATCATCCTTAGGGTACCACAAGCCATATTCTGATGTACCTTGTAAGTATCTAGAAATCCTTTTCACCGCCATCTCATGATTTTCTCTAGGATCACTCTAGAATCTTGAAACAATACAAATAACATTCATATTGTCAAGCCTACTCTATGTCAAATAAAGCAGACCTCTAATCATAGATTTGTATCTTGTAGGATTTACCAGTGCAAAAAAATATTTTCCTGTCAATTTCTCACTTGTAACCATAGGGGTACTTACTGGTCTAGAATCTCCCATACCAAATTTATTCAACAATTACTTAGCATATTTAGTTAGACAGATAAAAATACCTTTGTCAGGCTGAGTAATCTCAAAACCTAAGAAAAATTTGATCTCACCAATCATAGACATCTCAAATTCTTTCTCCATATTCTTAGAAAATTCTATGCATAACTTATCTTCACCTCCAAAAATAATGTCATCAACAAATACTTCAATAATTAGTATATCATCATCAGTGTTCTTATAATATAAATTACTGTCAGCAGTGCCCTTAGTAAAACCAAGCTTCAAAATATATTTATCCAACCTTGCATACCAAGCTCTAGGTGCTTGTTTCAATCCATATAAATCTTAGTCCACAAACCATATCTGTATCATTTGATAGTGAAAAACCATCAAGTTTCTCAATATAAAATTCTTCATCAAGATCCCCATTCAAAAATGCACATTTAATAGCCATCTGATAAACCTTGTAGTTTTTATAAGCAGCATAGGCAAGAAATAATCTTATAGCTTCAATCCTAGCTACAGGTGCAAAATTTTCTCCATAATCAATTCCTTCCTTCTGAGAATATCCTTTACAAACAAATCTAGCCTTATTCCTTATAAATTGACCATCCTCATTCAATTTATTCCTAAAAACCCATTTAGTTCCAATAACATTTTTATTTTGTAGGCTAGGGAATCAGGGTCCATGTGTTATTTTTCTCAATCTGATCTAATTCTTCTTCCATAGCTTTCAACCAATATTCATATTTACATGCCTCAATTACTGATACTAGTTCAACTTGTGAAATTTAACATACCTCATTAGTTATCGGTCTTCTTCTTGTCATCACTCCATTGCTCTTATCCCTAATGATTTGATCTTCAAAATGATTCAATCTCACATACCTAGGAGTCTTCTAACTTTCTATTCTTTTTCCCTATTCTTCAGTTACTATAGATCTCTCTGATGTTGCCGTAGTAACTGGTTCAACTCTCTATTCTCATAAAGATTCTACCGATTTAGATATAATCATTTCCACTGCCAATTCCTTCTCATAAACTCTAATTTGACTTATGTTCATCTCATCTACTTTTACATTAGCACTCTCCACAATTCTCTATAATCTCTTGTTATAACATCTATATGCTTTGCTTTTATTAGAATAACCAAGAAATATGCCTTCATTACATCTAGGATCAAATTTGCCAATAATATCATCTCTCCAGATATAACATTTACTACCAAAAATTCTGAAATAGTTAACTGTAGGTGTATTGTCAAACCATAATTCATAAGGTGTCTTACTGGTTTCTCCTTTGATATGTACTCTGTTGAATGTATAAACCGATGTACTCACTTCTTCTGTCCAATAGATATGAGGTAGACTAGCTTCCATCATTATTGTTCTAGCAACATCCAAGATAGTTATGTTCTTCCTTTCCATAACTCCATTCTACTGAGGTGTTCGGGGAGCAGAAAATTGTCTTCTTATACCATGCTTGTCACAAAAGTTATTAAACTCACTAGATGTGAATTCACCTCCATGATCTGATCTCAAACATTTAATATTCAATCTTGTCTCAGTTTCCACTTTAGCCTTAATTATTTTAAGCCTTTCAAATGCTTTAGATTTTTCTCTCAGATTAGTTGAACATTTTTAACTCTAGCAGGGCCACACAAATCAGTATGAATAAGATCAAGAACATCATTTCATTTATCTTATATACTTCTAAAAGACATTCTGACATGTTTACCCATTTTTCATTCTTTACATACCGGATTATAGGGCCTCATAATCTTAGGTATATCCCTAACTGCATTAGTTGAACTGATCTTCACAATGCAATCAAAACTCACATGACACGGCCTTTTATGCCATAGCCAACTCTCATCAATCTGTGTAATCAAACATGTCTTCTCATCAAAATTCAAATGAATTATATTAACTTTTGTTTGTCTACGAGTTGCAATCTCCAAGCCAGATCTGTTAATGATTTTGCATTTCCCATCCTTGAACTGTAATTGAAATCTCTTATCCACCAATTAACCTACACTCAAAAGATTATGCTTCAAACCTTGAACATAATAAACATTGTTATTATTGTTCTTACCATCCAATGATATATTTCCTTTTCCTTTGATCATACATGCCTTGTCATCTCCAAATCTAACTAGACCACCATCAAATTCTTGCAAAGATAGAAACTTCCCTTTATCTCTAGTCATATTATGTGAACAACCACTATCAATTACCCATTCATCCTTATCTTTAATTTTAGCAGCAAGTGCCTTCTCTTCAGGTACATTCTCTTTCAGTGCCATATCATCTTCCTTGATAGCCAGGAACACCCATTCCTTCCCATTGTCGGATCCACTAGCAGAGTCTTCTGTTGGTTCATCATCAGAATCAGTAATGCCTTCTTCATCCTCTATGTAGCATGATTTGTCTTTGTTTTTCTTGTATTTATACTTGTTCTGATATCCAAGGTTAGGCTTAAATGATCTTCTAACTCTTTCTTCAAATCCTGAAGTCCTTTCAGGACATCTAGATGAAAAATGACCTATCTTATTACATGCAAAACATTTAAAAGGTGCTTTTACTTCATACTTACTTCCTATCGGTCTTTAGGTACTCTTCTACAAAATAGTTCTTCAAGTTGCTCAAACTCATCATCTTCTCTCTTCATATCTTCCAATTCCTTTGCATATAAAGCTTTCCAGTCTTGCTTGTCGGTTGTAGATGTGGATGTATGAAAAGCAGGTTCAGTCTTCACAGCTCCAGAAGGTCCAAATTCTTCAAGCTCAAAAGTAGATAGTTTACCAACCAAAGTATCTCTGTTGATAGATGGATTAGCCATTGTTCTCAACTCATGAATAACAGTAGCCTTCATTTTGTAAGCTGGTGGTAGTGCTCTCAGGACTTTAGAAACAATTTCATCTTCACTCAGAGTTCCAGCACAACATTGAATTCCCATATCAATCTCATTTAGCCTGTCCATGAATGCATTAATACTTTCATCTTTTTCCATCTTCAGGTTTTCATATCTCACCCGGTAACCATCAAGTTTAGAAATTTTCATTGTAGGGTCACCTTCATTAAGAGTCTCCAACTTATCCCATATAGCCTTTCTAGATGATTTGTCGGTTAATCCCATTATTTGTTGATCAGAAAGTGTACACAAGAGGGCTTCTCTTGCTATACAATCATTCTCAAGCTCCTTGTCTAGGTTAGCTAGAGGAGGATTGCCAGATCTCGGATTATAGGGTGTGACACCATTCTGTGTGATCTCCAATATCTCCTTGCCAAGACATCTTAGAGGAGTCTCCATCTAAATCTTCCATACTATGTAATTTGTTCCATCAAGCCTCAGAATATCCCTTCGAAAGATAGCTCTAGAAGAATTGGATGAACTTGAATTGTTAGTTGCCATAGGATCTTCCTCAAGCGGTTAATCTTTCTACAGAGAGGACCAAAGCTCTGACACCAATTGTTAGACAATTTAAATAATCGAAAGACAACTGAGAGGGGGGGTGAATCAGTTGTCACATATTAGAGGAACCATTAGCAATTTAAACTTTAACACCGGAACCCGAAACATTAATACCAGGATAGTAGTTAAAACAATTAAGCATAAATAATAATCACAGAATAAAAGCCATCCACATAACACCAAGATTTGTAAGTGGAAAATGCGATAAAAGGGAAAAACCACAGTGGGAAGCCTACCCACAGTCAGATAATACTTCCATAGAAGGTATGTAAATTATAATGAAGGGGCCTGCACTTGTAGGAAGGCCAACAACCTAGAGTGCACAACTCATCACAAAAGGAGCCTCACTGACTACATATAAATCAAGACTACAATCCGAAGAAGTGTTGAATTGCAAAAAGATAGCATCTCCTATGCCTGAGTATGATTCTGGTTAAGCTCAATATTGAAGGACTAAATCCTCTTACATAAACCCAATTCGATCTCCAATGATCGACCAACTCCTCTGCCTGAATTATATTACATTATTTGCACATTACATTCCTTGACCATGACCTCTAACATTAACCATGATGATCTACAATGAGATCTTACATCTATTTATACAAAACCCTTGACCATAAACAATCAGGTCGACCACCAGTTAATAAACCAATTACATAATTACAAACCATGTCGGCCTTAGACCAAACAAACAATATCATCACGTAAGACATCCCGAAGATACATTAATAGGTCCTATCCACACATTACATTAAATTCAGTCCATAACCTAGATCAACTGGGACCAAGTATAGGTCCACACACTTCAATAATGATATTCAATCACCAAGTCTCAAACATGATCACCAACATCATCCTTAAACACCATTAGAATCTGCAACAACACCACTTATGCAATTCATCAAAGATCTCCACCAAAATCTCAGTCGGTGAAACCCTCATCGGAACCAAAAACCAATCTTGTAGGTAAGCATGATATCACCTGATCACCAGACCAAAACCAATTGAATAAATATGAGTATAAGTATCATAAACAAGCTGATTCCATCACCAGACTATACCAGAGCCTATCAGATCATGCCAGATCCAAGTTAACCACAAACCACTCAACCATTGTTTGAATCAATGACAAAACATCAATGCAACACATAATCAGTTCCACCAAATGGCCAACACTTCCATCTTATCAAATCCATCAAACTAAGATTTTCCCATCTACCTAAGCTCACATTGACTTGTGCCTAATCCAAGCACCCATCCATAATTTTCTAATCAAATCCAAGCAACAATCCTCTCATCTGCAAACCTTGCACATCCAACTTATCTTTGGTACGTCTTAGCTACTATATAATGGGGCATATTTTTCATGGGATGGTGTGTTTGAAGGTTTTCCTTGTACGAACCAAAAACCCTGCATTAGTGTTTATCAACACTTGCATGATTATGTACAAGGCATTCCTATTTGATTGAGCGTTCGTCCATGCCTCGGATCTTCATGTCATCCTGGTACTTATAATCTGTGATGTAGACTATCCATGGCAATATCGAACCTAGGTTTTCAGTCTATTTTTCTCAACAAGAAATCCAATCCATTTATCATTTCTCTATCTCATTTCATTCACAAGATTCCAATCCATTCATTTATTCCCTCTTTCATCATCTTCATCCTTTCATTACCTAGTCTTCTAATCCATTTCAAGAGCACATCCGTACTCTTCATACCTGCATGTCCTCTCGAGTGGCATACAACTACTTCCTCGTCATCCTTCCTCCTCCTCATTCTTCCTCATCTTATGACTGGGGCATCATGCTACTAGTCTTTATCCTTTTCTTTCACTATGTTTTATTCTTCTTTGATATAACATCATTGCATGACACTATATCAAAGAGGGGCAAAATGTAGACACCTAAAATTAATATTTAACTCATTTAAACTTCTCAACATAATTAATTGATTTAATTGTGTTATCCTTATTCCTCTTAATGTTAAGTAAATCTAATTTTATTAATCCTATCACTATTAATTAATTTATCAAATAAATTAATTATTTCCCCTATTAATCTAAAGTCCCCTCCAATAATTATTTCCTCTAAACCCACCCAGTCAATTAATGTTTGGTTGTTTGCATTCATGTTTTGTCTTGTTTGATTTCTTTGCATCCTAACCTCCTTATGTCCCTTCATTCTTCTTCCATCCTTTTCCCCTCTTCAAGTTGTACCGACTGAGTGTTTGGTCGGTGATCCTACCTGAATTGACTTAGCAGACTAAGTTGAAGTGGATACTGATAGTGATGCCACACGGAGTTGAAGTGGAAAGCATGAAAAGGTGGGTGAAGTGTGTTGGTGAGGTAGCTGGTGATTGATCCAATATTTAATAGCGAATATGATGCTCGAGGGATGATAGCAAAGGTTTGCAGCTCGAGATCAAGAAAACAATATAGATCTAGGATAGACTGATCTAGCAGATCAAAGTGGGTGAAGGAAACCGCATCATGCATGGTGATTGACAAGGCACAAAGCCAAAAATCATGCTACAAACAGCTAAAAATAGGAGATGTGTATTGGAAGGTGAATATATATGGTGGTGTTGATTGATGAGTTGTAGATCATCAATCAAGGAGATGAGGTCTGATTGGATATGACATGTCATGTTGGTCGGTGAGCAAACCCTAGCATGCCAAAGTTAAAACTCATGCTTTGGTGGGAAAGCTCTGTTATATATATATATATATATATATATATATGTTGATCAAAGACATGATGGATTGATGATGTCGGTCAAGTGAGAGGGGTCTGCAAGAAGAGGATTGGTCAGTTAGATTATTTGACTACTAAACACTGAAGAGACTGAGTGTAGAAGAGACACAACTGGTGAGAAGGTTGAACATGGGTTTAACTGGTAAGGTTTCAGTAATCGGTAAAATTGCATGTGTGCATCAGTGAAGACAATCGGTTGTGGTAGAACTAGCAGGAAGGTTGCTGAGAGTGAAGTACTAGAGAGTGAGTGTTGGGAGAAAGCTGATAGACCATAAGTAGAGCAGAAGGAGAAGAGACAGAGAGAACAGGGAACCGGTAACTCATTGTAGAGACAGACAACCGGTAGAGTCTGAACTAGTGTATTCACAATAGTAGGTGAATGTAAGAAGATAGAGAAAATGAGAAGAAGATAGGAGAGGACAAAAAACCGGCTGAGAACACAATAGAGGTAGGGTGATAGAAGGAAGAGGAGGTATCAACCAGTATGGTAGAGGAGAAGTGAAACCGACAGGGTGAAGTGTATGATGTGGCTACAAGATTAACTTGTAATCAGATTATTACTTTTGTATTTGATAATATACATTGTAGATCACTGAGTTGGAGCTCGGTGCAGGGGTTGGTGCTCCTTGGGTTGGTTCCCTAGATTAGGGGTTGGCACTCCTTGGGTTGGTACTCTAAAAGCAGGGGTGGTGCTCCTTGGGTTGGTGCCCTGAATGTTGTAACCAGTGTGTTTATTGTGAGGTTGGATTGGAGCAGTAGACTCCAACAAAATTTCTCACCGAGGTTTTTCCCATGTTGGGTTTTCCTCGTACATCTGGTGTTATCTGATGTTTCTTTTGTGTGTGGTTGCATTTGTGTCATCCTCTTATCTCACCGATATGTTTACTTAGTATTAGATCTACTAACCAGTACCAACACACACAGGATTAAAAGGTTAAATTTTGGAAACCACTGATTCACCCCTCCTCTCAGTGGCATCTTGTGTTCAACAATTGGTATCAGAGCATAGGTTCTTGGTTAGATAAGCTTTCTCCAACTTGGGTAGATTTTGGTATAAGGACACAATGGTTAAATTTGAGTCAATCCCAACTCTAGTTTTTGATGGGTCAAACTATTCCATTTGGAGTTGTAGAATGGAAGTATACTTGTCCTCCTTAGGGTATGATATTCTGGATGTTAGTTGTCAATGGTCTCTCTAGTCCTGTCAGTCCTCCCACTGGTCTTGAAGCAGCAAAAAGATCTAGGTTCAATGAAGAATCCCTGAAGGCCATATTTCATGGACTTATCGGCAATGTTTCTTCAGAGGTAGATAAGTGCAGATCTGCCAAAAGTTTGTGGGATAGACTAAAGAAGCTCTATGGTAATGAGCCTACCATTGTTGGACCAGTCTATGAAAACAAGAAGAACAATACAACAAACACATGTGCAAATGATGAAGGAATATCATTTAGTAGCTGCAGCAATGATGATGAGGACACTCACCTCTTCATGGCTCAAGAATCAGAAAATGAGAGGCACACATCTAAAAGTGATCATACAGATGAATCCCACCAGCAAGATGTGTTTGGGAGTGATAGTGAAGATGAGTCCAAGGTAGATCTAGAAGGAGAACTTGTAAGTGCACTTGAGGAGCTTAGTAGAGTGAGAAATGAATAAAAGTTATTCAAGAATGTTGTTATTGTGGAACAAAACCGGTTGAAGACTCAACTAGATGACACCAAGGAACGTAAGTGTAAAGATCTAGCATCTGAACTAGAGGCAAAGGATAAAGAGTATCAAGACCTAGAAGGAGAAATGGAGAATCTTTGAAATGACCTTGAGAAATGTCAAGATGAACTCAAGGTAACAATATGGTTTGATGGCAGTAGTGATGCCTTAGATAAAATTTTGAAGAACCAAAAACTTTCCAAGGATACCAAAGGATTAGGATGCAGTACCAATGAATTCTCTACTAGAAAGGAGACCTCCCACAAAGATATTCAATTTGTCTCCTCAAATGGAAATGGCAAGGGGCAAACCTTTATAGTTAGAAATACTCCAAGGAAGAAGGTTGACCTGACTAGAACCAGTGAAGACATGATGAGGATGAAGACCGGTGCTGAAAGGAGGAACAATCCAATTTCAAAAGGAAAAGGGAAGCTGAAAGAAGATAGCCTCATCGGTAGCAAGAACAAGACAAAATAGTTCAAAAGATCTTTCACTGGTAGAAGGCAAAGGGATGCTGCTACCCCCAAGTCAAGACAAGTGTGGAAGAGAAAGGGATTAGATGGAAGAACTGTAGAGAGTGGACAACCTAGGATCCATCCCTTGAGAAGAAGAAATGGGGATGCCAAATCGGTAAGATCACCTCATGTTTGGCAAAACAAATTTGTAAGTAAAAAGTCCTCCTTCTCCGGTTACTAATTTGCATGTAATGGATATGGCCACAGAGCATAAGAATGTAGAAAGGGATCTAGGAGAAACAATTTAGGTTTCCATAGATATCCTACATATGGGCACGTAGTTTCAAAGAGTAGAAACATGCATATCCCCTCTCCTGATTATGCAAATGCTATATGTTGTCAATGCAATGGATTTGGCCATAGAAGTCATGAATGCAGGAAGAAGAATTCTCAGTCCTATGACAACTGGTGGAACAATCATGATCAGTATGGAAGTAGTTATAGGGCATATGAGCAAGAAAGACCTTCATGGAACAAGAGGAGAAGTGTTCCTGTACAATCAAGGAATCCATGGAGATTGGTAGCTAGCTACAATGGCTTAATCAGAAAAGGAGGAGAAAACTGGTATGCTAGAAGGTCTCCCAATCATTTGATTGGCATGAATGTTGTGTGCTACTATAGGAATACTTCTAGTCATGCTACAGAATTTGGAAAAGCAAGGTCCAATGAGCAGAAGAAGGACAACACTGCTCCAAAGGTTGCAAATGAGGAAAGGAAAGAGATCAAGAAGGTATGGAGGAAGAAGGAAGAAGATGAGAGCATGGACAGACATTGTACATTCAATGCACAAGTGATATCTCCTAAAGCTTAAAGGAGATGTAGGACTAAAGGGGAGCCACATATTGATCAGATCATTCATCCCCATGCTTGAAAAGAACAAAGGAGAAGAAAAGTTGCTGTCGGTAAGAGGAATAAAGTGAGATAGCAGTGTGTATGTGATTACTGCCTTGACTACACATCCCTATGGAAAAAATGAATTACTATTGCATGTGTCAATGGATGGTTCAAATTACAAATTGGGAACAAAGTCACTTGACATAAAAAGATAGAGGCTAATGGACAAGGTGTCCTGGTGGAGATATTGAACAAGTACAGTAAACTGGTATGTGCAATGTGTCACTGGTATGGTTGTTAGCCGGTATTGCCAAATAGGTAAGTCAATATGTTCTGGTAGTGTTGTAGTGGCTCATGTGGCTCATGTGGCTTGGATTGATAGAGTTTTGTTTAGGTGAAGATGAAGTAGTCACTGGTAGAGAAGTGTTGGACTAGTAGACAACCTTGTTGGCATGCATCCTTATGTGTCAACTAGTTGGATAAGTGACATGATGTTGAGGAGGGTTGGAATTGTGGTCATGGAAGAGGATATCATAGGATCATGGTGGACATCTTGGAAGTGGAAGACCATCTACAGAGCACTTATGCTCACTTCCACTGGTACAAGGTACAGATTGGTGTACCGGTTTAGGACCTGATAGAAAATTGAAGACCAGAGATATGTGGTTCAAGGGGAGTTCACAGTCATATCGTATGATTGGTATCTGATACACTTGACACAGGAGGAGATCAAGTGTCATTATTGATGCACCATAGACCGGTATACAAGGAGATGTTAACAAAGATCAAGAGTCACCTGCACAGGGGGTGGATATGTTAGAATGGTATCTGATTGCCACCAACAATTGGTGTCAGAGAAACCCCTTCAGAGGAAGAATATATCATTGATATCATATGGGGAAGATGCAATCTGACTGGTAGGTAAGTGAATTTTACTAACACACTTTTCAACAATTGGTTGATTCTAAAATTAGTATCAAATTAGTATACACAATTGGTGTTAGCTGATGTGTGAGCTCTCCATTTCAAGTGTTGATAGTTGAGAGGTTGCAAAGAATAGTGGTCAAAAGAGAAGAAGCAACTAGTATAAAAGGGCAGAGATAACATTTGTAGTACCAATATAAAAGGGGGAGAGAGAGCTTGTAGTATACCAGATGTCAAGACCCTTGCCATTGTTGTCAAAGGGGGAGAAAGAATCTGTAGTATACCACATACTACATGTGTTGACATCAATGCCAAAGGGGGATATTGTTGGCATAGTGTTGTCATTGATGTCAACATGGTAGGACAACTAGTATGGGAGAATTTTTGATATGTTGTTAGTGTTATCAATCGGTAGTGTGGATAGTGAAGCCAACAGGTAAGCATGTTGGAGTCACTGGTTTACATGTTAGTGTTGGAGAGAACGAACCGGTTAGTGAGTATGCATGTTGATACTGAACAATCATGGTAGACCTTGTGACCGGTAAAGTTTGCTGCAATATGATCTAATGAAGGGTCAACAGTGCAATCGGTATGCTGGTATGTTTTCAACTAGCAGGACTCCCATCGAATGAAGAGAAGGTCAACAGAGAGTGTGATGCTTTAGTGAGCAAAGATGACATATGGAAAAGCTACCGAGACATATGTCAGGTTGAAGATGTATCTAGCCCTCAAGGATGCCACAGTAATATCGATAGGTGACAAATATACTCCTCCACTGGTGTTTGGCAGTTGAAGTGCAATTTTCTATTCTTCCCATCGGTAAGTGGTAATACCTTACTTATCCCACATCATACATGACATACATCATGACTCTCTGGGATTAGCTAGTCAGAGTAAGCAAAGGTAGGTGATTGGATGCATAGATTGGATGACTAATGTGGATGATGAGGAAGCCTCCAGAGTTTGAGATCAGAGATGAGTAATGGATTAGCAAAGAAGGCATGATGTGCTATAGGGACAGAGAAAGGATAGTTGAGACGATGTGTTTTCCATCTTGGTAAATCGGTTGAGAGGAGAATTGGTCAGATGAAGATGAGACTCTGCAGTTGCACACATGGAGTTACCAGGATGCAGTTGGAGAAACGTGGTGCCTCAAATGCATAGTAGTTAGAGGTTGATAGCATAAAGTCATCAAGAATCCATATCGGTAAACAAGGATACTGGCATGCAACTAAGTGAATTGAGAGACAAAAGTGAAGTGCTCTCAATCAAATGAAGAAGCACATGGTGAGTCACCCTAGATAATTGCTGAGGACCAATATTCTTGATGATTGGGAAAATGTGACACACCGGCAAGAAAAAGAAGGTGAAGGCATGAAGGTTGACCGGTAAGGCGAGATGTACCGATAAGGTTAGGTCATTCTGGTAGGGTGAGTTGTACCAACTAAGTGTTTTATCGGTGAACCTATCCGAACTTACATAGAAGACTAAGTTGAGGTGGATACCGATAGTGATGCCACGTGTAGTTGAAGTGGAAAGCATGAACGGGTCAGTGAAGTGTGTCAGTGAGGTAGTTGGTGGTTGGTCCAACATTTAATGGTGACTCGTATGCTCACTCGTATGCTTAAGGGATGGTAGAAGAGGTTTGCAAATCGAGATCAAGGGAACAACAGAGATCCAGGATAGATTGATCTAGCAGATCAAAGTGGGTTAAGGAAATCGCATCATGCACGGTGATTTACAAGACACAAAGCCAAAAATAATGCTACAAATGATTAAAAATAGGAGATGTGCATTGGAAGGTGAAGATATATGGCGATGTTGATTGATGAGTTGTAGATCATCAATCAAGGTGATGAGATCTGATTGGATATGATATGTCACATTGGTTGGTGAGAAAACCCTAACATGCCAAAGTTCAAACTCACGTTTTAGCGGGAAAGCTCTGTTATATATATATGTTGATGAAAGACATGATGGATTGATGATGCGAGTCAAGTGAGAGGGGTGTGCAAGAAAAAGATTGATCAATCAAATTATTTGACTACTAAACATTGAAGCAACTGAGTGTAGAAGAGACACAACCAGTGAGAAGGTTGAACAAGGGTTTAACCACTAAGGTTTTAGTAACTAGTAAAACATCATGTGTGCATCAGTGAAGACAACCGGTGGTGGTAGAACTAGCAAGAAGGTTGTTGAGAGTGAAGTGGTGGAGAGTGAGTGTTGGGAGAAAGCCGACAGACAATAAGTAGAGCAGTAGGAGAAGAGATAGAGAGAACAGGGAATCGGTGACCGGTTTCAAAGACAAACAACCGCTAGAGTCTGAACCAGTGTATTCACAACAATAGATGAATGTAAGCAGATAGAGAAAGTATTTTTAGGTGTCTACAAGAAGAATATATGAGAGGACAGAAAACCGGCTGCAGAGTGACAGAAGGAAGATGAGGAGTCAACTGGTAAGGCAGAGGAGAAGTGAAACCAATAGGGTGAAGTGTATATTGTGGTTACAAGATTCACTTGTAATTAGATTATTACTTTTGTATTTGAGAATGTACATTGTAGATCACTGAGTTGGAGCTCAGTGCAGGGGTTGGTGCTCCTTGAGTTGGTGCCCTAAATCAGGGGCTAGTGCTCCTTGGGTTGGTCCCCTAAAAGAAGGGGTGGTGCTCCTTGGGTTGGTTCCCTGAATGTTGTAACTCTTGTGTTTATTGTGAGGATAGATTGGAGTAGTAGACTCCAACAACATTTCTCACTGAATTTTTTCCCATGTTGGGTTTTCCTCGTACATTTGGTGTTATGTGATGTTTCTTTTGTGTTTGGTTGCATTTGTGTCATCCTCCTATCTCACTGATATATTTACTTAGTGTCAGATCTGCTAACCGGTAACAACACACTTAGGATTAAAAGGTTAAAGTTTGGAAACCACTAATTCACCCCCCTCTTAGTGGCATCTTGTGTCCAACAATAGTTACAATTCTGGTTAAGCACATAACACATATACTGCTCCTTCACACTTCTTCACACTTCTTCACCCTACTTCATTGCTTTCAGAAGATCAAAGCATTATTCACACACACAGACACTCTCTCACATGAGTATTACTTTTATGTATACATATCATCAACCTATCTTTCAAGATTGGCTCAACATACACCACAAATTACAAAGATATAACCATACATGCTACAATATTACATGTGGACCAAAACAATGTCGGCTAAGACATAGTATGGACCTAAATCAACACCTCCAAGAATCATGCTTTGAATATCTGAAACACACTACAATCATCATTTCAGCCAATAACATGAATAACACCACTAGATCAAAGAAAATCATCAATAATGAACACAATGATCAATACAAACCATCAACATGTATAGGACATGATCTAGAAACATCCACAAGCATGATGAATTACCACAGAAATAACTATAACATCACCACTTACTAGAATCTTCATCATCATTATACCGAACTTCAAGAATACTCATTGAACTAACTGTCAAACTAAAACAATTCACTTGTGGACCTCCAAATCATGAACCATCTGAATTGAGGATACACCATAATGTCCCAAACTACAATACCATCAAATCATCATGTGGACCACTGAAACTATAGCTGAATCAACTAGAGATACTTATCTTAAAAACCTTTAATCCACAACAACTCATCTACAACACATTGGCCAAACCAACTCATTTAAGCTTACTGCAAGATTGAAACACACAGGAATATGTTGACATCAATGACAACAACACATTCCAACAAAATTCTCAACAATATCCAACAATCTCCCCCTTTTTCATTGATGGAAATGTATGATGTGAAAAATAATCAATGTCAAAGAAATCAACAACTCTCAACAATCTCCCTCACAATATAAATATTCTCTCCCCCTTACTAGATAATCTATCCCTTTGAGATTACTATATGTTTTTTCACATGATTCTCTCCCTCTTGAACTAACTCAGAAAACTGCACATTTGAACCCCAACACTGACTACTCCCCTTGAGTAGCATCTGCCACTCATCAATCCACATCACATAATATAGTTGTGAAATCCACCAGACTGATGCAAATCCATTCATCTTAGTTCTTGTCAAGAGGGGCAATCACCCCTAGCTTCTCTTTGAGATACTCAAAAGTATGCATAAGGAGACCAAGGGTTCATACCTTGCAACAATCCCCCCAACACAAGTGAGGGATTTTAACCTAAGACCAAACTCTGATACCACTTTTTACAAGTGTGGTTGTCATTGCACCAAAAGATCAACTTGTTAATGCCCAATACAACAATTAGACTTATAGAATCCACAGGAGGTAGTAATGCCATGTCACAAACCCGAGTGTTGCACTACATAGCACAAGGAGACCACAGGTGCACACCTTGCAACAATCTCCCTTGCACAAGTGAGGGGTTTGAACTTCTGACCAAGTTCTGATACCACTTGAGTACAATTGCTAGCAACAACAATGTATTCTACCTCTGCAATAGATAAAGAAATAGCATTTTTCTTCTTACTCATCCATGAGACCAATCTCTTTCCCAAGAAAAATGTGCCACCACTAGTACTCTTCTGATCATCAACACCACCTGCTTAGTCAACATTTGTAAAGGCACTCAAAGTAAAATTTTCATCTTTAGGATACCACAGACCAAAATCAATTGTCCCTTTCAAATATCTGAAAATTCTTTTCACATCAACAACTTGAGATTCCTTAGGATCAGCTTGAATTTTAGAAACAAGAAATACAACATTTGTAATATTCAATCTAGTTTGAGTCAAATATAACAATCCACCAATCATAGATCTATATCTAGTCTGATTTGCTTTCAAATAATCATCATCCTTTTTCAACTTACATCTGGTCACCATAGGGGTACTGACTAGATTTGAATCATCTAAACCAAACTTCTTCAATAATTCCTTCACATACTTGGACTGAGATATAAATTTTCCTTTATCCAACTGAGTAATTTACAATCCCAAAAATAATTTTATCTCACCAATCATAGACATCTCAAACTCATTTTGCATTTCATCAACAAATTTCTTGCACGAACTATCATTTCCTCCAAAAATAATATCATCAACAAAAAATTCAACAATCAAAATATTGTCATGGTCAATCTTGAAATAGAGATTACTATCAACAATACCTTTATTGAATCCAATCTTCAGTAAATACTTATTGAATCTGGCATACCAAGCTCTTAGGGATTGCTTCAATCCATACAATGCTTTTTCCAATCTGCAAACATATCTCCTTGATCTATCATTTGAAATCCATTTGGTTTCTCTTGTTAGGATTCCCACAGATACTGAGAGGGGTGGTGAATCAGTATCTAACCGGTGATAAGAATTTCTTAAGTTAAAACATGCAGAACATAAAATAGTAGTATACCGGTATGCAAGAATTAATGCAATAAACAAAATTAGAAACATCCACATGAAAAGAACACCATAAGCACAAGATGTTTAATGAGGAAACCCGGTGTGGGAAAAACCTTGGTGGGATTTGTGACCCACAATATTCACTCACTGGCCAATAAGAGAATATTACTTACAATAGGGGCCTGCACATGCAGGAAGGCCAACTGCCTAGAGCTCACTGCTCAATGAGAAGTCAAAAATGACTTACAATGAGGATTATACTAATCCAAAGATTTGTACTGCTTTACAATAACATCTCCAATGCCAGATTCAGTACCGCTTCTAACTCTGTTATTCACATATACCCTTGACCTATAATTTGCACATTAGGTCTGCTTAATAATTTTCTTTTATGCTTGCTAACTTTTTCTCTCTAAATGTCTACAATGATCTCCTTTATATACAAGAGTCATTTTACAATTTTCCAAGTCGGCTTACAATAATAAACAAAATATTACATATCAAAAGTCTTGTCGGCCTTTATGTCGGTATACATCTTTTCTTCTGTGTCATTGCCAGTGCCGGTGTAGAGTGATCTTGTTGATGCCGGTGCACTGTCTTTCTTGTGTAATGCTTTGCTGGTATGAAATCTTGTCGGCGCCATAGGATTGCAAGGTTGCCATCAATGACAAAACCTTCAATCACACACAATGTCTCATTGGAGTGTCCATATGCCAACAATCTCCCCCTTTGGCATTGATGGCAACACTCATGAGAAATTTCAAAAAGTGTCCAAAATGTGTAGTCCAAAAAAAAATTTACCTAAAAGAATGTTTACCAAAAATATGAAGGGCTCCCCCTGAGCATATGATTCCTGTCTTTGAACTTTCTCATCCTACTACTCCCCCTTTGGCATCAATTACAAAGGTTGTCAAGATGTTAGTAGAGTTTTTAGTCATATCTTCAACCTTGTAGTTGGGTAGTTATTATCTAAAAAAGATCACCCAAAATTAAGTTTATACTATCCATAAACTTTTTGCTATCTTTTATTGTTGTTTCAGTCCTCTTCATAGTACCAGTGAGATGCTGTAATTGCTCTATCAGTGTTTTACTTCCCTGTACTAATGCCTCTAAGATTTCCTTCTGCAGAGATGCTAGATAGTCCAATCTTGAACTCAGTTTGGATCTCAAGTGTTTTGCCTTGTTTATTATTCTCTCTTTCTCTCTTTCCTATTTAAGCAATTCTTCCTCAAAATTTGCTAACTTATCTTCAAAAATAGATAGTGAATCCGGTGAGTTGACAAAATTGTCTGCAAGCTTATTTATAAAATCTTGTGTCTTGCTTATGTTCTTGTCAATATCTACAGTCAAGAAGTTTGTTTTGCATTTGTCTTTATACAGATTTTTATATTTTTTCAACAAACTACACAGTTCTGGTAGAAGTGTGTCAAAGTCTCTGTTACACTTCTTTATTTCTTCTTCAAAGAATTTCTGTTTCTCCTTTTCTACTATGTCCTTTACTGATTCTTCCTTTATTTTATCAATATTTCCAAAAATGTATTTACATAATGTATCCAACTGTCCTAAAGAATCTTTATTATCTATATTACAATAAGGAGCAATTATCTTCAAAATTGGTACTGAATCATCTATTGCTTTGTAAGCTTGTGAGCTGCAGTCAATTATTTTCTTAATGGATTCAAGCAATACCTCAGTCACATTAGTTGACTTGAATGTTGATGATGATCCAAGAGTTAGAGTACCGGTGGAAGTGACCATGCTTGTATTGACCTTTGGTAGGTCAGTTTGTGTTTGTATTTCTTTTAGCATTGGTTTTCCTGCTTCATTTCTTACCAGTGGCATTGTTTCCTTGTGAGCCTGTTCCGAAGCCTTTAGCTCTGTTGGTTTCTTTGTTTGTGCCTCAGATTCCATCTTTTTCCTTGTATCCTTTGCCGGTTGCTCTGTATCTCCTGTTACTGGAGGTTTTTTAGCCATATTTGACTTTTCAGTTGTATCTTTATCAACTGTTATGTTGATCTTTTGGGTATCAACATTTACAGTGTATAGGACTTCAGGATTTGGATTACTATCCTCTACATCCATGCTTTCTGCTGCCGGTTGGTCTTCAAGAGTTGTGATTTTCACAGGTGGAGGTAGGTTGTCTTTAACCTCTATGCTTAGAGGTCCACCAACTTTGACTTTCCCTTTGTCCTTATCCTTCTGATATACCTTAATAGGCTTGGGATTCCTATATTCTTCTTGTTTTTCCTTTTCAAACAAGAATATGTCCCAACCATCTTTTGTTTCCTTTGTAACTTCTATAACTCTTCCTGCCATCAGTGAAATATGTCGGTGTGTAGTGGAGAAAATAGTTCGGTTTGCCTGAGCAATTAGATCATCACTTTCCTTTGGGGAGTTTACCGGATATACAACAGGTAGTTTTTCTATTTTTATTTTCTTGTCTAATTAATTCACTCCTTGCCTTCTGGCTTCAACTCTTTTGTATAAATCATCAGGTATTTCATTGATAAATTCCATCAAAAACTTTTTGAACATGTCCATATGTAGTATTACACTCTCCTCAACTTGCCCTTTCTCATCAGCATATAGGGTGTCATAAATTTTCCCTATGTTTTTCAGTTTTCCTTCCTCTGTGATCTCATTTAGCAATATGTCTAGAGGTGCCAAGTTAGTTTTTGTCTTTTTCTTTTTCTTAGGAGTTAGCTTCCTTTTAGGTGTGACCTTTCTAACTGGAGATCTCACAGCTTGTTGCTTCTGCCTTGTCCTTCTAGGTGAAGGAGTGGTTGCCGGTGAGGGATCTAATTTCCTAACAACTCTTTTAAAAGTTGCTGGCATGTCACCTTCCGAAGAAGTACCTACTGGTGATAGATGAGATTCAGGTTGTGGGGTAGCCAACTCATCTTCAGTTATGCTAGTTTTATTTAATACATCTTCCTTAATGGCCTTTGCTTGTCTGGATCCTTTCCTCACAAATGACTCTACCTTCTTCACTCTTTTCTTGGACTGTATTTGGCTTTCTATGGTTTCAGCACTACCAAATACTTCTTCCTTAGGTTCATTGGGGGCTTCCAGAAGTGCTTTGGCATAAGTTTCAACTATGTGGTCATCTATCTCATAGCCCATTTTTGTTACCCAGATTGTCCTTGGGATGACTGCTTCCATCCATATTTCATCCTTTTTAATAACAAAGCATATATCATCTTTGTGTTTATCTACAATTTTTTGAGATAACCTTATCCTTTTCTTCATTTTTGTCTTTAATGCTTGGAAAAAGTCATGAATGTTGTTTTCCTTGTTCTCACCCATGGTATGAAACAGTTCTGTCAATTGCTTTCCTACCAGTATTTCATATCCTAGTTCTTTATATCCTATACCGCGAACCTATTTTGTTATATGAAGCATTAGGCATACTAACAAATTTCCAAATTTGAAAGTTCCTTTCTTATCCTTCTTTATCTTTCCAAGGTTGTCTATCAGTTCATCCTTTAACCATTCACAGATGTCAATTTTTGCATTGTCTGTTATCATATCATAAGCACTCTTAATGCATAAACATGAAACTGAGTTAAGTCTATTAGCATGAGTGGCTTTGTAACCTAATATCATACTTAAGAATCTCACATTTGTATCCTTTACATTGTTAACCCTTAGAGATCTTTTATCAAATGTTGCACCTGTTAGGTCTATGACTAAATCATTTGAAACCTTCTTGTTTTTGTCTGGTCTTTTATCGGTGGCCGGTAACCTTGTGACAGCCTTTACCAATTCCTTGGTGATCTTATGAATTGCATCTAACCAAAAAAATTCTCCATGAAATCTGCTTAACACTATCTTAATCACATCTTTAGGAAATTTAGGAATGCTAAGGATTTTTGTGAATCCTAGGGTTTCAATAACCTTGTGTTCAGCTTTAACATTGCCGGTATCATCACATATCTCGGTTTTATACATGGTTTTGATTTCTTCATCTCCTAACTCTTCAATATTGTAGTGGATGTACATTTTAGGGTCATCAGCATATACAACACCTTTAGGAATTTGAGAAAATGCACCTAAGGTATCATCCTTCTTTGCTATTTCGGGGACTAACTGAAATATGGGCCTAGGTCTTTTAATTACTTCCACTGCTCTGTCTTGCCGGTGAAGCATTTGTTGGTTCTACTGGTGGAGGAGTATTCCCAATGTTTAGGTCAGCTTTTCTAATCCATTGCTTTGAGAATTCTTGCTTAACCTCTTCAACTTTTTCTTTTCCTTTCAAGATAGCACTTTTGTTGTCTACCGGTGTACTTTTACTTCTACAAAATTTAGCAATATGCCCAATCTTGTTACATGCATAACAAGTTACATTATTTTTCTGAATAGCTTTCCCATAACCTATGTCGGTTTGTGTTCTGCATTGATTAGATAAATGTCCAAATCTTCCACAAACATAACATCACATTCATTCTATAGTTTTCAGAGTTATGACCGACTTTGTTGCATTTGGAACATTGACCAGTGGGTGTATTGATATTTTGATAATTCCTAGATCTACATTCATTTGCCCTATGAGCATACTTATTACAGTTAAAGCATTTTCCATTGAATTTATAAGCATTAGGTGGTCTTACCAGTTTGCTGTGATCCTGAGTATTTGCAGTACCGGAGGTTTCTCCAACTTCAAAGCCAATTCCAGAGGTGTCACCTTTAGGTTTTTGATTCTTCAATAAGGTACCAAGTTCTTTTGAGCTTTTCTTGAATTTTTCTTTATGTTGATTTGCAGTTTCCAATTCCCTTTCCAAGATTTCTTTTTGTCTCATTAGTTCATTTGAGTCATTCTGAGTATGCATCAGATCTGTCTTCAACATGTCATTTTCATAGCTAAGTCTTGTGTTCTCATTTGCTGCATCACTTAGTCTTCTGGTCAATTCTTCTTCATTCTTCTTTCTATCCTCAATCTCTTTGCAAAATCCCATGGTCATATCCTGCATTTCATTTTTTTTTGTCATGATCTCTTGTTTCAACTTGCTTATCATATCATTAAGTGATTCCTTTTCATCATTCTCATTTTGCAATTTTTCACAAAGTTCTCTTCTCTTATTTCTTGTAACAGTAAGATTTTCTTGAAGTGCCTGAATGATATCTTGAGCTGCTCTTAAATCATCTTCTAATTTGATATTTTTCAACTTCTCTGCATCATAGTCAGTAAGAGCTCCTTCAAGTTGCTTCATCAGATTTTCCATCTTTACCGATGTCAAGATCTTCCTCAAGCTGTTAGGCTTCTGAAAATAGAGGACCAAGCTCTGATACCAATTGTTAGGATTCCCACAGATTTTGAGAAGGGGGGGTGAATCAGTATCTAACTGGTGATAAGAATTTCTTAAGTTAAAACATGCAAAACATAAAATAGCAGTATACCAGTATGCAAGAATTAATGCAATAAACAGAATAAGAAACATCCACATGAAAAGAACACCATAAGCACAAGATGTTTAACGAGGAAACCCACTGTGGGAAAAACCTCGATGGGATTTGTGACCCACAATATTCACTCACTGGCCAATAAGAGAATATTACTTACAATAGGGGCCTGCACATGCAAGAAGGCCAACTGCCTAGAGCTCACTGCTTAATGAGGAGTCACACTGACTTACAATGAGGATTATACTAATCCAAAGATCTGTACTAGTTTACAATAGCATCTCCAATGCCAGATTCAGTATTGGTTCTAACTCTGTTCTTCACATATACCCTTGACCTATAATTCACACATTAGGTCTACCTAATAATTTTCTTTTATGCTCGCTACCTTTTTCTCTCTAAATGTCTAGAATTATCTCCTTTATATACAAGAGTCATTTTACAATTTGCCAAGTCATCTTAGAATAATAAACAAAATATTACATATCAAAAATCCTGTTGGCCTTTATGCCGTTAGACATCTTTTCTTCTGTGCCAGTGTCGGTGCCAGTGTAGAGTGATCTTGTTGATGTCGGTGCACTGTCTTGCTTGTGTAATGCTTTGCTGGTATGAAGTCTTCCCGGTGCCATAGGATTGCAAGGTTGCCATCAATGACAAAACCTTCAATCACACACAATGTCTCATTGGAGTGTCCATCTGCCAACATCTCTATATAAACTTCCTCTTCCAACTCACCATTAAGAAAGACTGACTTGACAATCATATGATAAAATTTGAAATCTTTGTAAGAAGCATAAGCAAGAAATAATTTAACAACTTATATTCTAGCCACCGGAGCCAAAGTCTCCTCAAAGTCAATTCCTTCCATCCATGAATATCTCTTACAAACAAGTCTTGCTTTTGTCACCTTGTCATTCGCCCCTCATAACAAGAGTGAGTCACCTTGCAAAATTTTTAGTTGAGTCCTTTTCTCCCTCTTTTTCGGTAATCTTATTAAAATTTCATTCGTTCAATCCTTAATCCTCCTATAAATCATTTCTAAATCCTTAGCATTACATTTCAATGGTCAGTTTGAACCTCATGAACCCCTCGAACCATCTTGAAAAGAGTTCATAGTGTTCATTTAGGTACCGCAGGTTCTAAGTTGTGTCTGAGACATTTTCAAACTAACATTCATATCAAGTGTTTTGCAGCAACTGTATTTCACGGTCGCAGATGATGTTTCATATACTCTTTCTCTAGACTGTGAACCATTTAAACCTAGTTCAAACAATTCAGTGATGTTCAAAATGTTTGATGAAATTCAAAGGTTCAACACACAACCAAAATGGAAAGGCAAAGCAATCAATGAAGTATATGGGCGTAGTTTGTGTTTTTGAACTTTGCAGGTTCAAGGTTCAAGGTTCAAGCTCTGGAGGTTCAAAGTTCAAGAAGTTCAATTGTTCCCTAGGTACAGATGGTTCAACAGGGCCAAGTTTAAAAGTTGTCATGATAAGACAACTCAAATACTTCAGATGGATTTAAATCCCATATGAATTATCATTGTTCATCTTGGCTATATCTATAATTATTATAATCTATAGAATGTCAATTCTAATTTCAAAGAAATTAGTGTGTTTGAGAGTAGAAGATGTGAAAATCACTGAGAACATTAGTTTGACAAGTCTGATTTTATGACATTCATATAGATTTGCATATAGTAGCAAATATCCTTTTACTTAGACATTATTTTGGAAATCACTCCAATTTGAATGCATAAAACTAGGTTACAACCAACATATCTAAAATTGAGAAAGATCCAAAGGTGCAAACAAAAGTTACGGCCCCCGCACCGAAACAGATTTTTACTGTCACAAATATTTTCAGTTCGCCGAGCATAAAGAATATTTTCATTTTGGGATAAAATATTCAAGTGCCACCTGTCCAAATATTCTTATAAACTTTAGAGAATTATATTTCTAATGTTTATAAATATTTGATTTTATAAATAAGAGTAATGGGGAAAGTGAAAAGCATATGTTAAAAGGTTTTTCAAGATTCAGTTATAAAACTGAATAAAGATCTCATGTAGCTATTTATTGCGAAAGGATTGTGGGAGGCGAGGTTCTTCTTCTTTTCTTTTCTTCCAGTAGCCTATGGGAGAGAGGGAGTAGATTTTTATTTGTAAGGGAGGAGTTGAAGCTTTTCTAAGCAATGTTTTGTACAAAAATATCAATCTTTGAGTTGATTTTCAGACATGAATAGAATGCAGATGATATCTTCAATCTTTGTGTTTTTTATATTCTTCTCATGACTGTAGCTGGACTTTGAGCCTTTGCATCTGTTTATTAATGTCCTTTCTGCTATAATCAATTGTGTATGTGGATTTTATTACAAGTCTGTGTGCTTGAAAGTAAGCCATATTGGAGCAACAACATTCTCTGTTAGTTTTTAGTCCAAATGCTATCCATAAGTGCAGACAATTAAACTTTGATTTAATGGTCTTCATTTATATCTGTTTTGTAAATCTTTGGCATTCATTTTCATGGCTATGGATGAATGTTATTTTCCTTTATTGCTTTCTGGTTAAAAGCATATTTGAAATTTAATTCATTGTAAATCTTTAAAGAGGGAGCTATACCTCTCAATTTAGAGGACGCTTATCACTTCAATGATAATCTATCCAACTGTTAGTTCTTTTTCTCCTTCATTCTGGGCATTTTGAGTTTATTTGTATATTTATTTTAGAAGGACAAATTTGTTCACTAATAGCTTTATTCCTAACAACTTCACCTTGTCCATCCAAGTTATTTCAAAAGACCCATTTAGTTCCAATTTCATTCTTATCCTTAGGTCTAGGAACAAGATTCCATGTATTATTCTTCTCAATCCGGTTCAATTCTTCTTTCATTGCTTTAACCCAATTTTCATCTTTGCATGCTTCACTAACATCTTTAGGTTCAATATTAGAAATCAAGAAATATTCTTCAAAAATTCTTCTTCTAGTCTTCACACCTTTATTCTTATCTCCTATGATATAATTTTCTAAATGATTCAACCTCACATACCTAGGAGTCTTAGGATTTTATTGATTTCCAGACTCTTGAGCTCTTTCTTCTGCACTAGAACTTGTACCTTCTCCTTCATTCTCAAGCTTTTTTGGAACAATCTGAATTTGATTCTAGGTTTGCACTTGCTTTCCTTTACAAAAGCTATTGATCTAATCATCTAAATCATATTCAAAGCATCTGGGCTGATACTCATTACCTTCATCAACTTTCACATTATCACTTTCAAATATCTTCCTCAATCTCTTATTATAACACTGGTAGGCCTTTCTCATAGTAGAATAAGAAAGAAATATTTCTTCATCACATCTGGCATGAAACTTTCCTAAATCTTCATCTCTTCTGATATAGCATTTACTTCCAAAAATTCTAAAATATCTCATTGTAGGAGCATGACCAAATCATAACTCATAAGGAATTTTACCGGTATCACGTTTGATATGAACTTGGTTAAGAGTGTATACAACAGTACTCACAACTTCTCTCCAATAAATATGCAGGAAAATTTCCTTCCAACATCATGGTTCTAGCAGCTTCCTGAATTGTTATATTCTTCCTCTCCACAACACCATTTTGTCAAGGAATTCTAGGTGTGGATAATTGTCTCTTCACTCCATGCTCTTCACAAAAATCATTGAATTCCTTGGAAGTGAATTCACCACCTCTATCAGATCTTAGACACTTCAGCTTTAATATCCTATCTCAGTCTCAACCATGGCTTTGAAAATATTAAACTTATCTAAGGCTTCAAACTTATCCCTTAAGAAAGTAACCCACATCATCCTTGAATAGTCATCAATCAGAAACATGAAATACATGTCTCCCTACAAGATTCTCATTCTAGAAGGACTGCACAAATCGGTATGCACAAGATCCAATAAAACATTAGAACTATACTGTTGCTTTTAAAAGTAGCTCTTGTATGCTTCCCTAACTGATGTTCCTTGCATACCGGATTAGTTGGCTTTACCAACTTAGGAAGATCCCTCTCTTCTTGAGTAGAAATTATCTTAAGCATGTAATCAAAATTCACATGACACATCCTTTTATGCCATAACCAACTTTCATCAATTTGTGAAATCAAACAACTTTTAGCACCAACATTGAAGGAAAAGTGTAAAGCGGAAAAATCGAACCCTAGTTGTTCTCCCCTCCCCAACTCCAAGGAGAGAGAAGGGGGAGTCACTAGGGTTGATGGTTTTCACTTAGGAGAGACTTTACATTCAAAAGAGGGGTTGAAACCCACAAGATCCAATCCCACGCAATGCAAGATTGGATTCTATATGAGTTTCAAGGGTTGTGATAGCAAGGATACCCTCTTTTCTAAAGAAATGTGGAAAGAATGATTGAGCTAGGAATGTATGTAAAGTGAGAAAGATTCGCTTATAAACAGAGATAGGAATATGGGATGAAGCTGTGGACCTGGAATTAGTAGTAAAATGTCGAGACGGTGCTGTTCTGCAAATTTGAGCAAAAGTTGACGGGACGATGGCGCCCGACGTGCACACGGTCCTCCGAAAAATCCGCAAAACGAAGGGGGATCTGTTCGTCTCTACACAAGGATTCCAGATCTTCAATTACAGCCGCGTACCTGCAACCTACACACAGAAAAGAGAGGATGATTAGGGGGTTAGGGATGAGGGGTTTGCCTTTAGGTCAAACCCCAGTTTTGGAATTAACCAAGAAATGAGAATGCTGTAAATGTAAATGTTTGTAATGTAAACAAGTACTAATACCTTGTTGTAAGAATGTTTGTATTCTTACATGCGAAGGTGTAAATGTTGTTGTATGTTGTATGTTGTAAGTGATCTCTTCTTCAATGGTTGAATCCTTGTCTTGAATGCAACACTTAGCCTTGAATGGAGATTTAGAATGATCAATTGCTTGAAGGAATGCTTGAATGCTTGAATGCTTGAATGCTTGAATGCTTGAATGTTTGAATATTTCTTTCGCCTTTTTTCCATCTATCTCCTCCTTCAAATGGGAGAGGAAATGCAGTTTATATACTTGTCAATTAGGGTTGAAAGACTGATTTTCCTGACCTTAGGTCGACCAGGAAATATTATTTCCCAACTTGCAAACTTAAAGACCGGAAGCCCCAAAAGAGACCGGGCCCAAAATAGGGCCAGGGACCAGGGCACTGGGCGCCATGGTCCCACCTCCAGGGATAGCAGGGTGCAAGAAGGATCAGGCCAGGGTGCAGAAAAATGCAATTTTTGATGTCATGAACAAGTTTCGGGGTCTCCATTTAGGTTCTGTGTTGCATCGCCATCGTGAAGACCCAAATGCAGTCGAAATTGCAAGTGTCGCAATTTTAGGATGCTACATTTAGCCCCCACTTTAGTGGGAGTATAAGCGTACGCTCATACTTCCGGTAAAGTACAAGGAAACAACATTGAAAAACTTTCACCACGTCAAGGAGGCAAGATACACCAAGCCCCCAGTGGACTAAGGATCTTACGACTTCGATTGACAAAGTAAAAGGGAAGATCACGAGGGAGAACCATGACTGTCAGTAGTAAGGTTCCCTCACTATGAGTCATGCAAGAAAGATATCAAAAATTTTCAAGGCAAAGCTAAATTTGTCAAGAAATTTTCAAGTATCTTGAAAAGATATGAATGGGATGTATGCCCCCCTACATTAAAGCAATCGCACACACCTCATCGGGGGTGATTGCTTTAAGGTAGTGATACAAATAAGAAATGAGAAAGGAGCACGTTATCGCAAGGATTTAGCCCCCAAGTGTGAGATAAGCCCAAGGATAATAGACACAAAACACAAAGCACAAGGTGACTTCGCTTTCCTTGGGGTCAGTATGCTGTATGATAATTCGTGTATATCATATGTATGTATGCATAATCATTCTTCATTCCCCAATCAAGAAAGGTCACCTAGAAGAAGGGAACACATGTGTCTTTTGAGTCAACATGAGAGAGACCAAAAGAGATCTCAATGTTTTGCATCGTCCTCAAGTAGACAACACTAAGGACAACAAATAGAAGAATGAGAATAACACATAGAAGAAGTAACAAAAAAGAGGAGGAGAGAATTTGCTATGCTAATGAACTAGTCTAGCATGTCATCTACCCCCCGATCTTGCTGATCAATGTTTCAGGAAGGCATGGAACATGCTAGAGGAGGAACATCCAACACAGCAGATGGAGCTATCACAAGATCCAAACAAGGGCTATGTTCATATCCCAAGCCAAAGTGTTCTTGTCTAGGAGCTAGGATAAGTGCTTTAGAAAATTCATTAGATAGATAATTATCAACATCAACATATTCATATTCACTATCAGAATGAACAGGAGTAACATTTTCATCATGAATAACATTTTCATCTATATCATCATCAAGATTTATAAAAATAGGATCTTTAACTCACACAGGATCAAGACCATCATGCATCTTATGTTTAGGAGATTTCGGCTCAATCGTCAGCTGAGGAGAAAATGGAATAATATTAGTTGAAGGTGTTTTTGGGGATTGCAAAGTTTGAGAAGCAACTGCCTGAGCTCTAAGACGACGCTTTCGTCGGCGTTCACGTGCAGAACGATTCCGTCTAGTCTTAGTAGGAAGTTGAGAAGATTGAGGGGGAGGAATGTTCTCATCCTTATCACTTGGGTGAGGTTGTGGTCTCTTAGGTTGAATAATAGGAGAAGAGGAAGGTCTCTTCTCTCCATAAGAGGAAGGAGGAGGAACTGCTCCATATAAGGGAGGAATATTTGGTTTAGGAAGGAGACCAAGTCCATCATGACGAGGAGGGATAGGTCTACTTTTAGGAAGTTTATTAATCATAGGCATAGTCACATCCATAGGGATGGATTGGGAATCTTCTTGAGGAAAGACATTAGTTTTATCTTTCAAAGGAAGAACTTCCTTCTCAAGAACGATAGGGATGTCAAGTTTGGGCGTTCTAGGTTCACTTAGAGATAGGATCATATCTTTCTTCCACTTTTGATAAGATTTAAAAAGATGATCACTTCGCGGAGGAAGAGATTGGAATTGTTTAGGCCAAAAGTAATCAATAGGAACGCTAGAAGTTCTTTCAGCTGGTTTAAAGAGGCTATGATTGACAGTAACAACTTCACCATTATGGGGAAATTTCAAACACTTGTGAATAGGAGAAGCAATAGCTTTCATGGAAGATAGCCAAGGATAGCCTAGCTTCACACGAAATTGTTCGGACGATGGAATAATAGCAAAGTCCACATCAAGGGATTTGTTATGGACCTCAATAGGTAATGTAATAGAACCAATTGCAGGAGAAGAAAATGCATCAAATAGTTTCACAACCACATTTGTTTCATCATAGATCACTTGATTCAATCGCAAAGTAAAAAGAAATTCTTCAGTAATGATATTAATCATACAAGAAGGATCAATAAGCACTCCACGGAAAGGTGCATTCTTGACTTTTGCAACTATATATAAAGGACCATCAGGTGCCCTGATAGTTTCACTGGAATCAAAGGTGATGGAAGGTTCTTTAGGGATTTTCTGCTGCTCTACAAAGTTAATCACATTCGGAGTCATGGACACAAGATCATCAGGTGAGACAGAGGAATCGGTAGTATCAATCGCATTAGAGGTATGAGAAGGTAATGGATTGGTAAAAATTTGAAGATTTTGGTTAGGAGGAGCTACAGATGTGTTGCCTTTATCATTCACTCCAGAAATAGAAATAGTATTATTATCAATCAAATCTTGAATTTTACCCTTTAAAGCAAAACATTTTTCAGTATCATGCCCAGGATGACGATGAAATTAACAAAAAGATTTGTTATCAAAATAGGGTGAATTAATCTTTGCAGGATGTATTTGCCTTATAGGAGGAAGAGTAAGCACATTTTGTTCCAATAACTTTTTCATAATACTATGCAATGGTTCATTCAAAGGAGTAAACTTTCTTTCTTTCTTGAAAAACTTAGAAATAGGAGGCACACCTGATGCCGCATTCACATTGTTGTTAATGATGTTTTCATTGAATTTAATGGACTCTCTGTTCGGTTTAAACTTCCCAAATGGTTGTTGACTACTATCAGCCTTATCACTCGGAGCCATAGGATTTGCTTGTTCCATTTGACTCACAGTCAGTTGATAATTGTGAAGAGTTGCGCACAACTGTTGGAAAGAAGTAAACTCAGAAAACATAAGTTTTTCTCTAATGTCTTTTTGTAAATTAGAAATAAAGATTCTTTGAATATCATTGTCAGGCACTGGAAAAGAAATTTGAGCATACAAATGCTTCTATCTACCAATGAAATCAGTCACTTTTTCTTTAACACCTTGTTTACAATGCATTAAATCAATCAAAGTAACTTTAGGAATTATATTGTTTTGAAATTGTTGAATAAACGCATTTGCAAGTTGTTCGAAAGAAGTAATAGAATAGGAAGGCAACGAGCAATACCATTGTAGGGCTTTATCTCTTAATGTTCTAGTAAACAGTTTTGCAAGCAACCTTTGGTCATAAGAGAAATCGATACATATTGTTTGAAAGGTCTTAACATGTGTTAAAGGATCACCCTTACCATTATAAAGCTCCAAATGCGGAATTTCAACATGTTTAGGGGGGATAGCTCGGACAATGTCAAGAGAAAGTGGGCTCGCAACATCAAATGTGGGCACACTAAACTTAGATTGATTCATAGAGGCAATTTGTTGCTGTAAAGAAGAGACAGTTTGTGCAAGATTGGTAATGGTCGCTTCAGTCGAAGAGTTCATATTAGACGTGTTAGATTGTGATGGATGTGTTATGTTATTGAAAGAAGGTAGAGAGTAAGGTGGTGGGACACTATGATAGTTAGTCATAGGAGATGATTGGAAAGGAGGAACACTACAAGGAGGAATGGAAGGGTTAAATGAATTGCCCCCTTGCATCATGTTTATTTTTGGAGATGAAATAGGAACACTCATTGAAGGAACGAATGAAGAAGTTGGATTGCCCGCATGACTGGTGATCATAGGAGGAATGTCTTGTGTTGAAGTAGTCATTATGTTTGATGTAAAAGTAGGTATATTAGCAATAGAAGTTGTCAAAGGAATAGAATGATTAACTTGAGTAGGAGGTTGTGTATAACCTAAGGTTTCAGCACAACTCTTCATGGGCATCACATTCAAATCCACAATGTGTGCAATACCATGCAAAATATCAATTCCATTCTTATCACTTTGAACCATACGTTTTAGACCCTCAATTAAAGGAAGAGCTTGACTATCGGGGTATTCTTGAGACATCCATTGTCGAAAATCATCAAATTGGTTATCCAATTTTGAAAGTTGTTCTACAGAAACCTCATGGAGAGCTTCTTCATCATTAAGAGGATTAGAGGAATTACCCATGTCCTTGTTAAAAAGGCCATTCAAATTAGGTTCCATCTCCTCAGTAATTACACCTTGGAAAGACTTAATTCTAAGGCTTCGTCTAACGGGAATAGTGTAAGTAGGGCTTATTGTTGTAAAACTCATGCACTAAAGAAAGAGAGAAGATTTTGAATTTTAGAGGTAGCAAATTTCAATAAAACCAGCCAATCTCCTAGATTTAAGCTGTTAAATGCAATCAGGACAATCTCCCGAAATTTCAGAAAAAATGTCCGGGACCGTGGCGAACGGCGTGCACACGGTCCTCGCAACTTTTTTTTGAAATTTTCAGGGATGAAAGTTATGATGATTTTAAAGCTAATCTGAAAAAATTGAGTGATTTTACGATCTGTAGATAGGCCAAATTAAAGTTGCAATCTCAAAATTGAACCCTACCAAGATTGTTGAAAAATGTAAATTTTGAATTTTGAAAAAGAGGGGGAAACTGAAATTTTGAATTTTATGATTTTAGAGGTAATGCTGAAAGTAATGCAAGTTTCGAAATTTAAAAGTTGACTCGATTTCATGCAAAATTCGAATTTGAAAGTGGAAATCAAGGTTGTTGCAATTAAACACTTAATTTCAAAAGTCACAAATTGTAAAGATTTGAATAAAGCACTGAAATTTTGAATGAGTGCTAACACATTTTTCAGATTTAGGACAGTAAGAAACACAATTTTGATACAAATTTTAATTTCAACAATTTTTGAATGATTAGAAGCCTTAATCCAAGCAATCACTAGACCAACTTTGATTTTAATTTTGAAGGTGTTAAAATTGATAAAATCAGCCAAAATTCTGGATTTTAGCCAAAAAATACAGTAAGATCTAGCTCCCGAAATTTCAGAAAAAAATGTCGGGGACGATGGTGCTCGAGGTGCACACGGTCCTCACAACTTTTTTCCAAATTTTCAGGGATGAAAGATATTGTGATTTTATTGCGGAATCCAAAGTTACAGCCGATTTGGAAGTGTTTTGATCAGTGAAATTATCAGTCAAAGGTTGAATCAAGAAGGTCTTAAAAATTAGGGTTTTGACATTTAACCACTTAATTTTCAGAATTAAAGCACAAATATGAATTGACAATTTGCAATAGAAGGGTAGATCTGAAACAAGCATTAACAATTAAACATTTCACAAGCTCAATTACTAAAAAGAAAATTTTAGGGTTTTTATGCAATTAGCCTCTAAAATTTGCAAAACATCAAACATGGAAATGTAATTAAGGAAACAAAATTTTCAGATCTAACCATGAATAATCAAAATGAGGATGTTCACATCGGGTTCACCAAAATGTAAAGTGCAAAAATCGAACCCTAGTTGTTCTCCCCTCCCCAACTCCAAGGAGAGAGAAGGGGGAGTCACTAGGGTTGATGGTTTTCACTTAGGAGAGACTTTACATTCAAAAGAGGGGTTGAAACCCACAAGATCCAATCCCACACAATGCAAGATTGGATTCTATATGAGTTTCAAGGGTTGTGATAGCAAGGATACCCTCTTTTCTAAAGAAATGTGGAAAGAATGATTGAGCTAGGAATGTATGTAAAGTGAGAAAGATTCGCTTATAAATAGAGATAGGAATATGGGATGAAGCTGCGGACCTGGAATTAGCAGTAAAATGTCGAGACGGTGCTGTTCTATAAATTTGAGCGAAAGTTGATGGGACGATGGCGCCCGACGTGCACACGATCCTCCGAAAAATCCGCGAAAGGAAGGGGGATCTGTTCATCTCTGCACAAGGATTCTAGATCTTCAATTACAGCCACGTACCTGCAACCTACACATAGAAAAGAGAGGACAATTGGGGGGTTAGGGATGAGGGGTTTGCCTTTAGGTCAAACCCCAATTTTGGAATTAACCAAGAAATGAGAATGCTGTAAATGTAAATGTTTGTAATGTAAACAAGTACTAATACCTTGTTGTAAGAATGTTTGTATTCTTACATGCGAAGGTGTAAATGTTGTTGTATGTTGTATGTTGTAAGTGATCTCCTCTTCAATGGTTGAATCCTTGTCTTGAATGCAACACTTAGCCTTGAATGGAGATTTAGAATGATCAATTGCTTGAAGGAATGCTTGAATGCTTGAATGCTTGAATGCTTGAATGTTTGAATATTGCTTTCGCCTTTTTTCCATCTATCTCCTCCTTCAAATGGGAGAGGAAATGCAGTTTATATACTTGTCAATTAGGGTTGAAAGACTGATTTTCCTGACCTTAGGCCGACCAGGAAATATTATTTCCCAACTTGCAAACTTAAAGACCCGAAGCCCCAAAAGAGACCGGGCCCAAAATAGGGCCAGGGACCAGGGCGCTGGGCACCATGGTCCTGGGGGACCAGGGCATCGAGCGCCCTAGTCCTAGAGGACCAGGGCACTGGGCGCCATGGTCCCACCTCCAGGGACAACAGGGTGCAAGGAGGATCAGGCCAGGGTGCAGAAAAATGCAGTTTTTGATGTCATGAACAAGTTTCGGGGTCTCCATTCAGGTTCCGTGTTGCATCGCCATCGTGAAGACCCAAATTCAGTTGAAATTGCAAGTGTTGCAATTTTAGGATGCGACAAAAAGATATTAGCTTTAGTCTTTGTCCCTGATGCAATCTCAAATCTGGAACCACTTAAGATTTTACACATGCCACTCTTGAATTATAAATCATATCCCTTGTCAACCATTTGTCCAACACTCAAGAGATTATACTTTAGACCTTCTACATATAATACATCATCATTATTATGCTTACAATCAAGAGAAATAGAACCTCTACCACAGATTATACCAGCTTTGTCATCACCAAATCTTACTACACCACCATCATACTTTTCCATACAAACCTCCTCTTATCACCTATCATATGATGAGAGCATCCACTGGTAATAACCCATTCATCTTTCTCTTCAAATTTAGCAGCCAAAGCTTTCTCCTCATTAATGCAACTAGTAAAATTAGTAGGCACTGGATCATCTTCCTTGATAGCAATAAACACTCATTCATCTCTTGAATTTACCTTATCATATTCATCATCTGTCACACCTTCATCAACAATATAATAACATTTCTTCTGTTATTTAAGCTTGTAGGTTTTCTTAGGAACTCTTTTCGGACACCTTGAAGAAAAATGTCCTATCTTTTTACATGAAAAATATTTAAGAGGCGACTTCCCTTCATACTTACCAGATCCTATAGGCAATCTTCTAGTAATAAGGGTTTCACGCTCCTTAAGATCTCTTTCTTCTTCTTCAAGTTCTCTCATCTCCTCATATTTGGAGACCCTTGTAGAACTTTCTCCCAGGTCATATTTCTACTTCCTGGAAATAGTAACTTTGAATGAAGATTCTAACTTAGGAAGAGTTTCACCAAATTTGCTCAACTCAAAGGCAGGAAGATTTCCGATTATCTTGTATCTACTCATATTTGTCACGGTTCAGATCTCCTCAATAGCAACAACCTTGTGCTTGTAAGAAGGAGGCAAGGATTTGAACACTTTAGCTATAATCTCTGATTCTTCCAACACTCCACCGACATATCTGATATTCAACACAAGCTCATTCACTTTCTACATAAAGGAGGTAATATTCTCATCTTTTCCCATTCTCACCATCTCATACTTTCCCTTCAGGCTCTGCAACTTAACAAATTTCACACAACTATCACCTTCATACAAAGTCTCTAACTTCTTCTAGATCTCATGAGAATTCTGCAAATCCATAACATTAGTCATTTTAGAATCAATCAAGGCACTCAACAATGATTCCTTAGCTCTAATATTGAATTAATCTTTCTTTATCTCATCCAGAGTTGTAGGAACATTTGGAGGAACATTATACATATTCTTAGTAATCTTCCAATAATATTCATCGATGCATCTCAAGTGATACTCCATCCAATTTTTCCAAAGAGTGTAATTTATTCCATTAAATCTTGGACTATCCTTCATGTAAGCATAGGTTGCCATCCTGGATCACCTCAAGTGATCAAACTTCTTTTAGAGGATCTAGCTCTGATACCAATTGTTGGCAACAAGGCAAAAAATTGAGGGGGTGTGAATTAGTTTTCTAAAAAACTCTACTTAAATCAAACACAATTTCAGATATGATAATAACAATGAAAACATAAACCAACACCACATCAATAACACACATAAAACCAAGATTTTTTATGTAGAAAAGCCACGGTGGGAACCTACCCACAATATGATGATACCCTGTTAGAAGTATATGAAATATTACAAAGGGGAATGCACATGCATTCAGACACACTACCGAGAGCTCATTGTTCAAAACACATAACAAGGAGGGCTACAACCCTTGGGAAGACTCACTGTCTTACAAAAATATTTGGATTATATTTGAAAGATCATGAATTGATAGAATATAATCTCCTCATGCCTGCTTATAGTTTTGGTTAAGCATATAACACATATACTTCTCCTCGGCACTTCTTCACACTTCTTCTCATTACTTCACTGCTTTTGAAAGATCAAAGCATTATTCACACACACAGACACACTTTCACATGAGTATTACATTTATTTATACATATCATCAACCTATCTTTCAAGGTCGGCTCAACACACATCACAAATTACAAAGATACGACCATACAGACTACAATACTACATGTAGACCAAAATAATGTTGGCTAAGACATAGTATGGACCTAAATCAACACATCGAACAAGAAAGACCTCCAAGAATTATGCCACGAACATACACAACATGCTACAATCATCATGTCAGCCAAGAACATGAAGAATGCCACCAAATCAAAGAAAATAATCAATAACATGCACAATGATAAATGCAGACCATCAACGTAGATAGGACACGATCTAGAACTATCCACAAGCATCATGAATTACCACAAAAACAACCACAACATCACCACTTACTAGAATCTATTGGCATTGTATTGTCATTGATGTCAACTAGTAAGTATAGCATGTCACCGATATGGATGGTTACCACTATACAAGGTATATGAAGGATGCAAGAAGGTGATGTTAGTGTCATGGATGTCCACCAGTAAGCAAGTGAAAGACAACAAAGAAGAACGTGGTCAATGGTACACAAAGAGGAGTGTAATCCACCTATATAAGGCAAGTGTAATATCACTAGCAAATAGACTTAGTGGATGAATCAATGTGTTTGATGACAAGTCAAGTTGACCCACCGATAGAACAAAGGAAAGTAGGAATGGAGGATAACCAGTAAGGTGACATGTACAGACAAGGTTAGTAAATCAGCGAGCAAGCACCAGTAGTATGTCTTGGTTGGTAAATGAATCTAAACCAACTCAGTGGAATGGATAGAGGTGGATGTCAACAAGGATGATAGGTGGATACCAGGTGGCAAGCATCCAGAGGTTGGTGATGTGCCCATTTACATGGTAGGTGATGAGAAGGTTGACTTTAAATAAGGAACCCGTAAATCATGAGTCAATGACATAAGATGTGTGGCTCAAGGTGGATAAGGATGCATAAGCTTTTTGGTGATGTAAACCAAGTAGGACAATCTGATGTTCATGCTTGTTGGTCCAAGGAAACAACTGAGACATTAATGGTGAATGATAGAGCAAGGCCAGAAAACAAGTTGCAGGTTGCTAAATATAGAAAGCATGTATAGATGTCATAAGAAATGGCGGTGTTGTTTGATCTACTATAGATCATCAATCGGGGAGAGGAGATCTGATTAGATTTGATATAGATTGAGTTGGTGGAGAAAATCCCTAGCATACCACCATTTGAACTTTTTTCTTGGAGGAAAACCCATGTATAAATATGCAGATCAAAAATGAAAGAAGATGATGCTAGATGCCGAAAAAGACAGAGTAACTGAGAGAGCAGAGAGTGATTGGAGAGAAGATCAAAAGCATCTAAGTGTTGGAGCTAACTGACAAAAAAGTAGAACCGGTAAGAGGGTTTATTAGAGGTTTTACCAGTAAGGTTAGAGCAATCGACAAGTTACCAAATAGGATAACTGTTGTGTGAACTAGCAAGGGAGATTCGGGAAGAAAGTTGTTTAAGGTGAAGGAGAAAAAAGAGTGTACCTTTGGAGGTTATGCAAGACAAAATCAGGGTGGAAAGGATATAAACAGAGGACAATGAACTGACAGAGAACTGAGTAGGTGAGAATCGGTAGAGAAGAGTTAAACTAGTGAAGTATTTAGTCTGCATGTGCTACAAAACTCATTTGTAACAAGGCTACAACCATTGTATTGATTTTATCTATTGTATCTCACTGAGTTGGAGCCCTAAATCAAGGGTTGGTACTCCTTGGGTTGGTTCTCTAAAATTAGGGGTTGGTGCTCCTTGGGTTGGTGCCCTAAACTTTATAACCATGTTTATTATGAGGCTGGATTGGAGCAGTAGACTCTAGCAACATTTATCACCGAGTTTTTTCCCACATTGGGTTTTCCTTGTATATCTAGTGTTATGTGTTGTGTATCCTTGTGTGTTTTCATCTAATCACATTCCTTATCTCACCAGTATATCCTCCTTGTGTCTGATTTTTTAACGGGTACTAAGAGTTTGGTTTAGAAGGTTAATAATATTGGGAACCACTGATTCACTCCCCTGTCAGGGGTACATTGTGTTAAACAATTTGTATCAGAGCCTAGGTTCCCGGTCAGATAAGCTTTCTTTAGCTTGGGTAGGTTATGGTCTTAGAACACAATGGAAAGAAATGAGTCCTCCTCCACTTCTAAAGCTCCCATGTTGATGGAACCAACTATGAATTTTGGTGTAGAAGATTGGAAACATATCTATCCTCTCTAGGATTTGATGTTTGGATGTCTGTAAAGAATGGGTATACTATCCCTAGTGTTCCTCCCACTAACTTGGATGCTAAGAACGAGTATGAGAACAATGCAAAGGCTAAACATGTTATTCTCAGTGGGTTGTTAGATAATGAGTTTGTTAAGGTTATGTACTAATTATCCACCAAGGAGACATGGGATAAATTGCAGAGATTGTTTGATGGAGATTCAAAAGTGAAAGAAGCCAAGCTGCAACAACTAAGAGGTCAGCTTAAAGGCTTGAAGATGAAAGATGAAGAAAAGATTGTGGATTATCTTCATAGGGTAGATGAAACTATGAACACCATTAGGGGACTTGGAGAAGAAGTTGCTGATGAAGTTGTAGTGTGATAAAATTATGACCCTAGCAATTTTTGATCGCATTAGGATCCTCATAGATGCTAGATCGAATCCCCTAACTTGATCAGAGACCGAAGACTGCTCAACCCTCGGAATCTGCTTCTGCCTTGGCCTCTACACCACCCTCTCTACACTTTGTCCTGCAGAAAGGGGTAGGATAGGGTGCCCCTATCCCCCTTAGGACAGGGGCACTGCACCCTTGTCCTCCCAAGATAGGGGGGTGGCGCCCCTATCCCTACCCTATTTTGGGGTAGGATCTTTCCTAAGCATGCATTATAGGTTGTGCAGTGAACAGGAAAACTTCCCCGATGTCGACCTGTGACGAAAATTAGTTTCATTTAACCCTAATTGACATATATTTAAGTTGCATTTTCCCTCTCATTTAGGTAAGTTGGATAAGTTGAATAGGGTGAAAATTTATGATCAAGTGTTCAAGAGAATTCATGCATTCTCTTTCAGCATTGAGCATTATCAAGTCTCCCTTCAAGGCTAAGTGTTGCATTCAGGTCAAGGATTCAACCATTGAAGAGGAGATTGATTCCAACATTCAATTCTACACAAGCATTTCTATCAACATTGCTATCACAACCTCTCTTGAGGTGATTTACATTTCAATTGTTCATTTACATCTACTTGCAAGTACTTTCTTTAATTACTTGGGTTAATTCCAAAACTGGGGTTTGAATTGAAGACAAACCCCCAATCCTAACCCATTTTTCTCTCTTTTATGTGTGTAGGTTGTAGGTACACAGATGTACTTTTAGATTCAGGCTCCATTTGTAGAGGCGGAAAAACTCTTTTCATTTCGCGGATTCTTCGTAGGATCGTGTACATTCCCACCACTGGCCGGGCAAATTTTCCACAAATTCGTAGGGTGACTTTGTCTTGATATATTACTGCCAAATCCAGGTGCACAGCTTCATCCCATACTCTGATGTCAAGTTATAATCAGTTCTTTGTCACTTTTGCAATACACAATTCAATCAATTCCTTTCCATCTCAAATAGGAAGAGAGGATCAAATCTCATTCCCATTTCACTCAAAATTCTATCTTCTTCTTTGGAGATTGAATCCAGTAAATTCTCCTCTCCTCTTCCAATGTAATTAGGTGAAAAGTGTTTGAAGGGAAATCCATAGTGAAACTCTCATCTCTTCTTGGAGGGAAAGGGTAGTTTTCCTCTTGATCTCCCATTCACTTGGTAACATTACATTTTGGTGAACCCGACGTCTTGCATGCTTTCCTTTGAACAAATTGCATATTTTTCATTTGCAAGTTTAAATTTTCTGCGAACTTAGTGGTTAAATCATTAAAACCCCTAGTTTTTAAAATTAAAATTGAACTTGTGATTTGTAAAAATTGCTTGTGGTTATCTTAGATCTGAAAATTGTTTTGTTTGTCAAATTCAATTTCCTCATTGTCTTGTTCAATTTGCAAATAAAATTTACAAAATTAAGCGGTTACTTGCTAAAACCCTAATTTTCAAAAATCTTGTTGAACTTGTGCAAAAATTGGATTTTCATTTAATTTTCATCTTTCTAAATGTTCTCAGACTTGTTTTCATTTCTACAATTCAAAATTTCAATTTCCCTCTCTTTTCGCAAAATTCAAATTTCAAAATTAAGTGGTTAGATCATAAAACCCTAATTTTCAAATTTAATTGGATTTTGTGCAAATTTCAATCAATTTCATTCCAATTGAGATTTCTAAACATTTTCCAAGGTGTCCCTATCCATTAGGTTTGACATTTTTCAAATTTGCAATTCAGTTCCTCTTTTTCTTCAAAACCCTAATAGGGTCCTATTTTTACATTTGCACCTTAATTTCACCCATCTAGAAATCGTAAAATTCATCAATTTTTTGGGGTTAGCTTTGAAATCATTGTAATATTCATCCCTGAAAATTTCAAAAAAAGTTGGTCAGACCATGTGCGTTCCCACCACTGTCCTCAACTTTTTTCCCAAAATTTTGGGAGACTATTATGACTGTTTTTAATAGCCTAAATCCATAAGATTGGTTGATTTTGTCGATTTTTGATCCCTCTAGAATCGAAAATACCTTCAAAATTCAATATTTCAAATTTCAAGAATTTTTTTAAAATTAAGAGGTTAATTATAATCTGCCCTGATTTTAAAATTAAGTGGTATTCCCTTGGCCCTAATTTTAAAATTCCAATTTCTTTTCATTTTTGGAAATTTTCTCATCCTCTTCTTCCAACAAAGTTCAAATTGTTTAATCCGTATTTTCTTAAATTTTGCATTAATCAATTTTGTAAGCTTTGTTCCAAAATTCAAAATTCAAATTTTCCCTCTAGTGCATGAGTTTCACCACTATTAGTCCTACCTATACTATCCCCGTTAGATGAAGCATTAGAATTAAGGCCTCCAAAGGTTTAATTATCGAGGAGATGGAGCCTAATTTGGGTGACTTCTTTAATGAGGATCATGCTAATTCTTCCCATCCTAATCATGTGCCTATTCACCCTGTTGATGAAACCCATGATGAAGAAGAATATTTAAATAGGGTCTCTATAGATCAACTTTCCACATTGTACAATCAATCTGATAACTTTCAATAGTGGATGTCCCAAGAATACCCTAATAGTGAAGCTCTTCCATTAATTGAAGACCTTAAGCACATGATTCAAACTGATAAGAATGGAATTGATATATTGTGTGGCATTGCACATATTGTTTATTCTAATTTCATGCCTATCAATAGTTGTGCCAAAACCCTAGGTTATTCACAACCTCCAACACAAGTCAATCCTTTAATTCTTTTGACTACTCTTATGACTAGTATTCCTACTTTAATCTCCAATACCATGGCTAATTCACCTCAAAGTATCATTCCTATAACCATTGGTCATGAGGGCAATCCCTCTTCTTCATTTAATTTACCATCTTTACCTATGTCTTCCATAAGTATTCTTATTATTTCTCAACCAATCAGTATGACACAAGGGGGCAATTCCTTCAACAACTTTGTTCCTCCTTTAAGTGTCCCTTTTCCTACCCAATCATCACATATGCCTACTTATCATAATGTCCCACCACCTTATTTTCATTCCATGCCTTCTTTCAATAACATTACACCACCTTATCAATCAGCCATGTCTAATATCAATAATTCTATCGAAGTGACAATTAACAATTGCTCAAATCGTGTCTTCCTTACAACAACAAATTGCTTCTATGAGTCAATCCAAGTTTAGTGTGCCCACCTTTGATGTTGGGAGCCCACTTTCTCTTGATATTGTTAAAGTCGTGCCACCTAAACATGTTGAGATCCCTCAATTAGAACTCTATAATAGTAAAGGTGATCCTCTTACGCATGTCAAAACATTTCAAACTTTGTGTACCGATTTTGCTTATGATCAAAGATTTCTTGCAAAATTGTTTATAAGAACACTAAGAGATAAGGCTTTACAATGGTATTTCTCTTTTCCTTCTTATTCTATCACTTCCTTTCAACAATAGGCAAATGCTTTCATCCAACAATTTCAAAATAACATTGGTCCTAAAATCACTTTGACTGATTTAATGCATTGTAAACAAGGTGTTAAAGAAAAAGTGACTCATTTCATTGGTAGATATAAACGTTTGTGTGCTCAAATTTCTTTTCATGTACCTGATAATGATATTTAAAGAATTTTCATTTCTAATTTACAAAAAGGTATCAAGAAAAAGCTTCTTTTGTCTAAGTTTACTTCCTTTCTATATTTGTGCGTAACACTCCACAATTATCAACTGGTTGTGAGTCAAATGGAGAATTCCACTCCTATGGCTTCAAGTGATAAGGGGGAGAGTGTTCAACAACCATTTGCAAAGTTCAAACCAACAAAAAGATTCATCAAGTTCAATTATATAGTCAACAACAACAATGTGAATGCTACAACAAGTGTGCCTTCTATTTCTAAATTTTTCCAAAGAGAAAGAGAATTTACTTCTTTGAATGAATCTTTACATAGTATTATGTCTCAGTTGTTGCAAAGAAATGTTATCAAACTTCCTCCTATAAAACTAGTTGATCCTTCTAAACTTGCATCCCCTAGCTCTCTCTGCTAAAGTTCCTAGAGATAATAAAGATGACAGATTGATATGGAGGGAAACCCCAGATGAGAAATATTCTGTGCCCTCAGCTATGGCTATCCATAATGAATCTATGGAAGAAACTCCTATTTGGGATAAAGTTTGGAATAAGAAGTTAGTTCCTGAGGTTAATATCTTTTTTTGGATTTTCATCCAAAACAAGGTTTCAACTCTGGACAACCTTCAAAAGAGAGGCTTTGTTTTTCCTAACAGGTGTTCTCTTTGTTGCAGGGAAGAAGAGACTGCTTGCTGTATTCTTAATCAATGTACATTTAGTTAGGAAATTTGGAAAGTTATCTTAAGTAGGTGGAACTTGAGCTGGGTTTTTCCAAATTCCCTAGGGGATTCTTGGCAGCAATGGCAATGCCCTAGTTCTAATCCAAAGATTGTGCAAACTTGGAAACTTACTTTCCTGAATTTTATTTGGAATATATGGAAAGAGCGCAACAATAGGATTTTTAGGGATAAAAGTGCTACTCCTAAAATGGTGGTGGATAAAATTTACAGGAGCATATTTGAATGTATCTATGGCATTGATAATGGACCAGCTGCTAAAGACGATTTCAATGATAGGTGGAACCTCTCTACTACTACTACTAGTAAGGAGAAGGGTAGAGAAGGTCTTGTTTGGTGTTTTCCTCCTCAGGGGTGGATTAAGGCTAACTTTGATGGGGCCTCTAAGGGGAATTCGGGTAAAGCTAGATATGGGGGCATTGTCAAGAATTTTGCTGGAAGTTGCTTAGTGGCAGTAGCTGGTCCTTTGGGGAGTCAAACTAGTCATTTTGCCAAAACCTCAGCTACTCTGAATACCCTAATTATAGCTAGGAATCTTAATCATGATAAATTATGGCTCGAGGGAGATTCACTTAATATTATTAAGTGTCTGAAGGAGGAGTCAGAGCCATCTTGGTCAATTGAAAACATTATCCTGAAAGCTAGGGAAATTATCACTAGTGTTAAAGAAATAATTATTCAACATGCCTTTAGAGATAAAAATATGGTGGTGGACTGTCTGGTGAACCTAGGAGTTATCTCTGATTCTCAAATGATTTGGCATGGGGAAGATAATAATATGAACATTAAAGAGCTCCTTAGAAAGGACAAATTTATGGGGAGGGAAGGACCACATAATCATGATAGGGTATATGAATAATTTATGATTTGATGGAGAGGTAATGATTACTTGGCAAAGTGGTAGAACCCCAACCATTTTTAATATTACGTCGCACACTTTCTGGGTCACCCTTTTCAAAATCCTGAGTAACTACAGGAAAGAAGTGTTGAGTTTGCAGAGGAACAGAGCTGAGAATCGGAATTCGAATATGGGAGGAGATTTAAGGAGGGAGGAACCAAATAATACGTCAAGATGGAAGGAGATGCCAAAAGTGTGGGCAAAGCTGGAAAAAGGGTCCCTCACAAGCTTTATGGAGAAGCTTTTGGATTATGACAAAGGTAGGGTGAATCTAGCTGTTTCCAAAATTTCTGAAAAATTGGTGTAATGGGTCCTTTAGAATCTATGGGGTTAAGTTCAAATTGGATGTGAGACTCATTGCTACTATGACAAGCATGCCCCATTCTGGGCTTAATTTTTTTAGAGACCTCAAAGTCTCCAATAACGTGGTTAATTTGTTCCCACGTAAGGAAAAAGAGAGGACTAGAATTGGCAAAGCCACAGGGGGTTACTATGAAGCGTCTAATATCAAGAAAATCTGGGGATGGGTTTTGAATGCCATAATAGAATATATCACTATTGAGGGTTGATTTTCCAGGGCCCACAGTTACCACTTTTTTCTTTTAAACCATTTCAAACATGACAAAAGGGTCTCCCTACCCTACTACCTTTTTAGGTCCCTCAATAAACACAGTAAGAACCCCTCTAATCTGGTTCTCCATTGTGGGCTTTTGCTACTCATTTATGAGCATTGTAAAACCCTCACCATTCTGGAAAATAAGAGGTTATCCACCTCTTCGAGGAAGAGAAAGCTAGAGGGAGGCAATTCCAGCAAGGAGAAGGCGTCTTCTAGCAAAAAAAGTAAGAGTGCCTCTGGGACAAAAACCCATGAAGAAAAGATCAAAACAGATGAAATGGGAAAAGAAGGTAGTGAAATGGATATGGATGATTCTGATGGTGAAGACAGCTGGAAAGATGAGGAGGTGGGTATTGAGGAAGAAGGTGGTGATAATGAGTCTAACAATGAAAGCCCTATCCATAGTGATTGCCCTGGTAAGGACAATAGCCACCCTATGGAGGATGTAGAGTAAAACGATAATGAGGATAAAGAGGTGAATTCTGAGAGGGAGGAGAACAAGGATCCTGAGAAGGATATGACTAAGGATAGTTTAAGCAAGGATAAGGAAAGTGCGGGTAAAGGGTTATTCCTGGATAACCTTAGGAAACTTAGTGAGGCAAGATTGGATTATGATAGATGGACCTATGAACTCTTGAAGAACATGGAAAAAAATGGGAAACAGGTGGACGAGAAGAGGAAGGATAATGATAGGGATCAGATAAAATGGAAGCAAGATATGGAGGAGAAGGTAAAATAACTGGACGAAGGGAGTGTGGTAATGAAAAATTTGCTGGGCATTATCCCGAATATCTTGTTAGCAGTCACTAAAAACTTTGAAGATATTGCTAAGGTCTTTGATAATTCCAGTTCTCCTAAACCGGTGGTGGACCTTGACATGGATGAAGATACTATCTAGATTGGCAGTGGTGAAGCTACTCCAGCTGGTGCTGCTAAGAGGACTAGGGAAAGTGTCAAGAAAGTTGTGGCTACTTCTGCTAAGGATATCCCTAATCTTAGGGAAAACATCAAAGAACTGCATTGGATTAGCAACACTTTGGCTATGCCCTGAAAAAAATCAATTAGTTTCTTCTCTTGGGTTTTGCTGGTTTTGCTGGCTTTGTGGGGATTTAGTCGGTTCTTTATGGCTTTTTGCTAGCTTTTCATTGGTTTGTCCCTTTTTGTCTCTTTTTTCTTTATCTGCTAAGTTTCGCTTGTAAAGGGTTTTGGGGCCCCTTCAAAACCTGTTTTTACCTTAATAAAAAATAATTCATTTTGTCAATTTCATCATTATCCTGGTCATGATATTGAGAAATGTTTCACATTGAAGAATAAGATTCAAGATTTGATTGATAATAATACTATATCTGTGGCAGGTGTGAATGATAAAGGGAATAAATCAGTCACTTCTAATCAAAATCTTAAGATTTTCACTGATCCCTTGCCTTCTCATACCTCTAACATTATTGAGATTGTGTCTAATTCTTTCTCTTATGAAGAATTCACCTCTATGGCTCTGAACTTGGTAAATATGGTAGAAAAAAAGATACGCCTAAGGATCCTTGTATTACATTTGACCTTGGTGAGACCATTAAAGCACCCGATGGCCCTTTATACATAGTTGTGAAGGTTAAGTATATCCCTTGCCGTGGTGCCCTTATTGATCCCTCTTGCATGGTTAATGTCATAACTGAAGAGTATCTTTTCACTTTACGATTGCATAAACCAATATATGATGCTTCTAATGTGCTTGTGAAGTTATTTGATGGATTCTCTTGTCCTACCATTGGCTCTATCACCCTTCCTATTGAAGTTCATACTAAATCCATGGATGTTGACTTTGTTATCATACCCTCTTCTGAGAAATTCTGTGTGAAGCTAGGTTATCGTTGGCTATCTTCCATGAAGGCTATTGCTTCTCCAATCCACAAGTGTTTGAAATTTCCTCACAATATGGAGAAATCATAACCATGAACCATAGCTTATTTTGTCCATCCGACAAAATCCCCAGTGTTCCTATTGATTTCTTTTGGCCTAAACAATTTCAATCTCTTCCATCAAGGAGCGATGCTCTTTTTCAATCTTATAAAAAATGGAAGAAAGATATGATCTTATTCTTAAGTCAACCTATATCCCCAACACTTGAAATTCCTATTATTCTTCAAGATGAGGTTCTTCCCTCATGGATAGAACTAATCTCCCTCCTAAGGAAGGTCATCAACCTATTCTTATGGATGTGACTAAACCTTCTCCTAAGAAGAACAACAATATTTTTCCTAACGTTAGACCTACAGCTCATCCTCATGATAGACCTAGTCTCCTTTCTACACCTAACATTCCTCCTTTCTATGGTGCAGTTCCACCTCCTTCTCTTATCGAGAGAAGAGGCCTTCTTCACCTCTTATTCAACCTAAATGACCTCAACCTAAACCTTCAACTATCAAGGAGAAAAACATTCCTACTTTTTCAAGTGTTCCTGCTCCTTCTCAGCCTTCCACTAAGACTCGTTGGAATCATTGTGTGAGAGAACGCCGATGGCAACACCGTGTTAGAGCTCATGAAGATATCCCTCAAAATACTCAATCACCTTAGACTTCGACAATTGAAATGATTCCATTTTCTCCCAAACAAGATGTTCAACCTACATCTCCAAATCAGAAGTTGCACAAAACATGTGATGCTTTTACTCCTATTCGTGTTCTTGCTCCTCTTTCTCTAAACTTTGATGAAGAGATGGGTGAAAATATTTTTCATGATGACAATACAACTCCTAATGCTTCTGATAGTGAGTATGAATATATTGACGTGGACAAGCATTTATCAACTCAATTTTCACAAACCCTAATCCTAGCTCCTAGAATCGAACAAAGTGACTTACAACATGAGTATAGTCCTTGTTTAGATCTTGTGATAGCTCTATCTGCTATTCTTGATGTCACTCCTCTGGCATGTTTCTCTCCTTCCCAAAATAGTGATCAACAAGATCGGGAGGCAGATGTCGTGCTAGATTAGCAATATTAGCACTGCAGATATTCTCTTTCTCTCCTTTCTTTCTCTTTTGTGACCATTCTTTTATGTGTATCCTTGTTCTTCTATTATCCCCTTAATGTCTACTTGGGGACAATGCAAAGCATTGAGATATTTTCTTGGTCTATTTCATGTTGACTCAAAAGACATCCTCTCTTCTCTTTCTTCTAAGGTAGTGTCTGTAAAGCGGAAAAATTGAACCCTAGTCGTCCTCCCCTCCCCAACTCCAAGGAGAGAGAAGGGAGAGTCACTAGGGTTGATGGTTTTCACTTAGGAGAGACTTTACATTCAAAAGAGGGGTTGAAACCCACAAGATCTAGTCCCACGCAATGCAAGATTGGATTCTATATGAGTTTCAAGGGTTAAGACAGCAAGGCTACCCTCTTTTGTAAAGAATGTAGATAGAATGATTAAGCTAGGAATACATAGAAAGTGAGAAAGATTCGCTTATAAACAGAGATAGGGATATGATATGAAGCTGCGGACCTGGAATTAGCAGTAAAATGTTGAGATGGCAGTGTCCTGCAAATTTGAGCAAAAGTTGACGGGACGATGGTGCCCGGCGTGCACACGGTCCTCCGAAAAATCTGCGAAACGAAGGGGGATCTGTTCGTCTCTGCACAAGGATTCCAGATCTTCAATTTCAGCCGCGTACCTGCAACCTACACACAAAAAAGCGAAGACGATTGGGGGGTTAGGGATTAGGGGTTTGCCCTTAGGTCAAACCCCGGTTTTGGAATTAACCAAGAAATGAGAAATTGCTGTAAATGTAAATGATTGTAATGTAAAACAAGTACTAGTACCTTGTTGTAAGGATGTTTGTATCCTTATATGCGAAGGTATAAATGTTGTTGTTTGTTGTATGTTGTATGTTGTAGCATGTGATCTCCTCTTCAATGGTTGAATCCTTGTCTTGAATGCAACACTTAGCCTTGAATGGAGACTTAGAATGATCAATTGATTGAAGGAAATGCTTGAATGCTTGAATGCTTGAATGCTTGAATGTTTTGAGTATCGTTTCCACCTCTTTAGCCTCTCCCAAATGAGAGAGGAAAATGTAGTTTATATACTTGCCAATTAGGGTTGATAGACTGATTTTCCCGACCTTAGGCCGACCAAGAAATGTTATTTTCCAATTTGCAAACAAAAAGACCCAAAGTCCCATAGGAGACCGGGCCCAAAATAGGGCTAGGGACCAGGGTGTTGGGCGCCATGGTCCTGGGGGACCAGGGCACTGGGCGCCCTAGTCCTGAAGGACCAGGGTGCTGGGTGCTCTGGTCCCACCTCCCGGGACAGCAGGGTGCAAGGAGGATCAGGCCAGGGTGCTGAAAAATGCAGTTTTTGATGTTGTGGACAAGTTTCGGGGTCTCCATTCAGGTTCAGTGTTGCGTCGCCATCATGAAGAGCCAAATGCGGTCGAAATTGCAAGTGTCACAATTTTAGGATGCTACAGTGTCCTTCTTTGGGGAATGATGATTATTATATGCATATACATACATGATATATAGGAGTTATCATACAACATACTAACCCCAAGGAAAGTGAAACTACCTCGTACCTCATGTTTTGTGTTCATTATCCTTGAATTTATTCCTCGATTGGGGGCTAAATCCCTATGATAACTTTCTTCCTCTCCTCTCTCTTTCTTGGGTGTATCCTACCTTAAAGAAACCGCTCTCAACAAGGCGTGCACGATCGCTTTAACATGGGGGCATACACTCCACTCATATTTTCATTTTTGATACTTAGAATTACTTAGTGAACTTTTTTTTGCTTTGTAATCTTTTGTATCCTTGCTTTCATGACTCATAGTGAGGGGAACTTTGCTACTTGCATTCATGGTTCTCCCCTTCTCGATCTTCCCTTGTACTTTGTCAATAGGAGTTATAAGATCCTAAGTCCACTAGGGGCTTGGTGCATCATCCCTCCTTAATATGGTAAAAGTATTTCAATCTTGTTTCCTTGTACTTTACTGACAGTATTGGCATATGATCACTAAAGTGGGGGCTAAATGTAGTGTCATAAAATTGCGACCTTAGCAATTTTTAATCGCATTAGGATCCTCACGCATGTGAGATCGAATCCCCTAGCCTGATTGGAGATCAATCTTGGGAATCTGCTTCTCCCTTGTCCTCTGCACCACCCTGTCTACACTCTTCCCTGAAGAAAGGGGTAGGATAGGGGTGTGGCACCCCTGTCCCCTCTAACCCTATCCCTGTCCTATTTTGGGGTAGGATCTTTTCTAAGCATGCATTGTAGGTTGTGCAGTGAGAGGGAAAACTTACCCAATGTCGGCCTATGACAAAAATCAGTTTCATTTCACCCTAATTGACATGTATTTAAGTTGCATTTTCCCTCTCATGTGGGTAAGTGGGATAAGTTGAATAGGGTGACGATTTGCGATCAAGGGTTCAAGAGAATTTAAGCATTCTTTTCCAGCATTGAGCATTCTCAAGTCTCCCTTCAAGGCTAGGTGTTACATTTAAGTCAAGGATTCAACCATTGAAGAGGAGATTGATTCCAAAATTCAATTCCACACAATCATTTCTATCAACATTGCTATCACAACCTCCCTTGAGGTGATTTACATTTCAGTCTTTCATTTACATCTACTTGAAAGTAATTTCTTTCATTACTTGGTTAATTCCAAAACTGGGGTTTGACCTGAAGGCAAATCCCCAATCCCAACCCATTCTCCTCTCTTTTCTATGTGTAGGTTAGAGGTGCACATCTATACATTCGGATTTGAGCTCCATTTGCAGAGGCGAAAAAACCCTTTTGGTTTCACAGATTTTTCAGAGGACCGTGTACATTGCCGCCACAGTCCAAGCAACTTTTCCTCAAATTCACAGGGTGGCTTTGTCACGACATATTACTGATAGATCCAAGTGCATGAATTCATCCCATATTCTGATCTCGAGTTATAATCAATTATTTGTCACTTTTGCACTACATAATTCAATCAATTCCTTTTCATCTCAAATAGGAAGAGGGGATCAACTTATCATTCCCATTTCACTCATAATTGTATCTTTTTCTTCGGAGATTGAATCTAGTGAATTCTCCTCTCCTCTTCCAATGTAATTAGGTGAAAAGTGTTTGAAGGGAAATCCGTAGTGAAACTCTCATCTATTCTTGGAGGGAAAGGGTAGTTTTCCTCTTGATCTCTCATTCACAAATATATTTTGGTAATATTACAGAAGTTATTGTCAAAATGGTACTTAGATCACTCACATCTAAGTATGATACTAAGGTCTCTGCTATAGAGGAAGCCAAGGATATGAAAACCTTCATAATGGATAAGTTATTTGGCTTCTTAATTGATTACAAGATGATGATAACCAAAGAATGATCTTCCAGGAAAGAGGTTTCTTTCAAATCCATCAAAAAGGGCAAGGAAGGGGTTTCTCATAAAGTATCCAGTGAAGACTTGGATGTAGAGGTAGAAAAATTTGTTAGAAATATCAAGAGAGGATCTGGTAAGTATAAAGGAAAGCTGCCACTCAAATGATTCAACTGTGGTAAAATAGGACACTTTTCTATAAAATGTCCCTATAGTGAAACCGGTGGATATGAGCAAAGGAGCTCTGGCAGATCTTCTGGTAAAGACAAAGAGAAGAAAGTTTACCGGAAAGGAAGAAGAAGCTATAAAAAATAGAACAACCTATATACCATTGAGGATGATGCCACAAATGAAGAAAGTGCATCAGAAGATGAATTCCATGAGGATGAAAGAGAAGTTAATCTCTTTATGGCACTAGATGAATCGGTTGTTGAAGATGAGGAAGATGAAGAAATTTAAGCTGAAGTAGATCTAGAAGGTGAGCTCATAAGTTCTCTTGATGAGTTAAGTAAGACAAGAAGAGAACTCAAGAAGGTCAAACTTGTTACTGCAGAGTAACAAGAATAGCTGGAGGAATCTCTAGAGGAATCCAAGAAAAAAAATCTTGATGTACAACTCTAGTTGGAAGAAGCTAAGAGAAAATGTAAAGCTACATCCTCTAAATTGATAAACAAGGAAAATGAGTAGCAAAATATAGAAGAAGAAATTGTAAGGATCAGAAAGGAGCTAGAAAAGAGAAAGGATGAATTGAAGATGAGGAGAAAGTATGAGGGAAGCACTGAAGCTTTAGACAAGATGTTGACAAAACAAAAGCATTCAAAAGACACCGGTGGTTTAGGATTTGAGGAAGGACAATGTTAAAATAGCCAAGACACATCCGGTAAGGAGATACAATTCCCTTCTTCAAGTGAAAGCAAAGAGAAGCAAATCTTTATAGTCAACAAAGATATCGACAAGAAGATCTATGTTGAGGCTACAAGAAATCAGTCTGTGAACTAGTATGCTCAAAACCAGAAGGCTTACACATTGTACCAGTATGCAAATTATAAAAGAATGCCCTAGGTGGATAGTGAAGGATTCACCAGAATCAACAACATGAGAGGAAGAAATCCGGTGAGACAAATATTTGCTGGTTCAAAGCAACTAGACTGGTATGTACTCAATTTCCATGGTTATTTCTATCAGTGTAATAAGTTTGGACATGGATTTGCCGATTGTAGACTGATGAATAAGCCCCCTGGTAGTTTTGAAAGTAGAAATTATTTTTCTGCACTCCAGGGTATGGATGTTGTTTGTTATCAGTGTAATGGATTTGGACATAGGAGTTTTGAATATAGGAGAAGTCAAACGGTGTCCTACAATAGTTTTAAAGATTCATCATTTAATGTCAATATAAAGTGTTATAATTGTCAGGAGATTGGGGACATTGAAAAACATTGCAAACTTGGGACAACCAAGCCAAAGAAGTTTGTACCAGATCAGGAACCGATAGTTAAATAGAAACATGAAATTGCAATAGACAAGAAGAAGGAAGACAAATTGGTTTGGGTTGAAAAAGACAAGAACAAGACAGAATCAAGTCTGATTGTGCAGACTACCCTAAATGCAAAAAGAAGAAACTTGTGGGTTGTAGACAGTATTTGTTCCAACCACATGACCGGTGATAAAAATAAATTTATCAAACTTGAAGATTGGAATGGAGGCTCCGCAAGATTTGGAGATAACTCCTCCATCAAGATAAAAGGCAAAGGTACTCTGAATATAAATGGCAAATCGAAGGCACATGATGCGTATTATGTAGAAGGTCTAAAACACAATTTGCTAAGCATGAGTCAGATGTGTGATAAAGGATATAAATTCACTTTTGACTCTATCGGTTGCCAGATAAGAAAAGAGACTACTGGATAGATTGTACCAGAAGATAAAAGAACTGATGGAAATGTGTAAAATCTAAAGGAATGCTATGAGTCCCAATGCATGATGGAACATGTGGATGAGAGCTGGCTATGGCATAGGAGATTAGGGAACATAAATTTTAATAATCTAGTTACAGTAAGCAAAAATGGCTCTGTGAGAAATATACCACCAATCATCAAACCGGTAAGCACATTTTGTGATGAATGTGTAAGAGGACAGAAAACTAAGGTGAGCTTCAAGACTAAGGAGTGTAATACTTAAAGACCACTAGAACTGGTGCATATTGATCTATGTGGTCCAACTTGGACAAGAGCTCTTGTCAATGAGAAATACTTTATGCTCTTTATTGATGATTTCTCAAAGATGACATGGGCCAGTTTCCTTAATGATAAATCACTAGCATTTGATAGATTCAAGATCTTTCGAAAGATGGTAGAGAAGGAAAGTGGATGCAAGTTGGAATGCCTAAGATCTGACTGGGGTGGAGAGTTCACATCAAATGAGTTTGAGGACTATTGTAAGAGACATGGAATCATAAGACAATACTCACCCCCAGGACACCACAAAAAAATGGCGTGGTAGAAAGGAAGAACAAGACAGTCAAGGAGATGGCTAGAACTATCTTGAATGAGGCAAACTTACTAGATATGTATTGGATGGAAGCGGTTCTTACTCCAACATATACTTTGAACTGGGTTACCTGAGAACAAATAGAAGGATGACACCTTATGAGTTGTGATATGACCAAAAATCATCAGTCAAGTACTTCAAGGTGTTTGGGAGTAAATGCTTCATTAAAAGAGACCAGGATGGCTTGGGAAACTTTGATTCTAGGAGTGATGAAGGTATTTTCCTTGGTTACTCAACTCACAATAAAACCTACAAATGCTACAACAAAAGACTAAGAAGATTAATTGAGAGTGTGAATGTGAGAATAAATGAACATATGCTTAAAGGAAGAAACACTCAAGTCAACCAGTATGATGATTATGGCGATGAAGGTGAAGAAGCTTAGTCAGAAAATGAACCAGAAGAAGCATCCAATAAGGTCCCTAACTGTTATGTGTAGAAAAACCACCTGAAAGAGAAGATTTTAGGTAACAAGAGTGATGGTGTGCAAACTAGAAGAAGACATTCGGAATGATGAACAAGTCAATTTCTACCTCATGACTGAAATGGAACCTAAGACATTCAATGAGGCCAACGAAAGTTAGAAATGGATGGATGCAATGGAAGAAGAACTGCAACAGATTGAGAAGAATAGGACCTAGGAATTAGGTCCTATACCGGTTGATAAAAATGTCATTGGCACAAAGTGGGTATACCATAACAAGTTTAATGAAGAAGGGAAGATTGTGAGGCACAAAGCTAGGTTGGTGTGCAAAGGATATTCTCAAGTAGAAGGTATTGATTTTGAAGAAACATTTGCACCGGTGGCTAGGATAGAAGCTATTAGGATGTTTCTTGCTTTCTTTTCCTACAAGGGTTATAAAGTTTATCAAATGGATGTCAAATCCGCTTTCTTAAATGGAAATTTAGAAGAGGAAGTATACATGGAACAATCGAAAGGTTTTCTGCTACATGATGATGAAATTTTTTTGTGCCGATTGAAGAAATCATTATATGGTTTGAAGCAAGCTCCAAGAGCATGGTACTCAAGGTTAGATAAGTATCTAAAGGAGCAGGGGTTCAAAAAAGGGAGTGCAGATAGTAATTTGTACATTGAAGACGATGGAAACCACATGATTATTGTGGTCATTTATGTGGATGACATCATTTTTGGAGGCAACAAGGATACCTTGTGTAAAGAGTTTGCAGATCAGATGCAGTCAGAGTTTGAGATGTCAATGCCTGGAGAAATGTCCTACTTTCTTGGTTTGTAGATTTCACAGCAAGGTAAAGGTATATTTATCTCTCAAACCAAGTATGCCAAAGAGATGTTGAAGAAGTTCCAAATGGAAGACAACAAACCAGTAAGTACTCCAATGGTGACCGGGTGCAAGATGAGCAAGGATGATGAATCATTGGTAGTGGATAAGACATTGGCAATTTGTTATATCTTACTACTTCTAGACCGGATATAGTGGAGGCAGTATGCATGGTGTCTAGATTTCAAGTTGCACCCAAACAGTGACAT